>NC_052075.1:48813264-49153264 GCF_015852505.1 Tachyglossus aculeatus | reverse complement strand
TGTAATAATGAGCGCTTACTGTGTGTCTATTACCTGTATATATGTATATATGTTTGTACATATTTATTACTCTATTTATTTTACTTGTACATATCTATTCTATTTATTTTATTTTGTTAGTATGTTTGGTTTTGTTCTCTGTCTCCCCCTTTTAGACTGTGAGCCCACTGTTGGGTAGGGACTGTCTCTATATGTTGCCAACTTGTACTTCCCAAGCGCTTAGTACAGTGCTCTGCACACAGTAAGCGCTCAATAAATACGATTGATTGGTTGATTATTATTATTCAGTGCAAGCCCTCCCCGCTGCTGCAGGGTGGTCTGAGCAGCCAGAGAGGCCGTTGATGATGGCATTTATTAAGCACTTACTATGTGCAAAGCACTGTTCTAAGCGCTGGGGTAGATACAAAGTAATCAAGTTGCCCCACGTGGGGCTCACGGTCTTAACCCCCATTTTACAGATGAGGGAACTGAGGCCCAGAGAAGTGAAATGACTTGCCCAAAGTCACCCAGCTGATAATTGGCGGAGCCGGGATTTGAACCCATGACCTCTGACTCCAAAGCCCGGGCTCTTTCCACTGAGCCACCCGCTGCTTCTCTTCTTACCTTTGGGGCCTGAGCAATGCTCGCCCCAGAGAGCAAGGGGTGGGAGGAAGTGCTCATTCATTCCCCAGGGCCCACCGGGGTGGGGAAAGAGCCCCTCTCAACAACTCCCAGGTGTATTCTCACCATCCAGCGCTTAGAACAGTGCTTGGCACACAGTAAGCGCCTAACGAATACCATCATTATCATTAGCAGTTTCATCTCTGAACCCAAAGACAACTCCATCATGCCCCTAGTACATGCCCTTAGTACAGTGCTCTGCACACAGTAAGTGCTCAATAAATACGATTGAATGAATGAATGATACCTCAAGTGCTTAGTACAGTGCTCTGCACACAGTAAGCGCTCAATAAATACGATTGAATGAATGAATGTCCAAATAAATAGTGAAGCCCTCGCCTATATAGTCAGGGGGCCCCTAGATCCATCTGAAAACCCCTGACCCATTTCTGGAGCGCCCTAACACCAACCCTGAAGTTACTTTTCCTGCCATTCTCGGTGTGGCCTAGTGTTTGGGAGTCGGGAGACCTGGGTTCTAATCTCAGTTCCCTCGCCTTACCAGCTTGGGACCTTGGGCAAGTCACTTAACTTCTCTGTGCCCCAGTTTCCACCTCTGAAAACGTTCTCGCTTCCCCGTAGACTGTGAGCCCCATGAAGCACAGGGGCTGTATCTGACCTGACTGATTGATATAATAATAATAATAATAATGGCATTTATTAAGCGCTTACTATGTGCAAAGCACTGTTCTAAGCGCTGGGGAGCTTACAGTGTGATCAGGTTGTCCCACAGGGGGCTCACAGTCTTAATCCTCATTTTACAGGTGAGGTAACAGGCACAAGGAAGTTAAGTCCAGCGCCTAGAACAGTGCTTTGCACATAGTAAACGCTTAACAAATCCCATCATTATTATTAAGTTGGCTTGCCCAAAGTCACACAGCTGACAATTGGCAGAGTCGGGATTTCAACCCATGAACTCTGACTCCAAAGCCCGGGCTCTTTCCACTGAGCCACACCACTTCTGAGCCACACTGCTTCTATCTATCCCAGTTTACCAAATAATAATAATAATGGCATTTATTAAGCGCTTACTATGTGCAAAGCACTATTCTAAGCGCTGGGGAGGTTACAAGGTGATCAGGTTGTCCCACCAGGGGCTCACAGTCTTAATCCCCATTTTCCAGATGAGGGAACTGAGGCGCAGAGAAGTGAAGTGACTTGCCCCAAGTCACACAGCTGACAAGTGGCGGAGCCGGGATTTGAATCCATGACCTCTGACTCCAAAGCCCCTGTTCTTTCCACTGAGCCACGCCACTACTATTAGTATTGCTTTCCCATTGAGAGGAAATATTTTTCATATTCATAGGGTAAAGGACAGGGTGGGGAGGAGACTGCAGCCCTTGGGGGATGGGGGGATTTGACAGAAGTCATCATCATCATCAATCGTATTTATTGAGCGCTTACTATGTGCAGAGCACAGTACTAAGCGCTTGGGAAGTACAAATTGGCAACATATAGAGACAGTCCCTACCCAACAGTGGGCTCACAGTCTAAAAAGTCAGGACGTAGTCTGGGTTTCCCCAAAATCTGGCGGGACCATCCAGCGGAAAACTGTAATCTTGGCCCCCTCCACCCCATCCAACCGCTCGGGCAGGGGCAAACAGGCGCCCCTGGCCCTTCCAACAGGAGCCCAGAGCGGTACATTCATTCAATTATATTTATTGAGCGCTTACTGTGTGCAGAGCACTGTACTAAGCGCTTGGGAAGTACAGGCTGGCAACATATAGAGACGGTCCCTACCCAACAGTGGGCTCACAGTCTAGAAGGGGGAGACAGAGAACAAAACGTATTAACAAAATAAAATAAATAGAATATGTACAAGTAAAATAAATAAATATTCATTCATTCAATCGTATTTACTGAGCGCTTACTGTGTGCAGAGCACTGTACTAAGCGTTTGGGAAGTACAAGTTGGCAACATATACAGTAATAAATACGTACAAAGATATATACATATATACAGGTGCTGTGGGGAAGGGAAGGAGGTAAGGTGGGGGGATGGAGTGGGGGGGAAGGAGGGGGCTCAGTATGGGAAGACCTCCTGGAGGAGGTGAGCTCTCAGTAGGGCCTTGAAGGGAGGAAGAGAGCTAGCTTACATGCAAAACCCCATCATAAAATGAACGGAGGACTGCTAGCAGAGGACTGGGGGCCTGGCAACCCATCCGCACACCGAGTTTCCTGTCTCCCACCCTTCTGGATGGCACGAAACCAAACAAGGGAGCAGCACAGGTTAGTGAGAAGAGGTGGGCCTAGGAGGTCAGGAGGACCTGAGTTTAAATTCTGGCTTACCTGCTTACCAGGCACGCCGCTTAGCTCCCCGGTGCCTCAGTTTCCTCATCTGTAAAATGAGATTCAATACCTGTTCTCCCTCCTACTAAGACTGTGAGTCCCGGCCTGGCCTGGTCATCTTGAATCTACTCCAGTGCTTAGCACATAGTACAGGCTTCAGAATTATTATTAGTAGTAATATTACCTGTTTTCCCTCCTCGTTAGTCCTAGAGCCCCACGTGGGACAGGGACTGTCCAAACCTGATTATCTTGCATTTACCCTAGTGCTTGGTACGGCGCTTGGTAGATAGTAGAGCTTAAATGCCGTAATATCATCATCATGATGCTCATCATCCGATCAGGAGATGCGGGAGAAACTACACCACACGCGGAGCCAAGCAAGCTCCGGCGTTCGAGGACTGCTGAAGACGGGAGGATGGAGGGGCCGGAGCGAGTGGCTGGCAGAGAGGGAAGAAAAATGAGGAGCGGCCAGGAAAACAGAAAAGGGGAGCAAATGAGACGGGCATCACACACAGCCCGGACAGATGCAGAGTCCGGCTATTTCTGCTTATACTTTCTGAAGGCAACAGCCGAAAGGCGGAGGCTGGGAACATTCGGAATGTCATCAAGTGTGGAATGTTAGCTCCTGGAACCGGTTGGCTCCTAAGCTTTTTGTGTTTTTCCGGGCTCACAATCCAATGCCGTTAGAGGTATGCAGGCAGGCAGGAGCCAGGCTATGCAGAAGCAGTGTGGTTTAGCGGAAAGAGCCTGGGAGTGAGAGGAGCTGGGTTCTAATTCCGACTCTGCCACATGTCGGCTGGGTGACCTTGGGCTTGGCTTCTCTGGGCCTCAGTTTCCTCAACTGTAAAATGGGAATTAAATCCCACTCCCTCAGATTTTGAGCCCCATGTGGGATTCAAACAGACTAACTTTTACCTATCCCAGTGCTCACAACAGTGATTGGTACGTAATAAGTGCTTAACCAGTGTCATAATTATCATTATTATGCAGACTCCCAACTTTGGGGTCTTTGGGCCACAATTTAGACCACCAGGCCTCATATAATAATAATAATAATGGCATTTTTTAAGCACTTACTATGTGCAAAGCACTGTTCTAAGCGCTGGGGAGGTTACAAGGTGATCAGGTTATGCCACGGGGGGCTCACAGTCTTAACCCCCATTTTACAGATCCACCACTCAACTGGTTAACCGGAATACTCCATTTCTGGAGCAAAATCCAAGCAGAGCCAAACCAACATAATGAGCCCAGTGCTCTACAATGGCACCGAACCCCATCTCCCCTTACTCCTCCCACCCCGCTAGCCCTGAAAGACAAAGCACTACCTCAGCAAAAAATGAGGGAGCTTGGGTGAAGTATGTCTTAAGGGATGAAGAGAAAATTGAGAAAATCTTTCAAGGGGGTTATGAGAAGTGATGCTAATAAATGTTCTGCAAATTCTTAAAGGAGCTTTCTAGGACTTTTAAGAATGAAATTTTGCACTTGCTCTTGAGGAGCTTGCCATCGAAAGGGTGGCCGTTTCAAAAACCATTTCTAGATCTCTTCAGGCATCTCCTCGACCCCCGGGACACTCGGCATATACAGTTCGCTCCAACGATAGGGATGAAGACTTACGTTTCTCAGGAAAGAAGCTGAATCAGGAACAGTAGGGCCTCGCGATGGCCATTTTTACATAACTTTAAAACAAAGTTTTTCAAGACTTCCTAAAGGAAAACCTTTAATCCTGTCAACTAACCCAGAAAATCTCTATCACGAAAATCTCCTTCAACATCTCTCCATCAATGTACAGTTGAGCTGACTCCCCTGATCAGTTAATTTCCACTAAAAATTTTCCTGCCTTCCTCAGACTGCAGCCCACTGGATCAATACTGTTATGCGGAGCTGGGAACATATTTTTGGTAATAAACAGTCAATACTCAACATGGAAAGTTCAAATTCAATCTTTCAAAGGCAATTAAATCTGAGTCGGTACTGGCAGATGAGCTCTAGAAATGAGCTCAAGTTAAGACAGAAAATGGCAACTGACAAGCTTTCAAGAGAGCACTTTCTGAAGACAACAGTTTCAACTGTCAAACGCCACGTTCAAACCACGCCAATGTGGAATACCAACATGTTTCCATTTTTTTTTTTAGTCACTGGTAACGGCCTTACGACCTTATCTTTTAACTGTCAATGCATCCCAATACATTAGCAAATACATTTACAAGGTCGGTAACTGCTGGGTGCCGGGAAAAAATTATACAGTGTCTAGATAATGAAAGGGTGTAAACTTACCTCCATATAGCGTGTGCTACAGGAATTATCCATGACAAATTAATCTGTGAACAAGAACGCTCAGAAGACTGCTTCTCTGCCCACTTAACCAAGAACCTTAATCATTGTGTTTTCAATTGCCCCTGGCACACACATACACATGACATCACTGAATGCTCCAACTTTCACCAATTTTAAAATCTGAAACGGTCCCAAGTTTGGCAATGAGCGTATTTCTGAAGGGCCCACGTTCACCTAATGCTACTTTTTCATCCCAGCAGTTATCATTTTAAGGCCCAAACACGTACTGCACGAATTTAAGCTTGGCAAGAAAACATTCCAGGGGGGAAAATGTCTTTTGGAAACTCTAGGCCACCTGAAAACCCACAGTCCTGGCACGATTCTCGTGTGCCCTCAGGGGCCCGGGCACCTTCTCTGGCTCCCAGAGACGGGCAGGGGAAAGGGGCTTGGGTGTCACGCCGGAGAGGTTCACAAACCAACTGTTGTCGGCAACTACAACCCTCCGCGCACACACACGATATTGCAACTTTGGCTTGGAAAGCTATGAAACGTCAGACGGAAGAGAGGGGAAATCCAGAACTGTACATCTATTATCCAAACTCTTCAAGGGCATGGATCTGCACGACAAGCACTCAAATAATGCCCACCAAGATGGGACTTCTTCACTCCAGAGACGCTACAGACCGCCAACCTATAAAAGACAAGGCGCACAAATCTAAGGGGTCTTCATGCCTCAAAAACCCGAAGAAAGGTTCTAAAATGAAACTCGCCTAAAAGTTAAACTGTCCACCTTCCTGCTAGATATACCGCCTTCAAGTTCTTTTTTTCCTTTAAGGACTTCTCTGGAAAACCATAGCATTTGAATAAAAGTACCGAGCACTCAGAGGTAAGATTGTACAACACACATTTCCCAGTACTCATTTTCGTCGAAGCAACGGTACTAAGACTGTTTCGTCTACGAAACGGTAGAGATTCGGCACGATGATTAGCAGTGTGGCCCAACGGAAAGAGCGAGGGCCCGAGAGTCATTCATTCAATCGTATTTATTGAGCGCTTACTGTGTGCGGAGCACTGTACTAAGCGCTTGGGAAGTACAAGTTGGCAACATATAGAGATGGTCCCTACCCAACAGCGGGCTCACAGTCTAGTCGGGGGACCTGGGTTCTAATCCTGGCTCCGCCATTTGTCGGCTCTGTGACCGTGGGCAACTCACATTTCTCTATACCTCAGTTACCCCATCTGTAAAATGGGGATTAAAAGCCTCCTCCTTCTTCCCCCCTCCTCCCCCTCTCCATCCCTCCCCGCCTTACCTCCTTCCCTTCCCCACAGCACCTGTATATATGTATATATTTTTGTACATATTTATTACTCTATTTATTTTACTAGTACATATCTATTCTATTTATTTTATTAATATGTTTGGTTTTGTTCTCTGTCTCCCCCTTCTAGACTGTGGGGTAGGGACCGTCTCTATATGTTGCCAACTTGTACTTCCCAAGTGCTTAGTCCAGTGCTCTGCACACAGTAAGCGCTCAATAAATACGACTGATTGATTGATTGACTGTTTCCAACCTGTTTAGCTTGCATCTATCCTGGGGCTTAAAACAGCACATACAAAGAGCTTAGCAAACACCATTTAAAAAAATTAAAATTAAAAACAGTCTTGTGGGACTGGTCTGGGCCCACGCACCGCTTCTCTAATACACCACAACTTTCCCAGCACTGTTGTCAGCCCTGAGCGGCAACAGTATCACAAGGACGAAACTGCTGCAAACTTTGCAAGTTTCGTTCTCTGCCCTTGAAGGGCTTCTAGAATATGTGATGCTAATTAGCTTCAAACCAGTTTACATGCAGCGGGAGGACATCCCTGGGGGTGAAACCAGACAATGTGAAACCGACTAGGCATCCATTTCATTCCGCAGGCATAATAATCTTGGTGTGAGGGAGGAGTGGGAACAAAAAGAAAACAAAACAACAACAACAAACCCAGGAGCCTAGGTGGTGACCAAAAAAAAAAAAAAAAAGAAAATTAAAAAAAATCTCAGGGGCAAAAGGGAGAGAAAAATAAATAAGATAATTGCTTAATTTTAGGGTGGAGGCTGTATTCAAAGTTTCTTCTGGCTACCAAGCTAATTAACAGATAGCAAATTAGTTTCTCCCCCTCGTCCCCCTCTCCATCACCCCCTTCTTACCTCCTTCCATTCCCCACAGCACCTGTATAATAATAATAATAATGATAGCATTTATTAAGCGCTTACTATGTGCAAAGCACTGTTCTAAGCGCTGGGGAGGTTACAAGGTGATCAGGTTGTCCCACGGGGGGCTCACAGTCTTAATCCCCATTTTACAGATGAGGTAACTGAGGCCCAGAGAAGTTAAGTGACTTGCCCAAAGTCACACAGCTGGCTATTGGCATATATGTTTGCACATATTTATTACTCTATTTATTTATTTATTTTATTTGTACATACCTATTCTATTTATTTTATTTTGTTCGTACGTTTGGTTTTGTTCTCTGCCTCCCCCTTTTAGACTGTGAGCCCACTGTTGGGTAGGGACTGTATATGTTGCCAATTTGTACTTCCCAAGCGCTTAGTACAGTGCTCTGCACATAGTAAGCGCTCAATAAATACGATTGATGATGATAGTTTGGTAGCCAAAAGAAATTTAGGAAAATTTGAAAAATGTAAAGCCATCCCTAAATAATTGTGGGGGAGGAGGGGATGCCTTCAAAATGCACTTAATCCCCACTCAGCCACTAAATTATATACAATTTCGTAACTACGACAGGACTGTCTATTTTAAGGCTCTGGAACGCAACAAACTATTCCAAATGCTGATTTAGCAAAAGCACCACAGGTGAGTGTTAGTTGTCATGGAATACCATTTGACTTTAGGAGCAAGTGATAATCTTTGCTAAAACCTTGTGAGTAGTGAGAAGCAGTGGGGCCCGTGGGGAAAAAGAGCTTGGGAGTCAGAGGCCATGGGTTCTAATCCCGACTCGGCCACTTCTTATCAGCTGTGTGACTCTGGGCAAGTCACTTCACTTCTCTGGGCCTCAGTCACCTCATCCGCAAAATGGGATGAAGACTGTGAACCCCACGTGGGACAACCTGATCACCTTGTATCTACCCCAGCGCTTAGAACAGTGCTTGGCGCATAGTAAGCGCTTAACAAATACCATCATCATCACTTGCCTGCTGCGTGACTTTGGGCAAGTCACTTCTCTGTACCTCAGTTTCTTCATCTGTCAAATGGGGATTCCCTCCCGCCTAAAATGTGAGCCCCATTTGGGACAGGGACTGTGTCCAATGTAATTATCTCCCCCAGCACTTGTAACTGTGATTGGCACATGTTAAACGCTTAACAAAAACCATTACTATTATTATCTTTACTACTATTACATACTGAAAGAGAGATGTTCAATCTTCAGGGAACAGTAACGTGCTTTGCACACAGTAGATGCTCAATAGAGCTCCCCGCGGGACAACTTGATCACCTTGTATCCTCCCCAGCGCTTAGAACAGTGCTTTGCACATAGTAAGCACTTAAATGCCATCATTAACAGTGTTCTGTACATAGTAAGCCCTTAATAAATGCCACCATTATTATTATTATTATACTACCGATCATACAAGATTCAACAATTTCAACTGACAAACATGATCCAGAGGCAGCCAGACCCCAAAACACAATCAGGTGATAAATAGAGTTAAATTCAAAATGGCAAGCATAAAAGATATTTGTGTAGGTGACCACCCCACCAATGTTGGAAAAGCAAACTGATTTCACTGAGAGATTTTAACATGGTCTTTTTGAATTCTGTTGTTGTACTAAATTCTTTCTATTTCACTCTCTAGAAAAATGTTTAAATAATCGCCTGCAGCGTGTTTAAATAAAACACCACCAAAATCCAAGCATAGTAGCTGTTTCAAAGTGAAAACCTTAACTACGACATTGCTTATCGACACATAACCTTTTCTTTCCCTGCACACGATTAGAAAAATAACAGTTCACCATAACGGGCAGAAGAAACAATTGCTCAAATGGGAAAAAACAAACCTCATGGTTCACTTCAGTATCCACTTTATGGAGAATCAAATACAATATCACATTCAGCGACATTAAAATTTTTTTTGGTTGGGGAAAATGACTAACCTACTGCATAACTAAATTTAAATAGGGCATGAATCTGCAGACTTTAACATTTATGCCACAACAAAAATATTTCTACAACAGTCAACCCTTACACTCAAACTCTACAGTCCCGCACGCAGATACTATAAAAAGACTACATTCTCCTTAGGGAATAAAACTCTCTAGTTATATTTGCATATAACGGCTTTGGGGAGGAAAATGTATCCAACTTTTAAGAAGGTGAAAATGAACTTGATCTTTTAAACCTACCTTCTAAACCTCTCAGATATCCACTGCCATTACTCAGTCACAAACCCTTTTCCATTTTTTAGAAAAATCAATCATATCTATGGAGTGCTTATTGTGTGCAAAGCACTGTACTAAGCACTTGGGAGAGTACACTGTTAACAGAGTTGGTTGGTTCCCGGCCAACAGCAAAACCGGTCTTCTCACATTCATCATTTGTGAAGGGTTTAATGGGAACAATCTTGGAAAGACAAATAATCAGGGGTTTTAAGATTCACCACTCATTATTCCTAAATATGCCCATTCTTTCCCTCTTCCGCATAGTCTTAAAACGAAGCCACGGATTGGAGAATTAAATAAAACTAAACGTTCCTGTCCCTGATAGAACAGTTGAACAAACTTGCGCGGTACTAGACTTGCGAAAAGATACAGTCAGCAGATGCAGCCCTTTGTATTTAACCATCACGAACAATTAAAAACAATTATTCTAAAAATAAATTTCCGTATCGACAAACAGAACAAAGCTGTTTATAAACTAAGAAGGAATGTGGAGGTGCGGGGAAGACAAGAGAAGGCCTCTCGGCAGACATCAGGGGCAGGAAACAGGGAAAGAACGGGAATTGGAGAGGAGAGACGGCGGAGGATGAGTTGGAAAATTGGAAGATAGGGAAAGAGCGGGAATTGGAGAGGAGAGAGGGCGGAGGGTGAGTTGGAAAATTGGAAGATGGGGGTAAGGAAGCTAAGGTTGAGGGAAAAGAACGGGAAATTGAGTCGGGAAGGGATGGATGCTAGTTGATTAGCGGCAGGTGGTCGCTCTGGCCATTAAAGAATGAGGGGATAACAGTACGCAAAAGGGGAAATGGGCCAAAATACGAGAAGGGATATGAAGAAACCTGTGAGAGTTGGAGGGAGGAGAGAAAGCAGAGACTGGGGTGATAAAATCAGAAGCTGAAGACAACAACCACATCAGAAAAAGTTGCACTAGAAAAGGTGATGGAGCCGGGCATCGCAGACAGAGCTCGGGGAAGGAGAAGCTGGAAACGATCCCACTGAAAACTTGCAGGAGGTGGGGGAAAGGGTCCCGGAAAGAGCGTGTCAACAGCTTAATAATTCCTATCGATCACGGTCTACGGCCCTGTTATTTGGGGTGGGGGATGATAAATAACAGGGAATCGAGTAATCGATGCACCTGAAGTAATTTGGAAGGCGATGGGAAGGGCTGCGCTGTTGGGAGGGAAGGGAAACGATAGAGTACAACGCAGTAAGCGTTCAATAAATACGACTGAATAAATGAATGACTACAGAGGATGGAGAGGGCATCAGGGGGAGAAGGGAAGGTTGGTGGAGAGAAAGGTGGAAGGGATTGGGCTGCAATAATAATAATAATGATGATGGCATTTATTAAGCGCTTACTATGCGCAAAGCACTGTTCTAAGCGCTGGAGAGGTTACAAAGTGATCAGGTTGTCCCACGTGGGGCTCACAGTCTTCACCCCATTTAACAGATGAGGGAACTGAGGCACAGAGAAGTGAAGTGACTTGCCCAAAGTCACACAGCTGACAATTGGCGGAGCCGGGATTTGAACCCATGACCTCTGACTCCACTGAGCCATGCTGCTTCGCTGTAGTAGACGGACAAGTGGAAGGGAGTGAAAAGCACAGGGACAATAATAATGATAATAATGATGGCATTTGTTAAGCGCTTACTATGTGCAAAGCACTGTTCTAAGCGCTGGGGAGGATGCAAGGTCATGTGGTTGTCAATCAATCAATCAATCGTATTTATTGAGTGCTTACTGTGTGCAGAGCACTGTACTAAGCGCTTGGGAAGTACAAGTTGGCAACATCTACAGACGGTCCCTACCCAACAGTGGGCTCACAGTCTAGAAGGGGGAGACAGAGAACAACGTGGTTGTCCCACGTGGGCTCACAGTCTTACTCCCCATTTTACAGATGAGGTAACTGAGGCGCAGAGAAGTGAAGTGACATGCCCAAAGTCACACAGCTGACAGTTGGCGGAGCCGGGATTTGAACCCATCACCTCAGGGATAGAAAGGGGGCCCGAAGGCTTGGGGAAGAAGAGCTTAGGGGGGCTTAGCGGAGGGGGCTCCTGACACGGTTGGCAGCAGGGGGGAGACGGCTGAAGGAGGCAAGTGGGGAAACTGAGGGCACAGGTATTTACCAATAATTCTATTTATTCTGATGGTATAGACGCCTGTTTACTTGTTTCGTTTTGTTGTCTGTCTTCCTCTTCTAGACTGTGAGTCCGTCGTTGGGTAGGGCCCGTTTCTATGTTGCCGATTTGTACTTCCCAAGCGCTTAGTACAGTGCCCTGCGCACAGTAATTGCTCAATAAATACGATGGAATGAATTAATGGGCTGGTCTGGTTCAAGACGACGGGGTTACCCACAGTTCGCAGCCATGGCGGAACAATAATAATAGCAATAATAATAATAATAATGATGGTATTTGTTAAGCACTTACTATTCATTCACCCAATCGTATTTATTGAGCGCTTACTGTGTGCAGAACACTGTACTAAGCGCTTGGGAAGAACAAATCGGCAACATATAGAGACAATCCTGACCCAACAATGGGCTCACAGTCTAGAAGGGGGAGACAGACACAAAACGAAGCAAGTAGAAAGGTGTTAATACCGTCAAAATAAATAGAATTATAGCTAAATACACATCATTAATAGAGTAATAAATATGTACAAATATACCCAAGTGCTGCGGGGAGGGGAAGGGGATAGGGCAGAGGGAGGGAGGACGATGGGGAGGAGGAGGAAAAGGGGGGGCTCAGCCTGGGAAGGCCTCCTGGAGGAGGTGCCCTCTCAGTAATAATAATAATGATGGTGTTTGTTAAGCGCTTACTATGTGCCAAGCACTGGGGTAGATACAAGGTAATGAGGTTGTCCCACGTGGGGCTCACAGACTTAATCCCCATTTTACAGATGAGGTACTCATTCATTCTAGGCTGTGAGCCCGTTGTCGGGTAGGGACCGTCTCTATATGTGGCCGACTTGGACTTCCCAAGCGCTTAGTCCAGTGCTCGGGACACAGTAAGCGCTCAATAAGTACGATTGAATGCACTGTATTTATTGAGCGCTTACTGTGTGCACAGCACTGGACTAAGCGCTTGGGAAGTACGAATCGGCAACATAATAGTAGCGCCTTGAAGGGAGAAAGGGAGGTAGTTACTATGTGCACATAGGTAGTAGTTGGGGCCAGGCACTGTTCATTCATTCAGTCGCATTTATGGAGCGCTTCCCGTGTGCGGAGCGCTGCTATAAGCGCTGCAGCGGTGTTGGAGGGGATGCAATGGGGGGTGAGGAAGAAGAGAAGCAGCATGGCTTAGTGGAAACAGCCCGGGCTTGGGAGCCAGAGGTCATCAATCAATCAATCAATCAATCGTATTTATTGAGCGCTTACTGTGTGCAGAGCACTGTACTAAGCGCTTGGGAAGTACAAGTTGGCAACATCTAGAGACGGTCCCTACCCAACAGCGGGCTCACAGTCTAAGAGGGGGAGAAAGAGAACAAAACCAAACTTACTAACAAAATAAAATAGAATAGATATGTACACGTAAAATAAATAGAATAATAACTCTGTACAAACATATGTACATATATACAGGTGCTATGGGGAAGGGAAGGAGGTAAGATGGGGGGGAAGGAGAGGGGAACGAGGGGGAGAGGAAGGGAGGGGCTCAGTGTGGGAAGGCCTCCTGGAGGAGGTGAGCTCTCAGCAGGGCCTTGAAGGGAGGAAGAGAGCTAGCTTGGCGGTCATGGGTTCTAATCCCGCCTCCGCCATTTGTCAGCTGGGTGACTTTGGACAAGTCACTTCACTTCTCTGGGCCTCAGTTCCCTCTTCTGGAAAACAGGGATGAAGACTGTGAGCCCCCCGTGGGACAACCTCATCACCTTGTATCCCCCCAGTACTTAGAACGGTGCTTGGCACATAGTAAGCGCTTAACAAATGCCATCGTTATTATTACTTCACTTCTCTGGGCCTCAGTTCCCTCATCTGGAAAACGGGGATGAAGACTGCGAGCCCCTCGTGGGACAACTTGATCACCCTGTATCCTCCCCAGCGCTTAGAACAGTGCTTGGCACATAGTAAGCGCTTAACAAGTGCCACCATTATCACCTGTCTCCATGTTTTGTTTTTTTGTCTGTCTCCCCCTTCTAGACTGTGAGCCCGATGTTGGGTAGGGACCGTCTCTCTGTGTTGCTGACTTGGACTTCCCAAGCGCTTAGGACAGTGCTCTGCGCACAGGAAGCGTTCAATAAATACGATGGAAGGAACGAATGAATGAATGAAGTGCTCAATGAATACGATATGCTGGGTAGGGACCGTCTCTACCTGTTCCCGACTTGTCCTTCCCAAGCGCTTAGTACAGTGCTCTGCACACAGGAAGCGCTCAATAAGTACGATGGAATGAATGAATGAAGTAAACGCTCAATAAATATGATGGAATAAATCAGTGAATGAAGTAAGTGCTCAATAAATACGATATGCTGGGTAGGGACCGTCTCTGTTGCCGACTTGTCCTTCCCAACCGCTTAGTCCAGTGCTCTGCCCACAGGAAGCACTCAATAAATACGATGGAATGAATGAATGCTGAAGTAAGCGCTCAGTAAATACGATGGAATGAATGAATGATTGAATGAATGAAGCGTTCAATAAATACGACATGCTGGGTAGGGACCGTCTCTGTTGCTGACTTGGACTTCCCCGGTGCTTAGTCCAGTGCTCTGCCCACAGGAAGCGCTCAATAAGTACGATGGAATAAATGAGTGAACGAAGCAAGCACTCAATAAATATGATGGGATGAAGGAATGAATGAAGTAAGCACTCAATAAGTATGATGGAATGAATGAAGTAAGCGCTCAGTAAATACGAGGGAATGAATGAATGAAGCAGGAGCTCAATAAATACGATGGAATGAATGACTGAATGAGACAAGTACTCAATAAATACGATGGAATGAGTGAATGAGGTAAGCGCTCAATAAATATGATGGAATGAATGAATGAAGTAATCGCTCAATAAATACGATGGAATGAACGACTGAAGCGCTCAATAAATACGACATGCTAGGTAGGGACCGTCTCTGTTGCCGACTTCAAGTGCTTAGGACAGTGCTCTGCCCACAGAAAGCACTCAATAAATACAATGGAATGAATGAAGCGCTCGGTAAATACGGTGGAATGAAAGAATGAATGAAGTAGGCGCTCAGTAAATACGAGGGAATGAATGAATGAATGAAGCAAGAGCTAAATAAATACGATGGAATGAGTGAATGAATGAAATAAGCGTTCAATAAATATGATGGAATGAATGACTGAATGAAATAAGCGCTCAATAAATACGACATGCTGGGTAGGGACCGTCTCTGTTGCCGACTTCAAGCGCCTAAGACAGTGCTCTGCCCACAGGAAGCGCTCAATAAATATGATAGAATGACTGAATGAAGTAAGCGCTCAGTAAATACAATGGAATGAATGACTGAATGAAGTAAGTGCTCAATAAATACGATGGAATGAATGAAGTAAGCACTCAATAAATACGATAGAATGAATGAATGAGTAAAGGAATGAATGAATGAATGAGTGAAGCGCTCAATAAACACGATATGCTGGGTAGGGGCCATCTCTGTTGCCGACTTGCACTTCCCAAGCGCTTAGTCCAGTGTTCTGCCCACAGGAAGCGCTCAACAAATACGATGGAATGACTGACTGAATGAAGCAAGCGTTCAATAAATACGATGGAATGAAGGAATGAATGAAGTAAGTACTCAGTAAATACGATGGAAGGAATGAATGACTGTATGAAGCGCTCAATACGATGGACTGAATGAATGAATGAAGTGCTCAATAAATACGCTAGGATGGATGACTGACTGAAGTAAGTGCTCAATAAATACGACATCCTGGGTAGTGACCGTCTCTGTGGCCGACTTCAAGTGCTTAGGACAGTGCTCTGCCCACAGGAAGCGCTCACTAAATACGATGGAATGAATGAATGACGGAAGGAAGCACTCAGTAAGTACGATGGGATGAATGGACCGACTGACTGACTGAAGGAAGCGCTCAATAAATACGATGGAATGAATGACTGAATGAAGTAATCGCTCAATAAATACGACATGCTGGGTAGGGACCGTCTCTGTGACCGACTGCAAGCGCTTAGGACAGTGCTCTGCCCACAGGAAGAGCTCACTAAATACGATGGAATGAATGAATGACTGAAGTAAGCGCTCAATAAATACGATGGAATGAATGACTGAATGAAGTAAACGCTCAATAAATACGACATGCCGGGTAGGGGCCGTCTCTGTGGCCGACTTCAAGTGCTTAGGACAGTGCTCTGCCCACAGGAAGCGCTCACTAAATATGATGGAATGAATGAATGAAGGAAGGAAGCGCTCAGTAAATACGATGGGATGACTGACTGACTGAAGGAAGCGCTCAAGAAATACAGTGGAATGAGTGAATGACTGAGTAAGCACTCAAGAAATACGACAGAATGAATGAATGACTGAAGTAAGCGCTCAAGAAATACGATAGAATGAATGAATGACTGAAGTAAGCGCTCAAGAAATACGATGGAATGAATGAATGACTGAAGTAAGCGCTCAATAAATACGACATGCCGGGTAGGGACCGTCTCTGTGGCCAACTTCAGGCACTTAGTCCAGTGCTCTGCCCACAGGAAGCGCTCACTAAGTACGATGGAATGAACGAATGAATGAAGGAAGCGCTCAGTAAATACGATGGGATGAATGACCGAATGACTGACTGAAGGAAGCGCTCAGTAAATAGGCTGGGATGGATGACTGACTGACTGAATGAATGACTGAAGTAAGCGCTCAATAAATATGACGTGCTGGGTAGGGACTGTCTCTGTGGCCGACTTCAAGCGCTTAGTCCAGGGCTCTGCCCACAGGAAGCGCTCAATAAATACAATGGAATGAAGGAAGTGCTCAGTAAATATGATGGGATGAATAACTAGTCACTGACTGACTGAAGTGCTCAATAAATATGATGGAATGAATGAATGACTGAAGCGCTCAATAAATATGATGGGATGAATGAATGACTGAAATAAGCGCTCAATATATATGACGGGATGGATGAATGACTGAAGTAAGCGCTCAACAAATACGACGGGATGGATGACTGACTGAAGTAAGCGCTCAATAAATACGACGGATGAATGAGTGACTGAAGTAAGCACTCAATAAATAGGACAGGATGAATGAATGACTGAAGTAAGCACTCAATAAATACAATGGGATGAATGAATGACTGAAGTAAGCGCTCTATAAATACGACGGGATGAATGAATGACTGAAGGAAGCGCTCAATAAATACGACGGAATGAATGAATAACTGAAGTAAGCGCTCAATAAATATGACGGGATGAATCAGTGACTGAAGCGCTCAATAAATACGACGGGATGAATGAGTGAGTGAAGTAAGTGCTCAATAAATATGACGGAATGAATGACAGAAGTAAGCGCTCAATAAATACGATGGGATGAATGAATGACTAAAGTAAGCTCTCAATAAATACGACAGGATGAATGAGTGACTGAAGTAAGCGCTCAATAAATAGGACGGGATGAATGAGTGACTGAAGCGCTCAATAAATACGACGGGATGAATGAGTGAGTGAAGTAAGTGCTCAATAAATATGACGGAATGAATGACAGAAGTAAGCGCTCAATAAATAGGACGGGATGAATGAATGACTAAAGTAAGCGCTCAATAAATACGACGGGATGAATGAGTGACTGAAGTAAGCGCTCAATAAATAGGACGGGATGAATGAATGACTGAAGTAAGCGCTCAACAAATACGACGGGATGAATGAATGACTGAAGCGCTTAATAAATACGACGGGATGAATGACTGAATGAAGTAAGCGCTCAATAAATATGACGGGATGGATGACTGAAGTAAGCGCTCAATAAATACGATGGGATGAATGAGTGACTGAAGTAAGTGCTCAATAAATACGACGGGATAAATGACTGAAGTAAGCGCTCAATAAATATGATGGAATGAATGACTGAATGAAGTAAGCGCTCAATAAATACGACGGGATGGATGACTGACTGACTGAAGTAAGCGCTCAATAAATATGACGGGATAATGAGTGACTGAAGTAAGCGCTCAATAAGACGGGATGAATGAATGACTGAAGCAAGCGCTCACTAAATACAACGGGATGAATGAATGACTGAAGCGCTCAAGAAATACGATGGACTGAATGACTGAGGTAAGGGCTCAGTAAATACGACGGAATGAATGAGTGACTGAAGTAGGCGCTCAATAAATACGACGGGATGAATGAGTAACTGAAGTAAGTGCTCAATAAATACGACGGGATGAATGAGTGACTGAAGTGCTCAATAAATACGACGGGATGAATGAGTGACTGAAGTAAGCGCTCAATAAATATGATGGAATGAATGACTGAATGAAGTAAGTGCTCAATAAATACGACAGGATGGATGACTGACTGACTGAACTAAGCGCTCAGTAATTACGACGGGATGAATGAATGACAAGCAGGTGCTCACTAAATACGACGGGACGAATGAATGACTGAAGTAGGCGCTCAATAAACACGACGGGATGAATGAATGACTGAAGTAAGCGCTCAATAAATACGACGGGATGAATGAATGACTGAAGTAAGCGCTCACTAAATACGACGGGATGAATGAATGACTGAAGTAAGCGCTCAATAAATACGACGGGATGGATGAATGAATGACTGGCTGAAGTAGGCGCTCAATAAATACGACGGGATGGATGAATGACTGAAGCCAGTGCTCAATAAATACGACGGGATGAGTGACTGAAGTAAGCGCGATGGAGTGAATGAATGACTGAAGTAAGCGTTCAATAAATACGACGGGCTAGATGAACGACTGAAGTAAGCGCTCAATAAATACGACGGGATGGATGAATGACTGAAGCAAGCGCTCAATAAATACGATGGGATGACTGACTGAAGTAAGCGCGATGGAATGAATGAATGACTAAAGTAAGCGCTCAATAAATACGACGGGACGAATGAATGACTGAAGCAAGCGGTCACTAAATACGATGGGACGAATGAATGACTGAGGCAAGCACTCACTAAATACGACGGAATGAATTGAATGACTGAAGCAAGCGCTCAATAAATACGACGGGATGAGTGACTGAAGTAAGCGCGATGGAATGAATGAATGACTGAAGTGCTCAATAAGTACGACGGGATGAATGAATGACTGAAGCAAGCGCTCAATAAATACGACGGGATGGATGAATGACTGAAGTAAGCGCTCAATAAATAGGACGGGATGAATGAATGACTGAAGTAAGCGCTCAATAAATACGACGGGATGAGTGACTGAAGTAAGCGCGATGGAATGAATGACTGAAGTAAGCGCTCAATAAATACCACGGGATGGATGAATGACTGAAGCAAGCGCTCAATAAATACGACGGGACGAATTAGTGACTGAAGTAAGCGCGATGGAATGAATGAATGACTGAAGTAAGCGCTCAATAAATACGACGGGATGAATGAATGACTGAAGCGCTCACTAAATACGACGGGACGAATGAATGACTGAAACAAGCGCTCAATAAATACGACGGGATGAATGAATGGCTGAAGTAGGCGCTCAATAAACACGACGGGACGAATGAATGACTGAAGTAAGCGCTCACTAAATACGACGGGACGAATGAATGACTGAAGTAAGCGCTCAATAAATACGACGGGACGAATGAATGACTGAAGTAAGCGCTCAATAAACACGACGGGACGAATGAATGACTGAAGTAAGCGCTCAATAAATACGACGGGATAGATGAATGACTGAAGTGCTCAATAAATGCGATGGGATGGATGAATGACTGAAGTAAGCGCTCACTAAATACGACGGGATGGATGAATGACTGAAGTAAGCGCTCACTAAATACGACGGGATGAATGAATGACTGAAGTAAGCGCTCAATAAATAGGACGGGATGAATGAATGACTGAAGTAAGCGCTCAATAAATACGACGGGATGAATGAGTAACTGAAGTAAGCGCTCAATAAATACGATGGAGTGAATGACTGAGGTAAGGGTTCACTAAATACGACGGGACGGATGAGTGACTGAATGAAGCAAGCGTTCAATAAATACGACGGAATGAATGAATGAATGACTGAAGTAAGGGCTCAGTAATTACGACGGGATGAATGAATGACAAGCAGGCGCTCACTAAATACGACGGGACGAATGACTGACTGAAGTAAGCCCTCACTAAATATGACGGGATGAATGAATGACTCAAGTAGGCGCTCAATAAATACGACGGGACGAATGCATGACTGAAGTAAGCGCTCAATAAATACGACGGAATGAATGAATGAATGACTGAAGTAAGGGCTCAGTAATTACGACGGGATGAATGAATGACAAGCAGGCGCTCACTAAATACGACGGGACGAATGACTGACTGAAGTGCTCAATAAATACGATGGGATGGATGAATGACTGAAGTAGGCGCTCAATAAATACGACGGGACGAATGCATGACTGAAGTAAGCGCTCAATAAATACGACGGAATGAATGAATGAATGACTGAAGTAAGGGCTCAGTAATTACGACGGGATGAATGAATGACAAGCAGGCGCTCACTAAATATGACGGGACGAATGACTGACTGAAGTGCTCAATAAATACGACGGGATGGATGAATGACTGAAGTAGGTGCTCAATAAATACGACGGGACGAATGCATGACTGAAGTAAGCGCTCAATAAATACGACGGAATGAATGAATGAATGAATGAAGGGCTCAGTAATTACGACGGGATGAATGAATGACAAGCAGGCGCTCACTAAATACGACGGGACGAATGACTGACTGAAGTGCTCAATAAATACGACGGAATGAATGAATGACTGAAGTAGGCGCTCAATAAATACGACGGGACGAATGCATGACTGAAGTAAGCGCTCAATAAATACGACGGAATGAATGAATGAATGACTGAAGTAAGCGCTCAGTAATTACGACGGGATGAATGAATGACAAGCAGGCGCTCACTAAATACGACGGGACGAATGACTGACTGAAGTGCTCAATAAATACGACGGGATGGATGAATGACTGAAGTAGGCGCTCAATAAATACGACGGGACGAATGCATGACTGAAGTAGGCGCTCAATAAATACGACGGGATGGATGAATGAATGACTGAAGTAAGGGCTCAGTAATTACGACGGGACGAATGAATGACAAGCAGGCGCTCACTAAATACGACGGGACGAATGACTGACTGAAGTGCTCAATAAATACGACGGAATGAATGAATGACTGAAGTAGGCGCTCAATAAATACGACGGGACGAATGCATGACTGAAGTAAGCGCTCAATAAATACGACGGAATGAATGAATGAATGACTGAAGTAAGGGCTCAGTAATTATGACGGGACGAATGAATGACAAGCAGGCGCTCACTAAATACGACGGGACGAATGACTGACTGAAGTGCTCAATAAATACGACGGGATGGATGAATGACTGAAGTAGGCGCTCAATAAATACGACGGGACGAATGCATGACTGAAGTAGGCGCTCAATAAATACGACGGAATGAATGAATGAATGACTGAAGTAAGAGCTCAGTAATTATGATGGGACGAATGAATGACAAGCAGGCGCTCACTAAATACGACGGGACGAATGGCTGACTGAAGTAAGCGCTCACTAAATACGACGGGATGAATGAATGACTGAAGTAGGCGCTCAATAAATACGACGGGACGAATGCATGACTGAAGTAGGCGCTCAATAAATACGACGGAATGAATGAATGAATGACTGAAGTAAGGGCTCAGTAATTACGACGGGATGAATGAATGACAAGCAGGCGCTCACTAAATACGACGGGACGAATGACTGACTGAAGTAGGCCCTCACTAAATACGACGGGATGAATGAATGACTGAAGTAGGCGCTCAATAAATACGACGGGACGGATGAGTGACTGACTGAAGCAAGCGCTCAATAAATACGACGGAATGAATGAATGAATGACTGAAGTAAGGGCTCAGTAATTACGACGGGATGAATGAATGACAAGCAGGCGCTCACTAAATATGACGGGACGAATGACTGACTGAAGTGCTCAATAAATATGACGGAATGAATGAATGACTGAAGTAGGCGCTCAATAAATACGACGGGACGAATGCATGACTGAAGTAAGTGCTCAATAAATACGACGGAATGAATGAATGAATGACTGAAGTAAGGGCTCAGTAATTATGACGGGACGAATGAATGACAAGCAGGCGCTCACTAAATACGACGGGACGAATGACTGACTGAAGTGCTCAATAAATACGACGGGATGGATGAATGACTGAAGTAGGCGCTCAATAAATACGACGGGACGAATGCATGACTGAAGTAGGCGCTCAATAAATACGACGGAATGAATGAATGACTGACTGAAGTAAGCGCTCAGTAATTACGACGGGACGAATGAATGACAAGCAGGCGCTCACTAAATACGACGGGACGAATGACTGACTGAAGTGCTCAATAAATACGACGGAATGAATGAATGACTGAAGTAGGCGCTCAATAAATACGACGGGACGAATGCATGACTGAAGTAAGCGCTCAATAAATACGACGGAATGAATGAATGAATGACTGAAGTAAGGGCTCAGTAATTATGACGGGACGAATGAATGACAAGCAGGCGCTCACTAAATACGACGGGACGAATGACTGACTGAAGTGCTCAATAAATACGACGGGATGGATGAATGACTGAAGTAGGCGCTCAATAAATACGACGGGACGAATGCATGACTGAAGTAGGCGCTCAATAAATACGACGGAATGAATGAATGAATGACTGAAGTAAGAGCTCAGTAATTATGATGGGACGAATGAATGACAAGCAGGCGCTCACTAAATACGACGGGACGAATGGCTGACTGAAGTAAGCGCTCACTAAATACGACGGGATGAATGAATGACTGAAGTAGGCGCTCAATAAATACGACGGGACGAATGCATGACTGAAGTAGGCGCTCAATAAATACGACGGAATGAATGAATGAATGACTGAAGTAAGGGCTCAGTAATTACGACGGGATGAATGAATGACAAGCAGGCGCTCACTAAATACGACGGGACGAATGACTGACTGAAGTAGGCCCTCACTAAATACGACGGGATGAATGAATGACTGAAGTAGGCGCTCAATAAATACGACGGGACGGATGAGTGACTGACTGAAGCAAGCGCTCAATAAATACGACGGAATGAATGAATGAATGACTGAAGTAAGGGCTCAGTAATTACGACGGGATGAATGAATGACAAGCAGGCGCTCACTAAATACGACGGGACGAATGACTGACTGAAGTGCTCAATAAATACGACGGGATGGATGAATGACTGAAGTAGGCGCTCAATAAATACGACGGGACGAATGCATGACTGAAGTAGGCGCTCAATAAATACGACGGGATGAATGAATGACAAGCAGGCGCTCACTAAATACGACGGGACGAATGACTGACTGAAGTAAGCCCTCACTAAATACGACGGGATGGATGAATGACTGAAGTAGGCGCTCAATAAATACGACGGGACGAATGCATGACTGAAGTAGGCGCTCAATAAATACGACGGAATGAATGAATGACTGACTGAAGTAAGCGCTCAGTAATTACGACGGGATGAATGAATGACAAGCAGGCGCTCACTAAATACGACGGGACGAATGGCTGACTGAAGTAAGCGCTCACTAAATACGACGGGATGAATGAATGACTGAAGTAGGCGCTCAATAAATACGACGGGATGAATGAATGACTGAAGTAGGCGCTCAATAAATACGCCAGGGCGGGTAGGGGCCGTCGCTGCGGCCGACTTCAGGCGCTTAGGACGGGGCCCTGCCCCCAGGAAGCGCTCGCTCAGTCCGATGGGATGAATGAATGGAGGGCTGAGGAAACACGGTGGGCTGACTGAATGACTGAATGACTGAAGGAGGCGTTCAATAAATAGGCAGGGCCGACTGACTGACTGACTGACGCGGGGGGGTTCCCGGCCTGTCGGCGCGGCCTTCCCTCGGGTGAGGTGAGGGAGACGGGGCGCCCACTCACCTCCTCAGGGATGGCCGGCTCTGCCGAGGAGGAGGAGGACGCCGACGAGGCCACTGCGGCGGCCTCGGCCTCCATGTCTCCGTTGAAGAGCGCGGCGCCCTGCTCTCCCGCTCCTCCTCCTCCTCCTCCGCCGCTCAGCGCCGCCATCTTGGCTCCGAGCGCTGCACAGACGGCGCCACCGCGGCGGCCGGGAGGGGGCGGTGGCACGCCCGTGACGTCACCCCGCCCGCCGCGTGACGTCACCCCCGGGAATCGCCCTGACGTCACGGACGGCGCCCCCACCCGCCGCCGCCGGAATTGCAGCCGACCCTCTTCATTCAATCAATCAATCAATCGATCGATCAATCGTATTTATTGAGCGCTTACTACGTGCGGAGCACTGGACTGAGCGCTTGGGAAGTACACATAGAGACGGTCCCTACCCAACAGGGGGCTCACAGTCTAAAAGGGGGAGGCAGAGAACAGAACCGAACGTATCAACAAAATAAAATAAATAGGATAGAAATGTACAAGTAAAATAAATACATAAATAAATAAATAGAGTAATAAATATGTACAACCATATATACATAAGGAGGACCCTCTTCATTCAATCAATCAATCAATCAATCGATCAATCGTATTTATTGAGCGCTTACTACGTGCAGAGCACTGTACTAAGCGCTTGGGAAGTACAAATTGGCAACACACAGAGACAGTCCCTACCCAACAGTGGGCTCACAGTCTAAAAGGGGGAGACAGAGAACAGAACCGAACGTATCAACAAAATAAAATAAATAGGATAGAAATGTAGAAGTAAAATAAATACATAAATAAATAAATAGAGTAAGAAATATGTACAACCATATATACATAAGGAGGACCCTCTTCATTCAATCAATCAATCAATCAATCAATCGATCAATCGTATTTATTGAGCGCTTACTACGTGCGGAGCACTGTACTAAGCGCTTGGGAAGTACACATAGAGACGGTCCCTACCCAACAGGGGGCTCACAGTCTAAAAGGGGGAGGCAGAGAACAAAACCAAACATACCAACAGAATAAAATAAATAGGATAGAAATGTACAAGTAAAATAAATAAATAAATAAATAAATAGAGTAATAAATATGTACAACCATATATACATATATGCATTGTATATATACATATATACTCTTCATTCATCCGTCAATCAGTCGTATTTATTGAGCGCTTCAATCAATCGATCAATCCTATTTATTGAGCGCTTGCTATGCGCAGAGCACTGTGCTAAGCGCTTCCTGTGTGCAGAGCATCATCATCAATCGTATTTATTGAGCGCTTACTATGTGCCTATCTATTCTATTTATTGCGTGCAGAGCATCATCGTCAATCGTATTTATTGAGCGCTTACTATGTGCCTATCTATTCTATTTATTGTGTGCAGAGCATCATCATCAATCGTATTTATTGAGCGCTTACTATGTGCCTATCTATTCTATTTATTGCGTGCAGAGCATCATCGTCAATCGTATTTATTGAGCGCTTACTATGTGCCTATCTATTCTATTTATTGTGTGCAGAGCATCATCATCAATCGTATTTATTGAGCGCTTACTATGTGCCTGTCTATTCTATTTATTGTGTGCAGAGCATCATCATCAATCGTATTTATTGAGCGCTTACTATGTGCCTATCTATTCTATTTATTGTGTGCAGAGCATCATCATCAAAGGTATTTATTGAGCGCTTACTATGTGCCTATCTATTTTATTTATTGTGTGCAGAGCATCATCATCAATCGTATTTATTGAGCGCTTACTATGTGCCTATCTATTCTATTTATTGTGTGCAGAGCATCATCAATCGTATTTATTGAGCGCTTACTATGTGCCTATCTATTCTATTTATTGTGTGCAGAGCATCATCATCAATCGTATTTATTGAGCGCTTACCATGTGCCTATCTATTCTATTTATTATGTGCAGAGCATCATCATCAATCGTATTTATTGAGCGCTTACTATGTGCATATCTATTCTATTTATTACATATCTATTCTATTCATTACATATCTTTTCTATTTATTTTATTATGTTAGTATGTTTGGTTTTGTTCTCCGTCTCCCCCTTTTAGACCGTGAGCCCTCTGTTGGGTAGGGACTGTCTCCTTATGTTGCCAATTTGTACTTCCCAAGCGCTTAGTACGGTGTTCTGCACATAGTAAGCACTCAATAAATACGATTGATGATGATGATGACTGAATGAAGCAAGAACTCAATCAATACACAGTGTTCTGCACATAGTAAGCGCTCAATAAATACGATTGATGATGATGATGACTGAACGAAGCAAGAACTCGATAAATACGATGGAATGAGTGAATGAATGAAGGGCTCAATAAATACGATTGATGATGATGATGATGACTGAATGAAGCAAGAACTCAATCAATACGATGGAATGAGTGAATGAATGAAGCGCTCAATAAATACGATGGAATGAATGACAATGAAATAAGCGCTCAGTAAATACGACACGCTGGGTAGGGACCGTCTCTATGGCCGACTTCAAGCGCCTAAGACAGTGCTCTGCCCGCAGGAAGCGCTCAATAAATACGATAGAAAGAATGAATGAATGAAGTAAGCGCTCAGTAAATACGATGGAATGAATGACAAGTACGCGCTCAATAAATACGATGGAATGAATGACAATGAAATAAGCGCTCAATAAATACGATACGCTGGGTAGGGACCGTCTCTGTGGCCGACTTCAAGCGCCTAAGACAGTGCTCTGCCCGCAGGAAGCGCTCAATAAATACGATAGAAAGAATGAATGAATGAAGTAAGCGCTCAGTAAATACGATGGAATGAATGACAAGTACGCGCTCAATAAATACGATGGAATGAATGAAGTAAGCACTCAATAAATACGATGGAATGAATGAATGAGTGAAGGAATGAATGAATGAATGAATGAGTGAAGCGCTCAATAAATACGATATGCTGGGTAGGGGCCATCTCTGTTGCCGACTTGCACTTCCCAAGCGCTTAGTCCAGTGTCCTGCCCACAGGAAGCGCTCAATAAATACGATGGAATGACTGACTGAATGAAGCAAGCGCTCAATCAAAACGATGGAATGAAGGAATGAATGAAGGAAGCGCTCAGTAAATACGATGGAAGGAAGGAAGGAAGGTACTAAGCGCTTGGGAAGTACAAATTGGCAACATATAGAGACGGTCCCTACCCAACAGTGGGCTCAAGGCCTAAAAGGGGGCTCACATGTGCAAGGCGCTGTTCTAAGCGCTGCATACAAGGTGAGAAGCAGCGTGGCTCAGTGGCAAGACCCCCGGGCTTTGGAGTCAGAGGTCATGGGTTCAAATCCCGCCTCCGCCAATTGTCAGCTGGGTGACTTTGGGCAAGTCATTTTCACTTCTCCGGGCCTCAGGTCCCTCATCTGGAAAATGGGGATGAAGACTGGGAGCCCCCCGTGGGACACCCTGATCACCTTGGAACCTCCCCAGTGCTTAGAACGGTGCTTGGCACATAGTAAGCGCTTAATAAATGCCATCATTATTATTATTATTATTAGCAGGTTGCCGGGGATCACAGTCTTAATCCTCATTTTCCAGATGAGGTCGCTGAGGCCCAGAGAGGTGAAGTGATTTGCCCAAAGTCACCCAGCTGGCAATTGGCGGAGTGGGGATTTGAACCCGTGACCTCTGACTCCAAAGTCCGTGCTCTTTCAATCAATCATTCAGTCAGTCGTATTTATTGAGCGCTGACTGTGTGCAGGGCACTGGACTAAGCGCTTGGGAAGTCCAAGTTGGCAACATCTGGAGACGGTCCCTACCCGACAGCGGGCTCGCAGGGAGGTGTCAAGCGCTGGGGTAGAAAAAATTATTAGTAGTAGTAGTCGTTTATTAATTAGTAGTAATCAATTCATAGTTAATTAATAAGTAGTAATCAATTAGTAGTTAATTAATTAGTAGTGATCAATTAGTAGTTTATTAATTAGTACTAATCAGTGAGCAGTTTATCAATTAGTAGTAATCAGTGAGTAGTTAATTAATTAGCAGTAATCAATTAGTAGTTTATTAATTAGCAGTAATCAATTAGTAGTTGATTAATTAGCAGTGATCAATTAGTAGTTGATTAATTAGTAGTGATCAATTAGTAGTTTATTAATTAGTAGTAATCAGTGAGTTGTGTATTAATTAGTAGTAATCAGTGAGTAGTTTATTAATTAGTAGTAATCAATTAGTAGTTGATTAATTAGCAGTAATCAATTAGTAGTTGATTAATTAGTAGTGATCAATTAGTAGATTATTGATTAGTAGTAATCAGTGAGTTGTTTATTAATTGGTAGTAATCAGTGAGTAGTTTATTAATTAGTAGTAATCAGTGAGTAGTTAATTAGTAGTAATCAATTAGTAGTTTATTAGTTAGTAGTAAACAATTAGTCGTTAATTAATTAGTAGTTAATTGATTAGTAGTGGTCAATTAGTAGTTTGTCGATTAGTAGTAATCAGTGAGGAGCTTATTGATTAGTAGTAATCAGTGGGTAGTTAATTAATCAGTAGTAATCAATTAGTAGTTTATTAGTTAGTGGTGATCAGTGAGTAGTTAATTAATTAGTAGTAATCAATGAGTAGTTAATTAATTAATTAATTAGTGGTTTGTGAATAATAGTGATGTGTGAAGCGCTGGGGAGGTACAGTTATTATTATTATTAGTTTATTAATTGGTAATGATCGATTAGTAGTTTCTTAATTGATTTATTAATTAGTGGTTTATTAACTATAAGTGCTGGGGTAGGCACAAGGGCATCGGGTTGGCCCACGTTGGGGCTCACAGTCTTCACCCCCATTTTACAGCCCAAATAATAATCATAATGATATTCATTCATTCATTCATTCATTCATTCAATCAATCATATTTACTGAGCGTTTACTGTGTGCAGAGCACTATGCTAAGTGCTTGGGAAGGACGAGTTGGCAACATACACAGTCCCTACCCAACAACGGGCTCACAGTGAGGTGTCAAGTGCTGGGGGAGGTACAATTATTATGTCAGCAGTCTTTATCCCCATTTTACAGCCCAAAGAATAATCATAATGATATAATAATTTGGCATTTGTTAAGCGCTTACTATGTCAGCAGTCTTCATCCCCATTTTACAGCTCAAATAATAATCATAATGATATAATAATTTGACATGTTAAGCGCTTACTATGTCAGCGCTTAGAACAGTGCTTTGCACATAGTAAGTGCTTAATAAATGCCATCATCATCATTATTATTATTATTATGTGCGGAGCACGGTTCTAAGCTCTGGGGGAGGTACAAGGTCATCTAGTTGGCCCACGTGGGGCTTGCAGTCTTTATTCCCATTTTACAGCCCAAATAATAATCATAATGATATAATAATTTGGCATTTGTTAAGCGCTTACTATGTCAGCGCTTAGAACAGTGCTTTGCACATAGTAAGCACTTAATAAATGCCATCATCATTATTATTACTATTACTATGTGCGGAGCACTGTTCTAAGCGTTGGGGGAGGTACAAGGTCATCAAGTTGGCCCACGTGGGGCCCGCAGTCTTTAGCCCCATTTTACAGCCCAAATAATAATCATAATGATATAATAATTTGGCATTTGTTAAGCGCTTACTATGTCAGCAGTCTTTATCCCCATTTTACAGCCCAAATAATCATCATAATGATATAATAATTTGATATTTGTTAAGCGCTTACTATGTCAGCAGTCTTTATCCCCATTTTACAGCCCAAAGAATAATCATAATGATATAATAATTTGGCATTTGTTAAGAAGCGCTTACTATGTCAGCAGTCTTTATCCCCATTTTACAGCCCAAAGAATAATCATAATGATATAATAATTTGGCATTTGTTAAGCGCTTACTTTGTCAGCAGTCTTTATCACTATTTTACAGCCCAAATAATAATCATAATGATATAATAATTTGGCATTTGTTAAGCACGTACTATGTCAGCGCTTAGAACAGTGCTTTGCACATAGTAAGCGCTTAATAAATGCCATCATTATTATTATTATTATGTGCGGAGCACTGTTCTAAGCGCTGGGGGAGGTACAAGGTCATCGAGTTGGCCCACGTGGGGCTTGCAGTCTTTATTCCCATTTTACAGCCCAAATAATAATCATAATGATATAATAATTTGATATTTGTTAAGCGCTTACTATGTCAGCAGTCTTTATCCCCATTTTACAGCCCAAAGAATAATCATAATGATATAATAATTTGACATTTGTTAAGAAGCGCTTACTATGTCAGCAGTCTTTATCCCCATTTTACAGCCCAAATAATAATCATAATGATATAATAATTTGGCATTTGTTAAGCACGTACTATGTCAGCACTTAGAACAGTGCTTTGCACATAGTAAGCCCTTAATAAATGCCATCATCATTATTATTATTATTATGTGCGGAGCACTGTTCTAAGCGCTGTGGGAGGTACAAGGTCATCAAGTTGGCCCACGTGGGGCTCGCAGTCTTTATCCCCATTTTACAGCCCAAATAATAATCATAATGATATAATTGGCATTTGTTAAGAAGCGCTTACTATGTCAGCAGTCTTTATCCCCATTTTACAGCCCAAATAATAATCATAATGATATAATAATTTGGCATTTGTTAAGCGCTTACTATGTCAGCAGTCTTTACCCCCACTTTACAGCCCAAATAATATTCATAATGATATAATAACTTGGCATTTGTTAAGCGCTATGTCAGCACTGAAAACAGCTTTGCACATAGTAAGTGCTTAATAAATGCCATCATCATTATTATTATTATGTGCGGAGCACTGTTCTAAGCGCTGGGGGAGGTACAAGGTCATCGAGTTGGCCCGTGTGGGGCTCGCAGTCTTTAACCCCATTTTACAGCCCAAATAATCATAATGATATACTAATATGGCATTTGTTAATCAATCAATCAATCGTATTTATTGAGCGCTTACTGTGTGCAGAGCACTGTACTAAGCGCTTGGGAAGTACAAGTTAAGCACTTACTATGCGCGAAGCACTGTTCTAAGTGCATGGGAGAGTACGCTATAACAATAAAGAGACACATTCCTTGCCCACAACGAGCTTACAGTTTAGAGGAGAGAAAATAATAATAACAGGATTCGTTAAACACTCATTATGTGCCAGGTGCCATACTAAGCACTGGGGTGGATACAAGGAAATTGCGCTGGACACAGTCCCTGTCCGCTGTGGGGCTCACAGTCTTAATCCCCATTTTTCAGATGAGGTAATTGAGGCACAGAGAAGCGAAGTGACTTGTCCAAGGTCACGCAGCAGACAAGTGGCAGAGCAGGGATTAGGCCCTTTTAGACTGTGAGCCCACTGTTGGGTAGGGACTGTCTCTATATGTTGCCAATTTGTACTTCCCAAGCGCTTAGTACAGTGCTCTGCACACAGTAAGTGCTCAATAAATACGATTGATGATGATGATAAGGCCCTTCAAGGCCCTACTGAGAGCTCACCTCCTCCAGGAGGCCTTCCCAGACTGAGCCCCCTCCTTCCTCTCTCCCTCCTCTCCCTCTCCATCCCCCCCCGCCTTACCTCCTTCCCTTCCCCACAGCACCTGTATATATATATATATCTATGTTTGTACCTATTTATTACTCTATTTATTGATTTATTTTCCTTGTACATATTTATTCCATTTATTTTATTCTGTTAATATGTTTTGTTTTGTTGTCTGTCTCCCCCTTCTAGACCGTGAGCCCGCTGTTGGGTAGGGACCGCCTCTAGATGTTGCCAACTTGGACTTTCCAAGCGCTTAGTCCAGTGCTCTGCACACAGGAAGCGCTCAATAAATACGATTGGATAAATACGATTGAGTCCCAGGCCTGTTCTCTATTCACTACACCACGCTGCCTCTACCCTTTCACAAAAGGGGAAGGGAGAAAGCATGAATCCCTTTGCCTCTCAAGGAGTTTTCCCACCATCTTCACTGACTTTGCACGGGGCACTCATCAGTGCCTCTTAGCCTGTTTATCCTGAGGTGAAGATGTTGAGGATGATGATGATGATTATAGCATTTGTTAAGCGCTTACTATGTGCATAGCATCATCATCATCATCATCAATCGTATTTATTGAGCGCTTACTATGTGCAGAGCACTGTACTAAGCGCTTGGGAAGTACAAGTTGGCAACATATAGAGACAGTCCCTACCCAACAGTGGGCTCACGGTCTAAAAGGGGGAGACACTGTTCTAAGCACTGTTCTAAGCGCTGGGGAGGTTCCAAGGTGATCAGGTTGTCCCATGGGGGGCTCACAGTCTTAATCCCCATTTCACAGATGAGGGAACTGAGGCACAGAGAAGTAAAGTAGAAAGTAGAGAAGCAGCGTGGCTCAGTGGAAAGAGCCTGGGCTTTGGAGTCAGAGATCAATCAATCAATCAATCGTATTTATTGAGCGCTTACTGTGTGCAGAGCACTGTACTAAGCGCTTGGGAAGTACAAGTTGGCAACATATAGAGACAGTCCCTACCCAACAGTGGGCTCACAGTCTAAAAGATCATGTGTTCAAATCCCGGCTCCTCCACTTGTCAGCTGTGTGACTTTGGGCAAGTCACTTCACTTCTCTGGGCCTCAGTTATCTCATCTGTAAAATGGGGATGAAGACTGTGAGCCCCCCGTAGGACAACCTGATCACCTTGTAACCTCCCCAGCGCTTAGAACAGTGCTTTGCACATAGCAAGCGTTTAATAAATGCCATTATTATTATTATTAAAGTGACTTGCCCAAAGTCACACAGCTGACAACTGCTGGAGCCGGAATTTGAACCCATGACCTCTGACTCCAAAGCCCGGGCTCTTTCCACTGAGCCACGCTGCTTCTCTAGTGTTTAGAGACCCTTTGTGCAGCTCCTTTTAGGGCTTCAGAGGAAAGGAATTCTTACTTGTAGTCAGAAAGATGAGAACAGGAGTCTCTTAAATTTACAGGTTGTCTATCTCTGGGATGTTCTACCCATCTGACCAGATATTATTTGTCATCCTAACATACTATTCGTTACTCTATTTATTTATTTTACTTGTACTTATCTATTCTATTTATTTTATTTTGTTGGTATGTTTGGTTTTGTTCTCTGTCTCCCCCTTTTAGACTGTGAGCCCACTGTTGGGTAGGGACTGTCTCTATATGTTGCCAACTTGCACTTCCCAAGCGCTTAGTACAGTGCTCTGCACACAGTAAGCGCTCAATAAATACGATTGATGATGATGATACTTTAGGAATAGGTAATGCTATTTTCAACGTCTTTCAGATGGTGAAGAAAATCTGGGGTAGATCTTCTGACTCCTTTCTCTTTCAACGTCTTTCAGGTGGCGAAGAAAAGCTGACTCCTTTCTCAATTGTCTTCTGCCTAAACCAGGGAAATAAAGTTCTCAGAAAATGGGTGAGGAGCGAAACTTCTATAATTCGGCGCTTAGAACAGTGCTTGACACATAGTAAGTGCTTAACAAATGCCATTATTATGATGAACGACCAGAGAACCAAAGCATGAACGACCAGCGAACCAAAATCATCAAGGCAACCAAACAGTGTTAGTGTCAGCTGATCGATCAATCAGTGGTAGTTATTGAGCATTTATTGTGTGCAGAGTAATAATAATAATAATGATGATGATAATAATGGCATTTATTAAGCGCTTACTATGTGCAAAGCACTGTTCTAAGCGCAGGTTGTCCAATGAGGGGCTCACGGTCTTCATCCCCATTTTACAGATGAGGTCACTGAGGCACAGAGAAGTGAAGTGACTTGCCCAAAGTCACACAGCTGACAATTGGCGGAGTCAGTATTTGAACCCACGACCTCTGACTCCAAAGCCCGTGCTTTTTCCACTGAGCAACACTACTATGTGCAAAGCACTGTTCTAAGCGCTGGGGAGGTTACAAGGTGATCAGGTTATCTCATGGGGGGGCTCACAGTCTTCATGCCCATTTTACAGATGAGGTCACTGAGGCACAGAGAAGTGAAGTGACTTGCCCAAAGTCACACAACTGACAATTGGCAGAGCCGGGATTTGAACCCATGACCTCTGACTCCAAAGCCCGGGCTCTTTCCACTGAGCCACACTGCTTCTCTGTACTGTATTAAGCACCCGGGAGGGTACAATCTAAAAAAGTTGGTAGATGCAATTTCTGCTCTGAAGGAGCTTGGAGTCTAGTCATGTTGACCAACTTGTACTTCCCAAGTGCTTAGTACAGTGTTCTGCACACAATAAGCGCTCAATAAACACGATTGAATGAATGAATCATGGCTGGGGTAGGTTGGTGAAATTTCGGCTAGACCCCAAGGATGCCAAGCTTTATTTCTTGAAGCTGACTACCATATTATGGGTCAGGTCTTGTTTAATTATCTCTGCCAAAATCGAGTGTGTTCTGGAAGGGATTATCCCAAAGCAAGGTTGACCGGCGGGCAAATAAGGCAGATGATTATGCAAATCACAGGCCAAGATAGTGCAAGATGAATGAGAGGGAAACAGAAAGAATAAGAGAGATGGTATCTAGCTCCCCCCTTGCTAACTGACTTGCTGACTGAAAGTGAGCACCCTATTTCTGAAGAAAACAATTCTGAAAACGAAGGTGCAAGTTCATTACAGTGGTCCCTTGGCTCTGAATGCAAAGATTCTGGGAAATATCTTAGAGGATGGGGGGACATGACTTTGGGGGATACGATTATTGGGGTCCTGGCAGGGCAGCTCCCAGGTTGGGGTGGTTGAGGTGACTGCAGAACGTAAAAGGCTCAGAATATTGCTCTGAACATAGTAAGCGCTTAATAAATGCCATTATTATTATTATTATTATTATTATTATTAAAGAGACCTGGGTCACCCGGTGATTGTGGGAAACTGGGAGAAGCCAGGAAACATCAGCAATCAGCAGCAAAAGCACTTCAGAGTTTATAAATTTTCCCACGGCTTCTGAAAAGAAGGCAGCAGGGCCACAGGCAATCCACCCTGCCCCCCCAAACTGGATATTGAGTTAGAAGGAGTTATGCATTTTACCCCCCACACTTTCTGAAAAGATCCTCAAAATTCCTGATCCACTAGCTTAGATGTCTTCTGTTTGTGTGTTTATATATATACGCACACACTCACGATTAGCTCATTAGTTTTGCATCTAGGGGACAAAGGAAAGCATTAATTCAGCTGTCAACTCAACAGTCGAAACCCACCTTGAGAGCCAGGGATTTTCTTCAAAGGGTAGATTTTTGCCCAAAGGCTTATAATAAATAGGTGAACCGGATTCATGAAATAACCACCCTTTTTCTAAATGAATCCTATTGTTCGAGGACATTGTTATCGATCATAATCAAAGCTAATAACTCATCTGCATTGTGGACCAAAGCAGGAAAAGGAATATTGCAGTTCCTACCAGGTTAGATTAAAAAGGAAGCGACACGCCTGCTGTCCCTCAACGCACATATTTTTGAGATAGGTTTCTATGGGTTAATAGTAGTAAAAATAATAGTGTTTATTGAACGCTTACTATTCATTCATTCAATCGTATTTATTGAGCGCTTACTGCGTGCGGAGCACTGTACTAAGCGCTTGGGAAGTACAAGTCGGCAACATATAGAGACGGTCCCTACCCAACAACAGGCTCACAGTCTAGAAGCAGCGTGGCTTAGTGGAAAGATCACGGGTTTGGGAGTCAGAGGTCGTGAGTTCTAATTCTGGCTCCGCCACTCGTCAGCTGGGTGACTTTGGGCAAGTCACTTAACTTCTCTGTGCCTCAGTGACCTCATCTGTAAAATGGGGATTAAGACTGTGAGCACCACGTGGGACAACCTGATAACCTTGTATTATCCCAGCACTCAGAACAGTGCTTGGCACATAGTAAGGGCTTAACAAATACCATTATTATTATTATTATTATCAATACAAAGGAAGGAATTAGTCATGATCCCTGTCCCTTGAGGGGGCTCACAATCCAAGATGGCACATGGGGAGAGGGGACTTAAGACAGACTTGCTCCTCCATTCAACCTCCCTCCCATCCCCCCAGCACATATGTATATATCTGCCATTTATTTTTTTAAATGATTATTAATGTCCGTCTCCCCCTCTAGACTGTAAGCTCGTTGTGGGCAGGGAATGTGTCTGTTGTTATATTGTACTCTTCCACGCCCTTAGTACAATGCTTTGCACCCACTCAGCGCTCAATAAATACGACTGAATGAATGACCAGACGCAGCAGGAATGATTAAACATTAAAATGCAACATGGATCAAGACACAGAATAAAAACAAAATGAGTAGGGTTTTGTGGCTAGAGGAGCGGAATTTCAGGATCCTCAGGGCTCAGAGACCAGGGCATCCCCGCAACCAACGGTCTTCCTTGGGATTTTTAGACTGTGAGCCCACTTTTTAGACTGTGAGCCCACCTTTTAGACTGTGAGCCCACTGTTGGGTAGGGACTGTCTCTCTATGTTGCCAACTTGTACTTCCCAAGCGCTTAGTACAGTGCTCTGCACACAGTAAGCGCTCAATAAATACGATTGATTGATTGATTGATTGATTTATGGAGGCCTCATGCCATGGGTGTGGGCAGGAGTAGCTTTTCAACCCAGCACAGGGGCAACCTCGGGGGCAGAGACCCTCGCTGAGCGGAGAGAAATACCAGCGGTTACGACGATGCTTTTCTCGGCAGGGATGGAGGGGTCCGAGAATGCCCATGAGCAATTTTTTTCTCCAGGGCCTGGTGGGCTGGACACACGCCAGGAGCAGAGACCCTCAACGAAGGGAGGGCTGGCGGCATTTACCACAGATGATTTTCTTGGTTGTGGTGATAAGGATCGAGACCTCATGGGCCTGGTGGATGAGAAGGATGCTGGAAGCAGGGACTCTCCGTGCCATAAAAAAAGCAGTAGTTACAAAGAAGCTACTAGAAACTACACAGAGATGACAGGGTGGGTTTCCCAAGATCAAGGACTAGAAATTTAGGGAATTAGGATGCTCAAAACCTCATCCTGACCCTCAAGAATGAAGAGGAGTCTAGCTCTGCGGGGGTCGGGGGAAGGGTGTCTTGTCTTCCCAGGTATCACATTTATTATTTTGCACTTACTGTGAACCGAACACTTGGCTGAAAGCTGAGGTGGATATCAGATAAACGGTTCAGATCAGAATCCCCTCCCGCTAAGCATTTTGGTATTCACAGGCACCCTCTTTAAACTCTGTGGCTTCCTCTTCTCTGTAATTTATTTTAGTGTCGGCCTCTCCAGCTAGACGGTGAGCTTTTTTTTGTGTGCGGTATTTGTTAAGCGCTTACTCTGTAAGCGCTGGTGTAGATACAAGCTGATTAGGTTCGACGCAGTCCATGTCCCACTTGGGGCCCTCAATCTTGATCCCCGGTTTACGCATGAGGTAACCGAGGCACAGAGAAGTGAAGTCACTCGCCCGAGGTCACACAGCAGACACATGGCAGAGGTGGGATTAGAACCCAGGTCCTTCTGACTATCCAGAAGGACTATCTCACTATCCAGTAGGCCGCCTTGCGTCTCTTCTTGAAGGCAGGAATCATGTCTACTAACTCTAGTAGCACGGGCCTGAGAATCAGAAGGATGTGGGTCTTGGATCTGCCACTTGTCTGCTGTGTGACCTTGGGCAGGCCAGTTAACTTCTCTGGGCCTCAGTTACCTCATCTGAAAAATGAAGATTAATACTAAGAGCCCCATGTAGGACATTCATTCATTCATTCATTCATTCAATCGTATTTATTGAGCGCTTACTGTGTGCGGAGCGCTGGAGTAAGTGCTTGGGAAGTCCAAGTTGGCAACATCTAGACATGGTCCCTACACAACAGTGGGCTCACAGTCTAGAAGGGGGAGACAGACAACAAAACAAAACATTGTACTCGCTTCAGCAGCACATATACTAAAACTGGAACGATACAGAGAAGATTAGCATGGCCCCTGCACAAGAATGACACGCAAATTTGTGAAGCGTTCCACATTTTTACGAGCGCTCATATTTACTGAGCGCTTAGTACAGTGCTCTGCACACAGTAAGCGCTCAATAAATACGATTGATTGATATTTTTTACTCTATTTTACTTGTACGTATTTACTGTTCTATTTATTTTATTTTGTTAATATATTTTGTTGTCTGTCTCCCCCTTCTAGACTGCGAGCCCGCTGTTGGGTAGGGACCGTCTCTATACGTTGCCAACTTGGACTTCCCAAGCGCTTAGTACAGTGCTCTGCACACAGTAAGCGCTCAATAAATATGATTGAATGAATGAATGAATAATAACAAAATAAAATAAATAGAATAGTAAATATGTACGTGTACATATTACATGTACATGGACTGTGTCCAACCTGATTAGCTTGTATATATCCCAGAGCTTAGTTATAATGCCTGGCACATAGTAAACCCACGGCACTTGTGCGTATATATATATATTTATTATTCTATTTTATTAATTAATTCATTCAATCGTATTTATTGAGCACTTACTGTGTGCAGAGCACTGTACTAAGCACTTGGGAAGTACAAGTTGGCAACATATAATTAATGATGTGCATATATCTATAATTCTATATTAGATTGATGTTATTGATGTCTATTTGTTTTGCTTTGTTTTCTCATCTTTCACCCCCCTTCTAGACTGTGAGCCCATTGTTGGGTAGGGATTGTCTCTATTTGTTGTTGAATTTTACTTTCCAAGCACTTAGTACAGCGCTCTGCACAGCGTAGGTGCTCAATAAATATGACTGATTTATAGTAAGCACTTAACGTAGCTCAGTGGAAAGAGCCCGGGCTTTGGAGTCAGTGGTCATGGGTTCAAGTCCCGGCTCCGCCAATTGCCAGCTGTGTGACTTTGGGCAAGTCACTTCACTTCTCTGGGCCTCAGTGACCTCATCTGTAAAATGGGGATTAAGACTGTGAGCCCCCCGTGGGACAACCTGATCACCTTGTAACCTCCCCAGTGCTTAGAACAGTGCTTTGCACATAGTAAGCGCTTAACGAATGCTATTATTATTATTATTAACAAATACCATTTTTTAAAAGTGCTTAATACAGAGCCCTGCACAGAGCAAGTGGCCAATAAATACTGGGGACTGATAGATCAAACCCAGCCACTGCTGCTGTATATATGTATATATGTTTGTACATATTTATTACTCTTTATTTATTTATTTATTTATTTATTTTACTTGTACCTATCTATTCTATTTATTTTATTTTGTTAGTGTGTTTGGTTTTGTTCTCTGTCTCCCCCTTTTAGACTGTGAGCCCACTGTTGGGTAGGGACTGTCTCTATATGTTGCCAATTTGTACTTCTCAAGCGCTTAGTCCAGTGCTCTGCACATAGTAAGCGCTCAATAAATACGATTGATGATGATGATGATGATGATGCTGCATATGAGGGTCACAACAAAGAGATAAGGAGGAGAGATATCTTAGCCTCATTTTACAGCTGAGGAAATGGAATCGCAGAGAGGTTGTGACTTGTCCAAAGTCACACAGAAGCCCAGTGGCAGAGCTGGGATTAAAATCTGCGTCTCCTGATTCCCAGAACCTCGGGCTTTTCTTTTTTTAAAAAATGGTATTTGTTAAGCACTTCCTATGCACCAGGCACTGTTCTAAGCACTGGGGCAGATATAAGGTAATTGGAATGGACACAGTCCATGTCCCTCATGGAGTTCACTATCTTAATTCCCATTTTACAGATGAGGGAACTGAGGCACGGAGAAGTGAAGTGACTTGCCCAAGGTCACACAGCAGACAAGTGGCGAAGTCAGGACAAGAAACCAGGTTCTTCTGACACCTAGGCACATAATCTATCTACTGCGTCTCCACTAATTCCCACTTGTGTGTTCTTTCTCAGTACTTAGTAATAATTACTAAGTAATTATTAAAAGGTGGATTTTAGGGAGGTCGCGAAGGTAGAATGGACAGGATTTGGTGACAGATTGAATATGTGGGTTGGATAAGAGATATGAGTGGAGGATAACGCAAAGTTCATGGGCTTGGGAGACAGAGAGGGGCACATCACAAATACCGCTTTTATTATTATAAATAATAATATTTTATTATTATTATTAATAATGGCATTTATTAAGCGCTTACTTTGTGCAAAGCACTGTTCTAAGTGATGATGATCATCAATTGTATTTATTGAGCGCTTACTATGTGCAGAGCACTGTACTAAGCGCTTGGGAAGTACAAATTGGCAACATATAGAGACAGACAGTCCCTACCCAACAGTGGGCTCACAGTCTAAAAGGGGGAGACAGAGAACAAAACCAAACATACTAACAAAATAAAATAAATAGAATGGATATGTACAAATAAAATAAATAAATAAATAGAGTAAAAAATATGTACAAACATATATACAGGTGCTGTGGGGAAGGGAAGGAGGTAAGATGGGGGGATGGAGAGGGGGACGAGGGGGAGAGGAAGGAAGGGAGGGGGAGAGGAAGGAAGGATGATGATGATGGTATTTGTTAAGCGCTTACTATGTGCAAAGCACTGCTCTAAGCGCTGGAGAGGTTACAAGCTGATCAGGTTGTCCCACGTGGGGCTCACAGTCTTCATCCCCATTTTGCAGATGAGGTGACTGAGGCCCAGAGAAGCGAAGTGACTTGCCCAAAGTCACACAGCTGACAATCGGCAGAGCTGGGATTTGAACCCATGACCTCTGACTCCAAAGCCCGGGCTCTTTCCCCTGAGCCACGCTGCTTCTGTACAGAAGCACAGTGTTTGGCGCACAGTAGGTGTTAAATAAATACTAATATTATTAGACCTCGCTGTCTCTAGTTTCAGATGTGGCCACTTCACGGCTTCTCTGAGTGTGAGTGTTCCCACAAAACCTCACACTGGGGAAAACCTTTTGCCTGTAAACTCACACACACTCTGATTTCGAACTCAGTTCCTCCTGCTCCCTGAAACACCTCCCCCAGTTCCCCAATTCACTCTAGCCAAACGCAGAGTGAAAAACAAGCATTTCGGCATGGCTAGTGTTTTACTCATTCTGACGTCATTTAGAATGAATAATAATAAAACTGGTATTTGTGATGTGCCCCTCTCTGTCTCCCAAGCCCATAAACTTTGCGTTATCCTCCACTCATATCTCTCATTCAACCCACATATCAATCAATCAATCAATCGTATTTATTGAGCGCTTACTGTGTGCAGAGCACTGGACTAAGCGCTTGGGAAGTACAAGCTGGCAACATATAGAGACAGTCCCTACCCAACAGTGGGCTCACAGTCTAGAAGTAAACAGGCATTAATATAAATAAATAGAATTATAGATATATGCACGTCAAAACAAGTAAACTGGTATCAATATAAATGAATAGAATTATAGATATATACACATCAGAACAAGTAAACAGACATTAATATAAATAGAATTATAGATGCATACACCTCAAAACAATTAAACAGGCATCAGTATAAATGAATAGAATAGATATGTACACATCAAAACAAGTAAACAGGCATCGATATAAACAAATAGAATTATAGATATATATATACATCAAAACAAGGAAACAGGCATCAATATAAATGAATGGAATTATAGATATATACACATCAAAACAAGTAAACAGGCATTAACATAAATAAATAGAATTATGGCTATATGCACATCAAAACAAGTAAACAGGCATTAATATTCGATCTGTCACCAAATCCTGTCCATTCTACCTTCGCGACCTCTCTCAAATCCACCTTCTCCCCTCCATCCAAACCGCTACTACGTATATATATGTGTAAATATATATTTATACACGGCTGGAAAACAAGTATTCCAAATCCAAATGGGCAGCGGGAGTCAGAAGGACCCGAGTTCTAATCCCGGCTCTGCTGCGTGTCTTCTGTGTGACCTGGGATAAGTCACTTCACTTCCCCAGGCCTCAGTTCCCTCATCGGTAAAATGGAGATTAAGACTGCGAGCCCCATGTGGGACGGGGACTGTGTCCAACCCAATTAACTTGTATCCACCCCAGTATTTAGAACAGTGCTTGGCATATAATACGCACTTAAGAAGTAACATACTTATTATTAATAGGATTATGATGCCATTTAATAAGAGCCGAAAGAACTGGGCAAACAGAAATCTTGCATGGCTAACCGGCTAAGTAGAAGAGGCCATTAAGAGGGGAGGGATGGTGGGACACATGTATATATGTTTGTACATACTTATTACTCTATTTATTTTACTTGTACATAGTTATTCTATTTATTTTCTATGTTTTGTTTTGTTGTCTGTCTCCCCCCTTCTAGACTGTGAGCCCGCTGTTGGGTAGGGACCGGCTCTAGATGTTGCCAACTTGGACTTCCCAAGCGCTTAGTCCAGTGCTCTGCACAAAGTAAGCGCTCAATAAGTACGATTGAATGAATGAATGATCCAAGCACTTATCCTGTCTCTCCTTGATTACTGCGTCAGCCTCCTCGCCAACCTTCCCGCCTCCTGTCTCTTTGTACCTGAGCCCTTACTTCAATCTGCTGCCCTGATCTCATTTCTTAAAAACTGTTCAGTCCCTGCCTCCTCACTCCTCCGGAACCTCTGATAGCTGCCCATCCACCTTCGCATCAAACGGAAGCCCCCCACCATCGGCTTCAAGATACTCGATCGGTTCTCCCCGTCTTAATCACGTTGCTTCCAAGAGTCCTTCCCAATTAAATCTCTCATTTCCCCAACTTAGTCTCCCTTCTGCATCAACCATGCACTTGAATCTGTCCCCTTCGAGCACTTGAAATTCACCCCACCCCCAGCCCCACATCACTTCTATCCATATCCCCAATTTATTTTAATGCCTGCCTTCCCCTCTAGACTGTAAGCTCCTTCTGGGAAGCAATTGCATTTATATTGTATTCTCCCAAACGCTCAGTTCAGTGCTCTGCACACAGAAACAGCTCAATCATTACCACAGGTTGATTTTTGGAGCAGGGCTTGTTGCCTTCTCCACTGCTTGAGTGCTGTCCTAAGTGTCCTATGGGAAGTCTAGAAAAGTCATTGTTTAGATCTGGGCAACCTTGGCCTAGAGGAAAGAACCGGAGCCTGGGAGTCGGAGGACCTGGGTTCTAAACCCAGCTCCGCCATTTGTCCGCTGTGTGACCTTGGACAAGTCATTTCACGTCCCCGTGCTTCAGCTCCCTCATCTGCAAAATGGGGATTCAATGCCTGTTCACCCTCCGTCTGCGAGCCCCACGTGAGACCTGATTATCTTCTATCTACCCTGGTGCTTAGTCAAGTGCTTGGCACATAGTAAGCACTTAACTACCACAATCATCATTATTATCATCATTATGATTTAGTAGGAAGAAGATGGATTTTATTTAGTGCAGTGATAGACGCACAATAGGTGCTTCGGTAAATACTATTATCGATGGATTACAAACTAATTATTGGGGAATATCCTTTCCTTTCTCTCCCTCCACTCTGCAAATGCCCATTCCTAGTCTCAAAATGAATTAATATTTTACTCCATCTTTCTGTTTTACTGGCTAATAATCCCAGTTTTTTCACTTCCTCTAGTCCGTAAACTCCTTGTGGGCAGGGATTGTCTAGCTACCCTTCTGAAATGTGCTCTAAGCACTAAGCCTGTGTCTATGCATTTGGCTGGGTACGCTTTAAGCACTTTGATACTCACCTCAGACCTACAGCCCTTATGTGCATATCCTTAAACTCTCATTTCCCCATCTGTTACGTGGTTCCCCATCTGTTACATAGGGATCGTTTCCCCATTCCCATTTCCCCATCCGTTACATAGGGAAGCAGCGTGGCTCAGTGGAAGGAGCCCGGGCTTTGGAGTCAGAGGTCACGGGTTCAAATCCCAGCTCCGCCAACTGTCAGCTGTGTGACTTTGGGCAAGTCACTTCACTTCTCTGTGCCTCAGTTACCTCACCTGTAACATGGGGATTAAAAGTGTGAGCCCCCCGTGGGACAACCTGATCACCTTGTAACCTCCCCAGTGCTTAGAACAGTGCTTTGCACATAGTAAGCACTTAACAAATACCATCATCATCATCGTCATTATTATTATTATATTTCAATGCTCGTTCCCCCCTTTACTCTCTAAAATCCTTGAAGGCAGGAATCGTGTCCACTAACTCTCTTGTATTGTACTTTCCCAAGCTCTTAGTACTCTGCACATAGCAAGTACTCAATAATTACCATTGATATATGTATATGTGTGTATATGTGTATATATATATATATATATATATACACACATACAGATATATACAGATCAATCAATCAATCACATTTATTGAGCACTTATTGTGTGCAGAGCACTGTACTAAGCGCTTGGGAAGTACAAGCTGGCAACATCTAGAGACAGTCCCTACCCAACAGTGGGCTCACAGTCTAGAAGGGGGAGACAGAGTCTAGAAGGGGGAGACAGAATGTATACAGATATACATGTATATATATATATATATCTATATAAATATATAGATATATTCCTGAATGCTTAGTACAGTGCTTTGGACACAGCACTTATTTACATATTTGTAATTTGCTTATTTATTCATATTAGTGTCTGTCTCCCCCTCCAGTCTGTAAGCTCATCTTGGGCAGGGAACGTGTCTATTTACTGTTATGTTTTACTCTCCCAAGCGCTTACTCTGCACACAGCAAGCGCTCAATAAATACGATCGAATGAACGCATGAAAAAAATACGATGATTTTCCTATCCTCGATCATTGCTCTGGCTTTTCCTCTCTCTAAAGCCTTCCCCCTTCGTTCTTTACGCTGGAAAGCCCCGGTCTGGACATTCGAAGGGCCTGAGTGCCAAGGTGGACACTCAGAGCTTCAGCGTTATCTATTCCCGCCTGGGCATTCCGGAATCGAAATTCCAGTTCTAAAACGTGGGCGCTGGTGTTCTCGCAAAGCCGTTCCTTCTGACGCCTTGTCATCCTGTAGCCAAACAGGCTTGCATTCTTGGAAGAACACTCCCCAATGATCTTGGCGGCGTTCTCGCCAAAACGCGCACTCGGAATTGTTAGATTGTAAACCTGTGGGCTGAGATGATGTTTTCTACCTCTTCTGTATCATCATCATCATCACCAATCGTATTTATTGAGCGCTTACTATGTGCAGAGCACTGGACTAAGCGCTTGGGAAGTACAAATTGGCAACATATAGAGACAGTCCCTACCCAACAGTGGGCTCACAGTCTAAAAGGGGGAGACAGAACAAGACCAAACATACTAACAAAATAAAATAAAGAGAATAGATATGTACAAGTAAAATAAATAAATAAATAAATAAATAGAGTAATAAATATGTACAAACATATATACACATATACAATCTCCCCAGGCCCTTTCATTCATTCATTCCTTCATTCAATCGTATTTATAATAATAATGATGGCCCTTTCATTCCTTCATTCCTTCATTCAATCATATTTATAATAATAATAATAATAATGATGGCATTTGTTAAGCGCTTACTACGTGCAAAGCACTGTTTTAAGCCCTGGGAGGGATACAATGTGATCAAGTTGTCCCACGTGGGGCTCACAGTCTTAATTCCCATTTTGACAGATGAGGTAACTGAGGCTCAGAGAAGCCAAGTGACTTGCCCAAGGTCACACAGCAGACTTGGGGTGGAGCTAGGATTCGAACCCATGACCCCGACTCCAAAGCCCGGGCTCTTTCCACTGAGAAATGCTGCTTTTAGGCAAGAGCTGGTTCTGAATTTCTAGTATCTTGGTTTCTGGAGAGTAGCCCATCCAGTTGTGCAAGCTCCCTCATTGCAGTGATCGCTAAAGATGGTCACGTATGGCCCGGCAGGGCAGGGGGCTCAGCACATTACAAAGTCACATGGCAGAAACAGAAGGGCTTTCCATATCAATCGATCAATCAATCAATCGTATTTATTGAGCGCTTACTGTGTGCAGAGCACACAGTAACATAAATACTGTATTAAAGCACAGTGAAACCAGAGGCCAAATTGGGTGCCTCTCTAGGTGGGTTGCAGGAGAGGGAAAGGGAGGGTCCGATGGATGGATTAATTCTTGCATTCACTCATGAACTCTTTCCTTAACCAATTGATCGTATTTATTGAGTGCTTGGGTAGGCATTGTCTCTATGTGTTGCCAACTTGTACTTCCCAAGCGCTTAGTACAGTGCTCTGCACACAGTAAGCGCTCAATAAATACGATTGATTGATTTTACTCTGGGTCTCTTTCCTCTACCGCTTCAGTCAACTTCTTTCCCTTTGGTTTTTAATCCTCTCTTCTCCCAGAGGACACGGACGATTTTTTCTATGACAAAGGCTGGGGGGGAAAGCTTTGTCACTCTGTTCATTCATTCAATCGTATTTATTGAGCGCTTACTGTGTGCAGAGCACTGGACCAAGCGCTTGGGAAGTAAAAGTTGGCAACATCTGGAGACGGTCCCTACCCAACAACAGGCTCACAGTCTAGAAGGGGGAGACAATCAATCAATCAATCAATCAAACAATCAATCATATTTATTGAGCCTTACTGTGTGCGGAGCACTGGACCAAGTGCTTGGGAAGTAAAAGTTGGCAACATCTGGAGACGGTCCCTACCCAACAACAGGCTCACAGTCTAGAAGGGGGAGACAATCAATCAATCAATCAATCAATCAATCAATCGTATTTATTGAGCGCTTACTGTGTGCGGAGCACTGGACTAAGCGCTTGGGAAGTAAAAGTTGGCAACATCTAGAGACGGTCCCTACCCAACAGTGGGCTCACAGTCTAGAAGGGGGAGACAATCAATCAATCAATCAATCAATCGTATTTATTGAGCGCTTACTGTGTGCGGAGCACTGGACTAAGCGCTTGGGAAGTAAAAGTTGGCAACATCTAGAGACGGTCCCTACCCAACAGCGGGCTCACAGTCTAGAAGGGGGAGACAGAGAACAAAACCAAACATATTAACAGAATAAAATAAATAGAAGAAATATGTACAGATAAAATAAACAGAGTAATAAATACATACAGACATAAATATATATATACAGGTGCTGTGGGGAGGAGAAGGAGGTAAGGTGGGGAGGATGGGGAGGGGAGGAGGAGGAAAGGAAGGAGGGTTTGGGAAGGTCCTTCTGACACCCAGGCCTTTGATTATTCCACTAAGCCACGCTGCTTCTCCCATTTTACTCTGGGTCTCTTTCCTCTACCGCTTCAGTCGACTTCTTTCCCTTTGGTTTTTAATCCTCTCTTCTCCCAGAGGACACAGATGATTTTTTCTATGACAAAGGCGGCGGGGTGGGGGGGAAGCTTTGTCACTCTCTGTTGCTTAAAGCCCAATGGGACTGCTGAAAGGCACCACGCCTCTGTAAATTGAGAAGTTTCCTGGGAGACAGGTGTAGGACAGGAGGATCCAGTCCTCTGCTCCCTGCTAATGGGCGTCGTGGTCCACAGAGGTTTCAACTTTCATTATGTGCCCACCGTCAGCACTTATTGTGTTCCTTATAAGTTCCTTATTGGCACTTTGGGAGAGCCAGGGACAATCCCTAATTACTCTCCCTGCCTTTGAAGCCTCACTGAAAGCACATCTCCAAGAGGCCTTCCCCAAACCCCCCTTTCCTCTTCTCCCACTCCCTTCTGCGTCGCCCCGGCTTGCTCCTTTTATTCAACCCCCTTCTCAGCCCGCAGCTCTTACGTCCATATCTGTAATTTATTTACTTGTATTAATATAAGTAAAGTAAAATTGAGAAGCAGCGTGGCTCGGTGGAAAGAGCCCGGGCTTTGGAGTCGGAGGTCATGGGTTCGAATCCCAGCTCTGCCACGTGTCTGCTGTGTGGCTTTGGGCAAGTCACTTAACTCCCACTGTTGGGTAGGGCCTGTCTCTATATGTTGCCATCTTGTACTTCCCAAGCGCTTAGTACAGTGCTCTGCACACCTCCTTCCCTTCCCCACAGCACCTGTATATATGCATATATGTTTGTACATATTTGTTACTCTATTTATTTATTTATTTTACTTGTACATATCTATTCTATTTATTTTATTTTGTTAGTATGTTTGGTTTTGTTCTTTGTCTCCCCCTTTTAGACTGAGCCCACTGTTGCGTAGGGACCGTCTCTATATGTTGCCAACTTGTACTTCCCAAGCGCTTAGTACAGTGCTCTGCACACAGTAAGCGCTCAATAAATACGATTGATGATGATGATGAGTAAGCACTCAATAAATACGATTGATTGGTTGATTGATTGATTCGCTGAGCCTCAGTTACCTCATCTGGAAAATGAGGATTAAGACGGTGAGCCCCATGTGGGACAACCTGATCACCTTGTATCCCTCCAGCGCTTAGAACAGTGCTTTGCACATAGTAAGCGCTTAACAAATGCCATTATTATTATTATTATTGTTATTAATATCTCCCTCCCACTCCAGACTGTAAGCTCATCATGAGCAGGGAATGTGTACCCTTTCAGAGCTTAGTACAGTGCTCTGCACACTGTAAGTGCTCAATAAATATGATTGAATAATGAATCCAGCAACTTTTCCCAGCCCTTAGTACAGTGCTTGGCACAGTAATAAAAACTGCTGCATTTGTTAAGCATTTACTATGGGCTACCGTAGTAAGCACTGGGGTAGATTGTCAGGTTGTCCCACGGGGGGGCTCACAGCAGTCTTAATCCCCATTTTACAGATGAGGTAACTGAGGCCCAGAGAAGTTAAGTGACTTGCCCAAAGTCACACAGCTGACAAGTGGCGGAGGCGGGATTTGAACCCATGACCTCTGAATCCAAAGCCCGGGCTCTTTCCACTGAGCCAAGTAGACACGTTCCCTGCCCATAACGAGGTTACAGTCTAGAGGGGAAGACAGGTGTTAATAGCAATGAATAATTTAAAATATATAGATTGTAAGCTTAAGGGCAGGGAATGCATCAGCTAATTCTGTATTGCACTCCCCCAAATGCTTAATACAGTGCTCCGACTGATTGAATGATTGATTGATTGATTGATATAAATTAGAGGGATGTACACAAATGTTGTGGAGCTGAGGATGGGGCGAATATCAAATGCCCAAAGGTCACCGGCGATGACGATCCTACCCCTCATCATCATCATCAATCGTATTTATTGAGCGCTTACTGTGTGCAGAGGACCGTACTAAGCGCTTGGGAAGGACAAGTTGGCAACATATAGAGACAGTCCCTACCCAACAGTGGGCTCGCAGTCTAAAATTGCTTATCCCTGAAGTGGATAAGCAATTAATGGGGTGATCTGACGGCTGAGAATCAAGTTGCACTTGGCATGTCCTTAACTGAGAGACTCCTGACGAATTTTCCAAATTCTTGCCCACAAGGCAGGGATCGTTCCAGCTCCGTGTTTTCTCTTCCTAAGCCGAATCCGTCCATATGGCAGAGAGGAGTGATTGAGCCGCTTTTGAGGGAGGGAAAAAAAATCAAAAAAAGGCTTCCTGAATTCAGAACAGATCCTGGCAGGGTCCCACCCAGCAGAGGAGGGATCTTCCAGAATAGTGGTGGAAAAACAGACGAGCACCCTCCGCTCCTCCCCAAAACCCAGCGCTTTGATGATCATGGGAGAGGTTTCCCTGGCATCCGAACCGCCGATGGAAAAAGTAATACCAGTGTGGGAGTTCGTCACTGCGGTGGGTGGAAAACTAAAGTCTCCTGAGCTCGGAGTTTCTTTTTCCATTTGTCTGGAGGAGAACAGCTTGTCTTAAGCAGCAGACCTCGGCTTGGGAGCGTTCTGCGGCCTTTGCGGTTGGGCTTATTTTGCTTTTTTTATGGTGTTCGTGGAAGCGCTTTCTATGCATCCAACACTGCTCTAAGCGCTGGAGGAGATGCAAGTTACTCATGTTGGACACGGGCCCTGTCCCACATGGGGCTCAGAGGCTTAGCAGGAGGGAGGCCTTCCCACCTCCTCCAGGAGGCCTTCCCAGACTGAGCCCCTTCCTTCCTCTCCCCCTCGTCCCCCTCTCCATCCCCCCCACCTTACCTCCTTCCCTTCCCCACAGCACCTGTATATATGTTTGTACATATTTATTACTCTATTTGTTTATTTATTTTACTTGTACATATCTATTCTATTTTATTTTGTAGTATGGTTTTGTCTCCCCCTTTTAGACTGTGCCACTGTTGGGGAGGGACTGTCTCTATATGTTGCCAATTTGTACTTCTCAAGCGCTTAGTCCAGTGCTCTGCACACAGTAAGCGCTCAATAAATACGATTGATGATGATGAGGGAGGACAGGATTCAACCCCCATTTTACAGTCGCGGAAACCGAGGCACAGGGGAAGTTAAGAGCCCTGCCCACGGTTACGCAGCAAGCGGTCGGCAGAGCCGGGATTAGAATCCAGGTCCCTCGCTCTTGAGAAGCAGCGTGGCCTAATGGATACAGCCCGGGTCAATGAGTGAGAAGGACCTGGGTTCTAATCCCACATCTGCTGTGTGACTCTGGGCAAGTCGCTTTGCTTCTCTGGGCCTCAGTTCCCTCATCTGCAAAATGGGGATTAAGACTGTGAGCCCTATGTGGGACAGGAATGTGTTCAACCCGACTATCTTGTATCTACCCCAGCGCTTCGAACAGTGCCTGGCATGTAGTAAGCGATTAGCACATACCATAATTATTATTATTATTACTATTATTAAGTCAATTAGGTCAGGTTAAGCCCCTGTCCCACATGGGGCTCACGGTCCTAAGTAGGAGGGAGAACAGGTATTGAATCCCCATTATACATTTGAGGAAACGGGCATGGAGAAGTTAAGTGACTTGCCCAAGGTCACGCAGTGAGCAATCGGCAGTTACAATTAGAACCCAGGTCCTCTGACTCCCAAGCCCATTCCCTTTCCAGTATTAATAATAATAATAATGATGTTGGTATTTGTTAAGCTCTATAATAATAATAATAATGGCATTTATTAAGTGCTTACTATGTGCAAAGCACCGTTCTAAGTGCTGGGGGGGATACAAGGTCATCGAGGTTGTCCCACGTGGGGCTCACAGTCTTCATCCCCATTTTACAGATGAGGGAACTGAGGCCCAGAGAAGTGAAGTGACTTTCCCAAAGTCCCACAGCTGACTGGCGGAGTTGGGATTAGAACTCATGACCTCTGACTTCCGAGCCCGGGCTCTTCCCGCTGAGCCTCGCTGCTTCTTGCGGTTTTGTAGAAAAAATGGTCAGGGCCGCAGAGCGAAGTTTGGACTGGAGTGGGGGAGAGAGTGGAGGCAGGGAGGTCAGCAAGGAGGCTGATGCTGCAATAAAGGCGGGAGAGGATAATAATAATAATAATAATAGTGATATTTGTTAAGCGCTTACTATGTGCAAAGCACCGTTCTAAGCGCTGGGGCGGTTACAAGGCGATCAGACTGTGAGCCCACTGTTGGGTAGGGACTGTCTCTATATGTTGCCAATTTGTACTTCCCAAGCGCTTAGTACAGTGCTCTGCACATAGTAAGCGCTCAATAAATACGATTGATGATGATGATGATCAGGTTGTCCCACAGGGGGCTCACAGTCTTAATCCCCATTTTCCAGATGAGGGAACTGAGGCCCAGAGAAGTGAAGTGACTTGCCCAAAGTCGCACAGCTGACAGTTGGCGGAGCCAGGATTTGAACCCATGACCCCTGTCTCCAAAGCCCGGGCTCTGGAGACAGAAAGGCCTGCTCATATTCTAGCAAGCCTTTTCTGTTTTCAGCTTGGTCTCTTTGAGTCACGGAACCGACAGAAATAGCCCATGTGGAAAGAAACCTTGGTCTCGCTCGTGTGACTGCTGCAGCTATCTGAGTTAGGAGAAGCAGTGTGGCGTAGTGGCTAGAGCCCGGGCATAGGAGCCGGAAGGTCGTGGGTTCTAATCCTCCCTCTGCCACGTGTCTGCTGGGTGACCTTGGGCAAGTCACTTAACTTCTCTGGGCCTCATCTGTGAAATGAGGATTGAGACTGGGATTGCACATGCAACAGTGATTTTGTCCAACCCAATGTGCATCTTCCCCAGCGCTTAGTACAGTGCCTGGCACATAGGCGTTTAACAAATACCATTATTATTATTATTATTGTTGGCTGTGACTGCCCCATCTCTGGTCCAGGTTCAACCCGGCTGAACCGCTGGCCAACCAGAGACTGGACCCTGAGAACGGATAGACTGTGAGCTAGCTGTGGGCAGGGAATGTGTCTGTTTGCTGTTATAGTGTACTCTCCCAACTGCTTAGTACAGTGTTATGTGCACAGTAAGCACTCAATCAATCAATCAATCGTACTTATTGAGCGCTATGTGCAGAGCACTGTACTAAGCGCTTGGGAAGTACAAATTGGCAACACACAGAGACAGTCCCTACCCAACAGTGGGCTCACAGTCTAAAAGGGGGAGACAGAGAACAGAACCAAACACACCAACAGAATAAAATAAATAGGATAGAAATGCACAAGTAAAATAAATAAATAGAGTAATAAATATGTTATTACTCAACAAATACGACTGAGTGAACGAGTAGCATTGATGAATTTTAGGGAAGCAGCCTCGCCTCACGGAAAGAGCGTGGGTCTCGGCTCTTGTCCTGGTTCATCGTAATGGCATTTATTAAGCACTTACTATGTGCAAAGCCCTGTTCCAAGCGCTGGGGAGGTTCCAAGGTGATCAGGTTGTCCCACGGGGGGCTCACAGTCTTCATCCCCATTTTTGCAGATGAGGGAACTGAGGCCCAGAGAAGTGAAGTGACTTGCCCAAAGTCACACAGCTAAGTGAGAAGCAGTGTGGCTCAGTGGAAAAGAGCCCAGGCTTTGGAGTCAGTGGTCATGGGTTCAAATCCCGGCTTTGCCAACTGTCAGCTGTGTGACTTTGGGCAAGTCACTCAGTTCCCTCATCTGGAAAATGGGGATTGACTGTGAGCCCTCCGTGGGACAACCTGATCACCCTGTATCCCCCCAGTGCTTAGAGCAGTGCTTTGCACATAGTAAGCGCTTAATAAATGCCATCATCAAGTGATGGAGCCGGAATTTGAACCCACGACCTCTGACTCCAAAGCCCAGGCTCTTTCCACTGAGCCACGCTGCTTCTCACATGCTTTCCACCATCTTGCATAATTACTGTTGGGCGTAGGAGGAGGAGGGCAGAACTCTCATTTTGTTAGAGCAGATGAGGTCAACCATGCCACACTGTAAAAACACCTCGCAGAGAGGATCGGGGAGAGAAGCAGCATGGCCTGGGAAGACCTGGGTTCTAATGCCGGCTCTACCGCTGTCTTCCGGGTGACCTTGGGCAAATCACTTCACTTCCCTGTTCCTCAGTTGCCTCATCTGTAAAACAGGTATCATGACTTCGAGCCCCAGGTGGGATATCGACTGTGTCCAACCTGATTATCTTGTCTCTACATCAGCGGTCAGTACGGTGCCTGGCACATAGCAAGTGCTTATCCAGTACCATAAGTAATAGTAATAATAATAATAATGATGATAATAATGGTACTGGATAAGCGCTTACTATTTAGCAAGCACTTTACTCAGCACTAGGGAAGGAACAACATCATCAGGATCAGGTTAATAAGGATCTAGAGAAAATACAATATTATCACAGAATTCAATAGCTTATTGGAAAATAATTCTTTGCATTAGCAATGTACACTGCAAACTTTGAAATTATTTTTAGAGAAGCAGCGTGGCTCATGGGAAAGAGCCCGGGCTTTGGAGTCGGAGGTCAGGGGTTCAAATCCCAGCTCCGCCAATTGTCAGCTGGGTGACTTTGGGCAAGTCACTTCACTGGGCCTCAGTTCCCTCATCTGGAAAATGGGGATGAAGACTGTGAGCCTCCCCAGGGGACAACCTGATCACCCTGTGACCTCCTCAGCGCTTAGAACAGTGCTTTGCACATAGTAAGTGTTTCATAAATGCCATTATTATTATTATTATTATTAGGACATGCAGTCCCTGGCCTGCATGGGGCTCCTAGACTAAGAGGGGGATGGAGTAATAATAATAATAATTGTGGCATTTGTTACCAATAGTAATAATAACAATATTTGTTAAGTGCTTATGTGCCAGGCACTGTTCAAAGCGCTGGGGTGGATACAAGCAAATAGAGTCAGACACAGTCCCTGCCCAATGTGGGCTCAGAGTCTCAAATCCCATTTTCCAGATGAGGGAACTGAGGCCCAAAGAAGTGAAGTGACTTGTCCAAGGTCACCCAGGAGACAAGGGGCGGAGCCGGAATTAGAACCCATGACCTTCTGGCTCCCAGGCCCAGCCTCTCTCCACTTTACCACGCTGCTTCTCTACTAGTTCATCCCCACTTTACAGATGAAGAAAATGATACGCGGAGCAGAGTGAGATTTAACACAAAGGAGAGACAAAGTCCTGGTGAGCTGAGCAAATGTTTTGTGTTTCTTCGCAAGTTTCTCTAAAGAGGAGTGCCTAGACGACGACTCCTTTATCCCAGGACCCCGTAAGCAGCTGGACTGCACTTCGGACACTGTGTTGGATGGTTTTTATTTTGGCTACGAAATGAGCCGCTGAACAAAGACAGCCCCACCCACTTGGGATTTCTACCGGAACCCGATGGAGGGTTGTAAACTCCCACCCGGATAACCCTGATAGTCAAAGGTGTTGGAGGATCCAGCGGCAAATTCCGAGTCTGATAAAGGAGGTCATCCGGTTTTTTCCCGGAGTTATGACCGTCGTGAGTTCTGGGGCCCCTCGACACCCAAAGGCAGGGCCGTCTCCTTCCGGGGGGCTTCTGCCGTTGAGTCCCACCCTATTTCTTTGTGGCCGCTCTTTTCCCTTCTCCTTTCTTTGGCTTCCCTTTGCCTCGGAGTTTCTTGAGTCTTCTTTGCTCTTCTTTAAAATCCTGATGTTCGTCTCTGGGCAGAGAAATAGGGGATCGGTTAAGTCAATTACCCGAGGGCCCGGGCTCCCGACCGAATCGCATTTGCTTTTACGGGGTTTCACGGTCCACGAGGTTGGACGGCGAGTTCTTGAGAAATCCCCGCTTCTCGGGTTCCAAATCCACCGATCGAATTGCTCGGGGGGGGTCTGAGCGTCCCAGAGCCTCACGCTTTCCACGCCCAGCTGAGGTTCTTTTGGCCCCTAACGAGGGAGGCCGTACTGAAGAGGGTTTTTTGGCCTGTTTCTCGGTCGGTTTTTACCTCTGATATTTCATAAGAAGCGAATATTTGGGACGCGATTGGGAGAGGGTTAATCGAAGACTCAGAAGGGTTTGGTCTGCCTGCTTTCCAATGTCCCCAGGGGCTTAGCTGCTTTGCAGCTCGGGAGGGGAGTCTCTGCTTCAACCAGGGGAGACTCCAAAGATAATGATGGCATTTATTAAGCGCTATGTGCAGAGCACTGTTCTAAGCGCTGGGGAGGTTACAAGGTGATCAGGTTGTCCCACGGGGGGGCTCACAATCTTCACGCCCATTTTATAGATGAGGGAACCGAGGCACAGAGAAGTTAACCAACGGCACACAGCTGACAATTGGTAGAGCCGGGATTCAAACCCATGAACTCTGACTTCAAAGCCCGTGGTCTTTCCATCATCATCATCACCAATCGTATTTATTGAGCGCTTACTGTGTGCAGAGCACTGTACTAAGCTCTTGGGAAGTACAAGTTGGCAACATCTAGAGACAGTCCCTACCCAACAGCGGGCTCACAGTCTACTGAGCCACGCTGCTGGGTTTGGCCATGCACTTTATCGCAGCCAGTTGTGTGCAAGATGGGGGCATGGGGGCACCAGGGCCCTCCTTGCAATATCCTTACGGGGCAGCTCTCTCTGTTTCTACAAAACTCTCTGTGGCTCTGACCCGTAAGACTCATCTTTCATTCCATTTATCTGACATCCCCGCTGCTTCAAAGCCTTACTTTACTTCACCTCGCCCCCTCCTACCTCACCTCCTTTCTCTCCTTGCCCAGCCCAGCCCGCACCCTCCGCTCCACTGCCACTAATCTCCTCACCGTACCTCGTTCTCGCCTGTCCCGCCGTCGACCCCCGGCCCACGTCCTCCCCCGGGCCTGGAATGCCGTCCCTCTGCCCATCCGCCAAGCTAGCTCTTTTCCTCCCTTCAAGGCCCTACTGAGAGCTCACCTCCTCCAGGAGGCCTTCCCAGACTGAGCCCCCTCCTTCCTCTCCCCCTCCTCCCCCGCTCCAACCCCCCCCCGCCTTACCTCCTTCCCTTCCCCACAGCACCTGTATATATGGATATATGTTTGTACATATTTATTACTCTATTTATTTTACTTGTACATATCTATTCTATTTATTTTATTTTGTTCTCTGTCTCCCCCTTCTAGACTGTGAGCCCACTGTTGGGTAGGGACCGTCTCTAGATGTTGCCAACTTGTACTTCCCAAGTGCATAGTACAGTGCTCTGCACACAGTAAGCACTCAATAAATACGATTGATTGATTGATTGATTGGAGGCCCATCTCCTCCAAGAGGCCTTCCCTGACTAAGCCCTCCTTTCCTCTTCTGTGTCACCCTGACTTGCTCCCTTTTATTCACCCCTCCCTCAGCCCCACAGCACTTACATACACATCTGTAATTTATTTATTTCTATTAATACCTGTCTCCTCCTCTAGTCTGTAAGCTTGTGGGCAGGGGATGTGTCTATTTATTGTTATACTGTACTCGCCAAAGTGATGATGATGGCATTTATTAAGCGCTTACTATGTGCAAAGCACTGTTCTAAGCGCAGGGGAGGTTACAGGGTGATCAGGTTGTCCCTCGTGGGGCTCACAGTCTTCATCCCCATTTGACAGATGAGGGAACTGAGGCCCAGAGAAGTGACTTGCCCAAAGTCACCCAGCTGACAATTGGCGGAGCTGGGATTTGAACCCATGACCTCTGACTCCAAAGCCCGGGCTCTTTCCTACTGAGCCATGCTGCTTGCTCCGCACACGGTAAGCGTTCAATAAGTGTGACAGAGTGAATGCCTGAACGTTCTGCCAGAGACGGACATTCACCCTACTGGGTCTGGAGCTGACTTCATCATCAATCTTATTTATTGAGCGCTTACTGTGTGCAGAGCACTGGACTAAGCGCTTGGGAAGTCCAAGTTGGCAACATATAGAGACGGTCCCTACCCAACAGTGGGCTCACAGACTTGAGTAACTCCTAGAGAAGCAGTGTGGCTCAGTGGAAAGAGCCCGGGCTTTGGAATCAGAGGTCATGGGTTCAAATCCCAGCTCTGCCAATTGTCAGCTGTGTGACTTTGGACAAGTCACTTCACTTCTCTGGGCCTCAGTTCCCTCATCTGTCAAATGGGGATTTAGACTGTGAGCCCCCCGTGGGCCAACCTGATCACCTTGTAACCTTCCCGGCGCTTAGAACAGTGCTTTGCACATAGTAAGCGCTTAATAAATGCCATTATTATTATTATTATTATTATCTATCTCAGCGCTTAGTTCAGTGCTTGGCACAGATTAAGTGCTTAACAAATAGCGCAGTTAGAAGAGAGACAAGATAATCAGCTCTAGAAGTCAACTGATCGATCAATCATATTTATTGAGCACTTACTAGCTGTAGAGCCCAGGGCTAAGGGGTTGGGAGAGTACAACGGAATTAGCAGACATGTTCCCTGCCCGTAACGCGCTTACATTGATTCGTTCATTCATTCAATCGTATTTATTGAGCGCTTACTGTGTGCAGAGCACTGTACTAAGCGCTTGGGAAGTACAGGCTGGCAACATCTAGAGACGGTCCCTACCCAACAGTGGGCTCACAGTCTAGAAGGGGGAGACGGAGAACAAAACCAAACATATTAACAAAAGAAAATAGAATATGTACAAGTAAAATAAATATTCATTCATTCTATCATATTTATTGAGTGCTTACAGTCTGGAGGGAGACTGAGGCACGGAGAAATGAAGCGACCTGCCCAAGGTCACAGCAGGAAAATGGCAGAGTCGGGTTAGAACCCAGGTCCCCTAACTCCCAGGCCTGGGCGGCTTTCCACTAGGCCACACTGCATCTCTACCCCAGGGCTCCACGTACAGTAATCAATCAATTGTATTTATTGGGCGCTTACTGTGTACGGTAAGTATCTAATAAGCACCATCATGATGAAATCAGAGGAAGGACAGGAACGCTCTGCTCATTGTCCCACCTCCCTGCCCTGGCGGCTGTTTAGCTTGATGACGTTCCTGTTTTCGTTCCCACCATTTGTTCAGTTCTTCTCTGCTTCCTTTCGTGTGTTTGTCGGCTTTTTGGTTCCTTTTTGGACTCGTTTCCAGTCTGAGCATCTCCCTCGTTTCCATCCAAAAATTTGGGCCGAATTCTGGCCACCTGACAACCCGGTACATCTCCAAAGCATGCAACACAAATGCGAGGACTCCGTTTTCAGGTTCGGCAGACGGCAGCTCCTTGGCACTGGGAGATGTTTTTCCCCACAGGGCGGGCCTGGGACCAGGGGGAAAACCAGGGGCCGGGCAAACACCAGGTTGGGCGTATGAGCAAATCTTTAATAATAATAATAATAATAATAATAATAATAATAATGATAATAATAAGACACCCACCCGATGCTAGGGGCCAGGCAAACACCAGGTTGGGCGTATGAGCAAATCTTTAATAATAATAATAATAATAATAATAATAATAACAATAACAATAATAATAATAAGACTCACACCCGATGCTAGGGGCCAGGCAAACACCAGGTTGGGCGTATGTGCAAATCTTTAATAATAATAATAATAATAACAATGGCATTTATTAAGCGCTTACTATGTGCCAAGCACCGTTCTAAGCGCTGGGGAGGTTACAAGGTGATCAGGCTGGCCCAAGGGGGGCTCACAGTCTTCATCCCCATTTTACAGATGAGGGAACTGAGGCCCAGAGTTATATAGTATGAATTATTTATTAATATTAATGGCTGTCTTCCCCTCTAAACTGTAAGTTCACTGTGGGCGGGGAACGCGTCTACAGCGTGCCCTCCCAAGCGCTTAGTACAGTGCTCTGCCCATAGTAAACACCCAATAACAGCACGGATGATAGGCTCTCCGGTGCTCTTCGGCCTGTCCGCCTTGGGGAGATCCCCAAACAGCCCCACTTTCCACCTCTCCCAATTCCATCCATTCAGTTGTATATATTGAATACCACACTCCTCCCTCCCCTCCTCCCCCCGCCTTACCTCCTTCCCCTCCCCACAGCACCTGTATATATGTTTGTACTTATTTATTACTCTATTTATTTATTTTATTTGTACATATTTATTCTATTTATTTTACTTTGTTAATATGTTTTGTTTTGTTCTCTGTCTCCCCCTTCTAGACTGTGAGCCCACTGTCGGGTAGGGACCGTCTCTAGATGTTGCCGACTTGTACTTCCCAAGTGCTTAGTACAGTGCTCTGCACACAGTAAGCGCTCAATAAATACGATTGAATGAATGAATGAATGGAGCACTTACTGCATGCGGAGCACTGTACTAAGCGCTTGGGAGAATACAGTACAACAATAAAGAAGCAACGAGAGAACAACGAGAGAAGCAGCGTGGGTCAGTGGAAAGAGCCCGGGCTTTGGAGTCAGAGGTCGTGGGTTCAAATCCCGGCTCCGCCACTTGTCAGCTGGGTGACTTTGGGCAAGTCACTTCACTTCTGTGTGCCTCAGTTGCCTCATCTGTAAAATGGGGATTGACTGTGAGCCCCCCGTGGGACAACCTGATCACCCTGTAGCCTCCCCAGAGCTTAGAACAGGGCTTTGCACATAGTAAGCGCTTAATAAATGCCATCATTACTATTATAATTATACAAAGACCCAGTCTCTGCCCACAATGAGCTTACAGTCTAGAGGGGGAGATAGACGTTAATAGAAATAAATGACAGATATGTACATAAGCACTGAGGGCCTGGGAAGGGGGATGAATCAATCCATCAATCAATCGTATTTACTGAGCGCTTACTGTGTGCAGAGCACTGTACTAAGTGCTTGGGAAGTACAAGCTGGCAACATATATATATATATGAACATATATGAATGAAGGGAGTAAGTCAGGGTGATGTAGAGGGGAGTGGGAGAAGAGGAAAGGAGGGCTTAGTCAGGGAAGGCCTCTTGGAGGTGTGCCTTCAATAAGGCTTGGAAGCGGGGGGGGGTTGAGTAAATTGTCTGTCAGACGCCTTCCCCCAACCTGATTAGTTTGTATCATCATCATCATCATCATCATCAATCGTATTTATTGAGCGCTTACTATGTGCAGAGCACTGTACTAAGTGCTTGGGAAGTACAAATCTTCCCCAGCGCTTAGTACAGTGCTCGGCCCCTAACGGAATCCCACGGAATTCAAAATCCATCACCTGTAGAGGCCGTAGAAGCGGAGTTTCCTCATGAGGGCGAAGTAGGTGTTGTGAGGCGGGTACCAGTCCCACGTCTCCTTCCTCTTGGCCAAAGGCTGCTCGCTGAACAGGGCCACCACCTTCATGGACTTGGAGTCCGTGGGCCTGGCGACCTCTCCGAAGATCCGCGCGCTCAGGCGGGCCATGCGCAGGGCGTACGCCGACGGGGAGGACATGGCGGGGCCGGACGACGACGCGCTCCCCTGAGGCCACACGGAACGGAGAGAAGGGCGTCAGCGGGCCCGGCCCACCCAATCATCATCATCATCATCAATCGTATTTATTGAGCGCTTACTGTGTGCAGAGCACACTTGGGAAGTGCAAGTTGGCAACATATAGAGGCGGTCCCTGCCCAACAGTGGGCTCACAGTCTAAAAGGGGGAGACAGAGAACAAAACCAAACATGCTAACAAAATAAATAGAATAGACAGGTACAAGTAAAAGAAATAGAGTAATAAATATGTACAAACATATATACCCGATGGGGAGGACCAAGGTTCCAATAATAATAATAATAATAATGATTCATTCATTCAATCGTATTTATTGAGCGCTTACTATGTGCAGAGCACTGTACTAAGCGCTTGGGATGGTATTCTCACCCTTTCAAAGCCTTACTGAAGGCACATCTCCTCCCAGGGGCCTTCCCAGACTAAACCCCACTTTTCCTCATCTTCCACTCCCTTCTGCGTCGCCCTACTTGCTCCCTCTGCTCTTTCCCCCACCCTCACAGCACTTACGTACATATCTCTAATTTTATTTATTTGTTTGATGTCTGTCTCCCCCCGCCCCCACCCAGCCTGAGCTCGTTGTGGGCAGGAACGGCCGCTGTTTATTGTTGTAATGTTAATAATAATGATGGCATTTGTTAAGCGCTCACTATGTGCAAAGCACCGTTCTAAGCGCTGGGGAGGTTACAAGGTGATCAGGTTGTCCCATGCGGGGCTCACAGTCTTAATCCCCATTTTCCAGATGAGGTAACTGAGGCACAGAGAAGTCTCTATGTGTTGCCAATTTGTACTTCCCAAGCGCTTAGTACAGTGCTCTGCACATAGTAAGCGCTCAATAAATACGATTGATTGATTGATTGACTTGGCCCAAAGTCACACAGCTGACAACTGGCGGAGCTGGGATTTGAACCCAAGACCTCTGACTCCAAAGCCCGGGCTCTTTCCACTGAGCCACGCTGCTTCCCAACATTTCTTGGGAAATGTCCTTTCCCAAGTGCTCAGTATAGTGCTCGGCCCACGGTAAGCGCTTAATAATAATAATAATGATAGCATTTATTAAGCGCTTACTATGTGCAGATCACTGTTCTAAGCGCTAGGGAGGTTACAAGGTGATCAGGTTGTCCCACGGGGGCTCACAGTCTTCATCCCCATTTTCCAGATGAGGGAACTGAGGCCCAGAGAAGTGAAGTGACTTGCCCAGTCACACAGCCGACAGGTGGTGGAGCCGGCATTTGAACCCAAGACCTCTGGCTCCAAAGCCCGGGCTCTTTCCACTGAGCCACGCTGCTTCCCAACATTTCTTGGGAAATGTCCTTTCCCAAGTGCTCAGTATAGTGCTCGGCCCACAGTAAGCGCTTAATAAATATGACTGACAATGAATGTGGCAAGCACTGTTCTAAGCGCTGGGGTAGTTACAAGGTTGGATACGGTCCCACATGGGGCTCCCAGTCTAAATCCCCATTTTACAGATGAGGTAACGGGTTCTAATTCCGGCTCCGCTGCCTGTCTCCTGGGTGACCTTGGGCAAGTCACTTGCTTTTTTTTTTTTGGCATTTATTAAGCGCTTACTATGTGCAAAGCACTGTTCTAAGCGCTGGGGGGGGGACACAAGTTGATGAGGTTGTCCCACGTGGGGCTCACAGTCTTCATCCCCATTTTACAGATGGGGGAACTGAGGCATGGAGAAGTGAAGCGACTTGCCCAAGGTCACACAGCAGACATGTGGGGGAGGTGGGATTCGAACCCATGACCTCTGCCTCCCAAGCCCGCGCTCTTTCCACCGAGCCACGCTGCTTCTCGCTTCTCTGGGCCTCGGTTGCCTCACCTGGAAAACACGGGTGGAGACTGCGAGTCTCACGTGGGACAGATTGGGTCCGAACTGACTATTTTGCATCTACCCCAGCTTTTCAGTACGGTGCCAAACACAGAGTAAGCGCTCAATAAATACATTAAAAAAAAAAAAGATAGGCTGCCACGGGGACTCGAGTAGCATTTTGGCTCCAATCTCTCTGCTCCGGGCAAGGTGTGTCAGGCCGGCGTCCTGAGTCGATCTAAATCATCTAGAATCTACCGCTGCCTTGATGCCCTCTCATCATCATCATCATCATCAACCGTATTTATTGAGCGCTTACTATGTGCAGAGCACTGTACTAAGCGCTTGGGAAGTACAAATTGGCAACATATAGAGACGGTCCCTACCCAACGGTGGGCTCTGAGAAAAGGAATCGACAGTCAAGCCTGCTCAGCGCTCTGTGCGATTCAGCCTGTCCCACCCACGCAAGCCCACTCCTTCGCGTTGCACGAAAATGCCAAATGAGGGCTTGTTCCAATCAATCAATCAATCAATCGTATTTATTGAGCGCTTACTGCGTGCAGAGCACTGGACTAAGCGCTTGGGAAGTCCAAGTTGGCAACATCTAGAGACGGTCCCTACCCAACAGTGGGCTCACGGTCTCAAAAGGGGGAGATGGGGAACAAACCCAAACAGACTAACAAAATAAAATAGAATAGATATGTACAAATAAATAAATAGAGTAATAAATACGTAGACCATCTGAGTAGCTAAACTCCACCGTGTCAGGCTTTGGGCAACGCTCCCCGCTTCGCCAACTGAACACACTCACTCTCGTTTTGCAATGGCCCGAGCCGGGCTCTACTAGGCACGGACGTGATTCAGCTGACTTTTCCTTAGCAGGTTTGGCGAGTGGGACGGGAAAGCGGGTTACTGCAGCCGCAATTAATACTAAACAGCTCCCCGGAAAAAAAACACACACCTAAGCAACTCGCCACATAAATATGCTGACGGCTCGACATCTCAGTGTCTAATTAATCTTCGCGGAGACGTAATTACGCTGTTGTCTTCACCCCCGTTCCTTTGAAGCGGTCTTCTCAAAGGGCTCCGGGCCGGCTCTGACAACTGCTAATGAGTTATGAGGTCTCTCGGCCTCTGGTTACTGGCTTGGATTTGGCCTGAGTCATTTAGGGGCTGGGAGCCATTACCATCCGGGGGGAATTTTTCCTGGCGACCCCCGGGGTGGCAATAACGCACCCTTTGGCCCTAAAATAATCTCACCGACCCAAACCTTGGATTTTTTTCCTTTTTCCCGAACTGGAGGACATTTATCCTGTGGCTTTCAAACTCTGTCTCTTCCCCCGTCCCGTCCACAAGGCCTGTAACGTGTGACTTTCCTTGTCCGACACAGACCTGAATCGCTCTAGGTTTCAAGGATGTCCGTCTCCACGGAGGTCTCTCAAAAGCACGGGGAAGCAGCATGGTCACCCGTTCTTATCAATCAATCAGTCGTATTTACTGAGCGCTTACTGTGTGCAGAGCACTGTACTAAGCGCTTGGGAAGTACAAGCTGGCAACGTATAGAGACAGTCCCTACCCAACAGTGGACCCGGGTCTGCCGCTTGTCTACCGTGTGGCCTTGGGCAAGTCACTTCACTGGGCCTCAATTACCTCATCTGTAAAATGGGGATTAATAATAATAATAATGATGGCATTTATGAAGCGCTTACTACGTGAAAAGCACTGTTCTAAGCACTGCGGGGGGATACAAGGTGATCAGGCTGTCCCACGTGGGGCTCACAGTCTTAATCCCCATTTTACAGATGAGCGAACTGAGGCTCAGGGAAGTTAAGTGACTTGCCCCAGGTCACACAGCAGACGTGGTGGAGCCGGGATTCGAACCCAGGGCCTCTGGCTCCCAATCCCGTGCTCTTTCCACTGAGCCATGCTGAAGACTGCGAGCCCCACATGGGACAGGGGCTGTGTCCAACGCAATATGTCTGTACCTACCCCAGCGCTTAGTACAGTGCCTGGCACCGTAGCAAGCACTTAACAAACCCCACAATTATTATTATTAACATTCTCAGAAGGACTCTGGGACGGGGCAGGTGGGATTCCCATTTAAAGCGTGGGGAAAGTAAGGCCCAGAGGAGGATCTTTCTCAGGGTTGTTAACATGGACGTCGAATCCAGGGTTTGGGCCACCGGACCGGACACCCACGTCATGCTCAAATAGCCGCGCGGATTGTTGGCACAAACCTGCCCGAGGAACATCTTATTTTTTGGAGGTTGCCTTAAATTAAAACACCCCCTCCTTCCCTGTGGATTGGTCTCGACTCACGGGATTCGCAGGCCCGTGCACTATCTACTGGGCCATGCAGTTTCGCCCATTTTGCTCCGAGTCTCTTTCCCCTACCATTTCTATCAACTTTTTTCCCCTGGGGGTTTTAATCCACTCCGCAGAGGACCCTGACAGTTTGTTTCCTCGACAAAGGGGGGAAAAAAATCCTCATCACCGTCACGCTGTGACTTACACCTGTTGCTCAAAGCCCAGTGGGACTGCTGAAAGGCTCTAGACTAGGCCTTCAATCATTTGCCGGTAAAATCAATCAATCGTATTTATTGAGCGCTTACTGTGTGCAGAGCACTGTACTAAGCGCTTGGGAAGGACAAGTTGGTAACAACTTGTAGCCAGGTAAAAGCCTGTAGGCTATAATCTGATGGGACTAAGGTGGGGAGGGGGGAGTGTGCCTCAGTTAAGTTGCCAATTAACAGATTTCTGTTGCCCCAAATCCACAGCAGCACCGGAAAACAGCGAGGAGGCCTCAGATCCTTCTTCCTCTTCCAGCCGGAGTCACTGACTAAATCTAGCAGGTTTCCTTCAAGTAGTGATCGTCCTTTTTGTCTCTCAATCTTTCCTCGAAGAGGGACAGAACAGTTGGAGAATTGTGGGCAACGAGCAGCGTGTGTTTGGTGTCCTCCCCCGTGGGATTTTCTTGCACGGGGTTGAGGGGAAAAAAAAAAAAAGAGAAAGGAAAATGTGACTCATCTGCTTAATTCTTCATTTCTCTGAAAACGCATCCAGCAATTCTGTTCTAAAAGGGTCTCTCTCGGGCAGTGACAAAAACAGTGACAGAGGGTCAGCCACGAGGAGAGATCCCCTTTGGGGCTCGTTCTTTCATGCCCTAAATAGGCTCGGATAACAGCCTTGGAAATTGCGGCGAGGAGCACAGGAGAGCGTGGAAAACTGACTGGGAGGAAGAGAAAGCACACTCCTGGTTATGCTCTCCTGGAGAGATGGGGTTTTCTTTTTCTCAGAAGACCCGACTGAATGAACCAGAGTAGGAGTTGATGTGACGGGGGGTAGTGAGGAAGCAAATTTCAGTCAGAAGCCTCTTTGGGGAGGTTGAAGAGCCCCCATTTCCCCCCCCCCGGTAGCCTCTAATCTCCACCCCTTCTCATTTCCAAGATGTAAATGGATAGAGTCCGCAAAAGGGAAGTTCGGATGAACCGGACTAGGAGAGGCACCACTGGGGACGGATTTACTAAACTGCAGAAGCGCGGCCTTTGAAGTGAGTTGGGAACCTTTAGCCTCTCTGAATTATTTCATTAGTAAAACAGGGATCGGAGACGGGACTACGGCATAGTTCGATGATCTCAGGCCCACACTTGCTAGTGAGCTCTCCTGGGAGTCCAAACCAAACAAACAAACAAAAAAACCCCCTAGATATCACAGGCTGGAAGCCCCCCTCCTAAAAATACCTCCTTCCCTTCCCCACAGCACCTGTATATATGTTTGTACGTATTTATTAGACTGTGAGCCCACTGTTGGGTAGGGACTGTCTCTATGTGTTGCCAATTTGTACTTCCCAAGCGCTTAGTACAGTGCTCTGCACATAGTAAGCGCTCAATAAATACGATTGATGATGATGATGATGATTTATTACTCTATTTAATTTTATCTATACATATTGAGCGTGGCTCAGTGGAAAGAGCGCGGGTTTGGGAGGGCCATGGGTTATGGGTTCTAATCCCGGCTCCGCCACCTGTCAGCTGTGTGACCTTGGGTAAGTCACTTCACTTCTCTGTTCCTCAGTTACCTCATCTGGAAGATGAGGATTAATGACTGTGAGTCCAGCATGGTACAACCTGATTACCTTGTATCTCCCCCAGCGCTTAGAACAGTGCTTGGCGTATAGTAAGCACCTAACAAATACCAAAATTATTATTATTCTTATTTATCTTATCCCCTGCAACATGATCTGTTTTGACGTGGTTTGAAGGAGAAAAATGATGACCATCAAAGTCTTGTGCCTGAATTAAAGACTCACTCTTCTAAGGTTTCGTTTTCTGTCTCCCCCTTCTAGACTGTGAGCCCACTGTTGGGTAGGGACCATCTCTATATGTTGCCAACTTGTACTTCCCAAGCGCTTAGTACAGTGCTCTGCACACAGTAAGCGCTCAATAAATGCGATTGAATGAATGAATGAATGAATGAATGAATATTTTTTCTATTTTTATTATTTTGTTACTATGTTTTGTTCTCTGTCTTCCCCTTCTAGACTGTGAGCCCACTGTTGGGTAGGGACCGTCTCTACATGTTGCCGACTTGTACTTCCCAAGCGCTTAGTACAGTGCTCTGCACACAGTAAGTGCTCAATAAATACTACTGACTGAATGAATGAATGAAACCAGGCTATTTTTCACCCCGAAAGGCTGAAGAACAAGGACCGGTTCACCTCGGCTGGGTCGTCGGGCAACTACCCAAAAAGCCCTCTGGGTATAAACCAATCTGAAGACACCTACATAGTACAGGAATTGTTCTTCGGATAAATTGGACAAAAAAACCCAACCTGCCCACGCCCAAAAAGACTACTGACTCAAGCGCCTGAATCTGAAACCGGGGGAGCTGACTTTCTATAGAAGTCTTTCGGTGAACGGATTAAATAATCATCTATCCAGCTAGGCTACCGGGAGATTGATTTCGGTTTCAAAAGCAGTCGATCTGGAGGTCTCCGGAGCAGACCCTATAATAGAACCCGAATTGAAATCATAAACACACAGCTAGAGTTGAAGGAATAATCTTTTATCCTGCGACACTGGGATTGTGCAGAAGCCAAAAAAAAAAAAAAAAAGCCAACCTTGCGGAAACAACTCAATATTGCCCCCTGGTGGCATCCCATTCCACTGCGCCCGGGCTTGGGAGTCAGAGGTCATGGGTTCAAATCCTGCTCCTCCAACTGTCAGCTGTGTGACCTTGGGCAAGTCACTTCACTTCTCTATGCCTCAGTTCCCTCATCTGTAAAGCGGGGATGAAGACTGTGAGCCCCCCGTGGGACAACCTGATCACCTTGGAACCTCCCCAGCGCTTAGAACAGTGCTTTGCACATAGTAAGCGCTTAAGAAATGCCATCATTATTATTGTTATATTACTTAGCTGTGTGACTTTGGGCAAGTCACTTCACTTCTCTATGCCTCAGTTCCCTCATCTGTAAAGCGGGGATGAAGACTGTGAGCCCCCTGTGGGACAACCTGATCACCTTGGAACCTCCCCAGCGCTTAGAGCAGTGCTTTGCACATAGTAAGCGCTTAATAAATGCCATCATTATTATTATTATTCTATTTATTTACTTATTTTACTTGTACATATTTATTCTATTTATTTTATTTTGTTGTCTGTCTCCCCCTTCCAGACTGTGAGCCCACTGTTGGGTAGGGACCGTCTTTATGTTGCCAACTTGGACTTCCCAAGCACTTAGTACAGTGCTCTGCACACAGTAAGCGCTCAATACAATTGAATGAATGAATGAATGACCTTGTAACCTCCCCAGCACTTAGAACAGTGCTTTGCACATAGTAAGTGCTTAATAAATGCCATCATCATTATTATTATTATTATCATCTCCCATCCGGAAAGCGTAAGCTTTGACCTCCGTCGAAAAGCTGGGAGACCGAGGAACAAGAGAAGCAGCGTAGCTCAGTGGAAAGAGCCTGAGCTTGGGAGTCAGAGGTCGTGGGTTCTAATCCCGGCTCCCCCCCCACGTCGGCTGTGTGACCTTGGGCAAGTCACTTAACTTCTCTGAGCCTCAGTTACCTCATCTGTAAAATGATTAAGGCTGTGAGCCCCATGTGAGACAACCTGATCACCTTGTATCCCCCCAGTGCTTAGAACAGTGCTTTACACATAGTAAGCACTTAATAAATACCATTATTATTATACAGGGAACAACTAGCCTGCCATGCTGCAAGCAATAATAATAATAATGGTATTTGTCAAGCGCTTACTATGTGCCAAGCACTGTTCTAAGAGCTGGCAGCGTGGCACAGTGGAAAGAGCTCGGGCTTTGGAGTCAGAAGTCATGGGTTCAAATCCCAACTCCACCAATTGTCAGCTGTGTGACTTTGAGCAAGTCACTTCACTTCTCTGGGCCTCAGTTACCACCTCTGTAAAACGGGGATTAAGACTGGGAGCCCCCACCATGGGACAACCTGATCACCTTGTAACCTCTCCAGTGCTTAGTACAGTGCTTTGCACATCATAAGCACTTAATAAATGCCATCATTATTACTATTATTATCATACAAAGGTTCCGATCGGTAAGGTCTTTTGGAGTACAGGTTTTTGGGAGATCAAAATCACAGACGCACTAAGCACCACAAATAGCAAATAATAACAATAATGATGGCATTTGTTAAGCGCTTACTATGTGCACAGCACTGTTCTAAGCGCTGAAATGTCCCCCTCTCCATCCCCCCATCTTACCTCCTTCCCTTCCCCACAGCACCTGTATATATGTATATGTGTTTGCACAGATTTATTACTCTATTTTACTTGTACATATCTATTCTGTTGATTTTATTTTGTTAGTATGTTTGGTTTTGTTCTCTGTCTCCCCCTTTTAGACTGTGAGCCCACTGTTGGGTAGGGACTGTCTCTAGATGTTGCCAATTTGTACTTCCCAAGCGCTTAGTACAGTGCTCTGCACATAGTAAGCGCTCAATAAATACGATTGATGATTGATGATGATTTCTCTCACCTCACCACCTCCTCTCCCCCTCGCTGCCACTTTGGCACTTCCAACATCACTTCCGCACTTGGGTCCTCACCCCGCCGGCCACAGCGCTACGCGCGTATTTTGATATTCCGTTGCGTTCCCCTTCCCGGTGATTTATTATAGCGTCTGCCTTCCTGATTTATTATAGCGTCTGCCTTCCGCACTGGATCGTCAAGTCACCCACCTCGGTAGCAAACAGAAGCTCCGTACCTTAGTTTAAAGGCTCTCTCGCTCGACTTTCTGCTTTCCTACCAAAACCCAATCCGCGCACACCACCCCTCTAATGTCAGCCCGCTCACTGAGCCTTGATCTGGTCTATTCCCGCCGCCGACTCGTTGTCCAAATCCTCCACCGGGCCTGGGACTCCCTCCCACTTCATATTCCAGCTGACAAATGGCGGAGGCGGGATTAGAACCCAAGACCTCTGGCTCCCAAGCCACTGAGCCAAGCTGCTTCTCTTCTTCCCCACCCGCCATTGCATCCCTTCCAACACCGCTGCAGGGCTTACAGGAGGGCTCCGCACGCAGAAAGCGCTCCATAAATACGACCGAACGAATGAACAGTGCATGGCCCCTGCTACTAGCGATGTGCACGTAGTAACTACCTCCCTTTCTCTCTTCAAGGCGCTAACGATGCCGATTTGTACTTCCCAAGCGCTTAGTCCAGTGCTCTGCACGCAGTAAGCGCTCAATAAATACGATGTGTATTCAATCGTACCTGCTGAGCGCTTACTGGACTAAGCGCTTGGGCAGTACAAGTCGGGCAACATATAGAGACGGTCCCTACCCAACAGCGGGCTCACAGTCTACAATGAGTGACTACCTCATCTGTAAAATGGGGATTAAGTCTGTGAGCCCCACGTGGGACAACCTGATTCCCTTGTATTCATTCAATCGTATTTATTGAGTGCTTACTGTGTGCAGGGCAATCAATCAATCGCATTTATCGAGCGCTTACTGTGTGCAGGGCAATCAATCAATCGTATTTATTGAGCGCTTACTGTGTGCGGAGCGCTTGGGAAGTGCAAGTTGGAAACATACAGAGCCGGTCCCTACCCAACAGCGGGCTCACAGTCTAGCAGAAACTAGAAATAGTTTCTGTTCTAGCAACAGTTTCTAGAAAAACTAGAACAAATATCATTGTTATAATTATTATTATTATTCCTTCCCTCCTAGTCCGCTGCTCTCCCCACCTTTGAAACCCTCTTAAAATCACCTCACCTCCAAAAGGCCTTCCCTGCTAAGCCCTCATCTCTCCTATCCACCCTCTGTATCATCATCAATCGTACTTATTGAGCACTTACTATGTGCAGAACACTGTACTAAGCGCTTGGGAAGTACAAACTGGCAACACATAGAGACAGTCCCTACCCAACAGTGGGCTCACAGTCTAAAAGTATCAACTGTATCAGTATCAACTCTGTTCCTGGCTAGGGACCCCTTAAGCACTTTAATACTCACCCCAGCCCCGCCAATCACTGTCGTAAATATTTCTTATCCTTACTATTCCCCCATCCTACGTTAATGGTAGTCTCCCCTTGCAGACTGTAAGCTCCTTGTAGGTAGGGAGCTTACCAACTAATTATTCCACTGTACTTTCCCAAGGACTTAGTGCGGTGCTCTGCACACAGTAACCGTTCAATAAATAACTTCTCTGTGCCTCAGTTATCTCACCTGTAAAATGGAGATTAAGAACGTGAGCCCTGTGTGGAACACGGACTGTGTCCAATCTGATTAGCTTGTATCAGCGCTGTGTTTTGCACATAGTAAGTGCTTAACAAATACCATCGTTATTATTACTCCAGTGTTCACTGCCTGCCATATAGTAAATGGGTTAGAAAATATTAAAAAAAATGCCATTAATTGGTTGCGAGGGACTGTGGTCCACTAACGCTACTGTAATCTCCCAAGGGCCTAGTATCTCTGCAAACACCAAGCATTCAATAAATGCTATTATTATTAGAAACACGGAAAAGGCTGCTCTTTAGCCCAGCACAGGGGACATCATCAGTCATACATTGTTCTTTACACAAGAATAAAATTTCACCTTCAAATATAATGGAGACTGTAGATTTCCTATCTTGGGAGCCCGTCTCCTCTGCTTGCCAAGACTTCCCAGGGAGAATTACAATGGGCATTTCTAGACTGTGGATAGGGACCGTCTCTATATGATGCCGACTTCTACTTCCCAAGCGCTCAGTACAGTGCTCTGCACACAGTAAGCGCTCAATAAATACAAATGAATGAATGACTATCATTCTAGAACTGGACATTAGGTGAACACACACTAATCTTAAGGATTCAGAGGTGGGCAGGGTTTCCAAACACAGTAAACTCCCTAAACGCCCTCACAGTCCAAAATAAAAGGGGTACAAAACCAAAATTAATAAAGGCTGTTTTTAGGAACCAGGGTCTCAGTTGAGTTTAGAAGCAGTTCTTGTTGGGGCTTTTAATAATAATAATAATAATAATAATAATAATGATAATGATGGCATTTATTAAGCGCTATGTGCACTGTTCTAAGCGCTGGGGAGGTTACAAGGTGATCAGGTTGCCCCACGGGGGGCTCACAGTCTTAATCCCCATTTTCACAGATGAGGGAACAGGCCCAGAGAAGTTAAGTGATTTGCCCAAAGTCACACAGCTGCCAAGTGGCGGAGCCGGGATTTGAACCCATGACCTCTGACTCCACTGAGCCACGCTGCTTCTCATCAGCTGTTTCAATAATAACAGCAATAAAAATCACTGTGATATTTATGAAGCACTTACTATATGTCAAGCACTATAATAATAATAATATTTGTTAAGTGCTTACTATATGCAAAGCACTGTTCTAAGCACCGAGGAGGTATTATTACTTTATATAATAATAATAATAATAATATTTGTTAAGTGCTTACTATGTGCAAAGCACTTATCAGCTGTTTCAATAACAGCAATTAAAATCACTATGATATTTATGAAGCACTTACTATATGTCAAACACTATAATAAAAATATTTGTTAAGTGCTTACTATATGCAAAGCACTGTTCTAAGCACTGAGGAGGTATTATTACTTTATATAATAATAATACTAATATTTGTTAAGTGCTTACTATGTGCAAAGCACTTAGCTGTTTCAATAATAACAGCAATTAAAATCACTGTGATATTTATGAAGCACTTACTATATGTCAAACACTATAATAATAAAAGTATTTGTTAAGTGCTTACTATGTACAAAGCACTGTTCTAAGCCCTGAGGAGGTTACAAGGTGCTCAGGTCGTCCCACGGGGGGCTCACAGTTTTGGGTAGGGACTGTCTCTATATGTTGCCAATTTGTACTTCCCAAGCGCTTAGTACAGTGCTCTGCACATAGTAAGCGCTCAATAAATACGACTGATGATGATTTCACAGATGAGGGAACTGAGGCACGGAGAAGTTAAGTGACTTGCCCAAAGCCACACAGCTAAGTGCTGGGGGTGAGCCCCTTCTAGACTTCGAGCCCGCTGTTGGGTAGGGACCGTCTCTATATGGTGCCAACTTGGACTTCCCAAGCGCTTAGTACAGTGCTCTGCACACTGGAAGTGCTCAATAAATATGACTGAATGAACGAATGAATACCTGATAAGGTCCCACTTGGGGCTCTCAGTCTAAATAGGAGGGAGAACAGACACTGTATTCCCATCTTACAGATGAGGAAACGGGCCCAGAGATGTTGTGACTTGCTCTCCAGACACACAGCAGGTTCATGGCACAGCTGGGATTAGACCCCAGGTCCTCTGACTCTTCTCACTCGCCAGCTCATTAAGTTCAAAAATACTGGCCACTACAACTTTGTCCATTAATATTTATTTCAATTGGAGAAATAAACTTGCTCTAGTTTTGGTTTAACACAGACCTCTGCCACCCACCTCATGGGCCCACAGTAATAATTTTGGTATTTGTTAATCAATCAATCGTATTTATTGAGCGCTTACTGTGTGCAGAGCACTGGACTAAGCGCTTGGGAAGTACAAGTTGGCAACATATAGAGACGGTCCCTACCCAACAGGGGGCTCAGTCTAAAAGGGGGAGATAGAGAACAAAACCAAACATACTAACAAAATAAAATAAATAGAATAGATATGGACAAGTAAAATAAATAAATAACTAGAGTAATATGTACAAATATATATATACATGTTAAGCGTTTACTATGTGCAAAGCACTGTTCTAAGCCCTGGGGGCGGGGGTGGGGGGGATAGACTGTGAGCCCACTGTTGGGTAGGGACTGTCTCTATGTCGTCAACTTGTACTTCCCAAGCGCTTAGTACAGTGCTCTGCACACAGTAAGCGCTCAATAAATACGATTGATTGAATACAAGGTGATCAGGTTGTCCCATGTGGAGCTCACAATCTTCATCCCCTTTTACATTTGAGGTAACTGAGGCACAGAGAAGTGAAATGACTTTCATTCAGTCATTCATTCAATCGTATTTATTGAGCGCTTACTGCGTGCACAGCACTGTACTAAGCGCTTGGGAAGTACAAGTTGGCAACATAGAGAGACGGTCCCTACCCAACAGTGGGCTCACAGTCTAAAAGGGGGAGACAGAGAACAAAACCAAACATACTAACAAAATAAAATCAACAGAATAGATATGTACAAGTAAAATAAATAACTATAATAAATATGTACATATATATATATATATATATATATATATATATATATGTTAAGTGCTTACTATGTGCAAAGCACTGTTCTAAGCCCTGGCGGGGGGGGGGGGGGGGGAATAGACTGTGAGCCCACTGTTGGGTAGGGACTGTCTCTATATGTTGCCAACTTGTACTTCCCAAGCGCTTAGTACAGTGCTCTGCACACAGTAAGCGCTCAATAAATACGATTGATTGAATACAAGGTGATCAGGTTGTCCCATGTGGAGCTCACAATCTTCATCCCCTTTTACATTTGAGGTAACTGAGGCACAGAGAAGTGAAGTGACTTTCATTCAATCATTCATTCAGTCGTATTTATTGAGCGCTTACTGTGTGCAGAGCACTGTACTAAGCAGTTGGGAAATACAAGTTGGCAACATATAGAGACGGTCCCTACCGAACAACGGGCTCACAGTCTAGAAGGGGGAGACAACAAAACATAGTAACAAAATAAAATAAATAGAATGCCAAAGTCACACAGCTGACAAGCAGCGGAGCCAGGATTTGAACCCATGACCTCGGGCTCCCAAGCCCGGGCTCTTTCCACTGAGCCATGCTGCTTCTCTACAGTAGTCACCCATGATAATTCAGCCTATCACCAACTGATTGATTGATTTACAATCCGTGGTATTTTTTGACCTCCTACTGTATGCAGAGCACTGTACTAAACGCTTGGGAGAGTAACAATAATAATAACTATGGTATTTGTTAAGTACTTATTATGTGCCAAGCACTGTTCTAAGCACTGGGGTAGATATAAGGTAACCGGGTTGTCCCTGGTGGGGCCCACAGTCTTCATCCCCATTTTACAGATGAGGTCACTGAGGCACAGAGAAGTGAAGTGACTTGCCCAAAGTCACACACCTGACAAGCACTATGTGCCAAGCACTGTTCTAAGCGCTGGGGGGATACAAGGTGATGAGGTTGTCCCACGTGGGGCTCACAGTCTTCATCCCCATTTTACAGATGAGGGAACTGAGGCCCAGAGAAGTGAAGTGACTTGCCCAAAGTCACACACCTGATAAGTTACGCGCTATGTGCGAAGCCCTGTTCTAAGCGCTGGGGGGATACAAGGTGATCAGGTTGTCCCACGTGGGGCTCACAGTCTTCATCCCCATTTTACAGATGAAGGAACTGAGGCACAGAGAAGTGAAGTGACTTGCCCAAAGTCACACAGCTAAGTTAAGCGCTATGTGCCAAGCACTGTTCTAAGCGCTGGGGGGATACAAGGTGATCAGGTTGTCCCACGTGGGGCTCAAAGTCTTCATCCCCATTTTACAGATGAGGTCACTGAGGCCCAGAGACGTGAAGTGACTTGCCCAAAGTCACACAGCTGACAAGTTAAGCGCTTACTATGTGCCAAGCCCTGTTCTAAGCGCTGGGGGGGATACAAGGTGATCAGGTTGTCCCACGTGGGGCTCAAAGTCTTCATCCCCATTTTACAGATGAGGTCACTGAGGCCCAGAGAAATGAAGTGACTTGCCCAAAGTCACACAGCTGACAAGTTAAGCGCTTACTATGTGCCAAGCACTGTTCTAAGCGCTGCGGGGATACAAGGTGATCAGGTTGTCCTACGTGGGGCTCACAGTCTTCATCCCCATTTTACAGATGAGGGAACTGAGGCCCAGAGACGTGAAGTGACTTGCCCAAAGTCACACAGCTGACAAGTTAAGCGCTTACTATGTGCCAAGCCCTGTTCTAAGCGCTGGGGGGGATATAAGGTGATCAGGTTGTCCCACGTGGGGCTCACAGTCTTCATCCCCATTTTACAGATGAGGGAACTGAGGCCCAGAGACGTGAAGTGACTTGCCCAAAGTCACACAGCTGACAAGTTAAGCGCTTACTATGTGCCAAGCCCTGTTCTAAGCGCTGGGGGGGATACAAGGTGATCAGGTTGTCCCACGTGGGGCTCAAAGTCTTCATCCCCATTTTACAGATGAGGTCACTGAGGCCCAGAGAAATGAAGTGACTTGCCCAAAGTCACACAGCTGACAAGTTAAGCGCTTACTATGTGCCAAGCACTGTTCTAAGCGCTGCGGGGATACAAGGTGATCAGGTTGTCCTACGTGGGGCTCACAGTCTTCATCCCCATTTTACAGATGAGGGAACTGAGGCCCAGAGACGTGAAGTGACTTGCCCAAAGTCACACAGCTGACAAGTTAAGCGCTTACTATGTGCCAAGCCCTGTTCTAAGCGCTGGGGGGGATATAAGGTGATCAGGTTGTCCCACGTGGGGCTCACAGTCTTCATCCCCATTTTACAGATGAGGGAACTGAGGCCCAGAGAAGAGAAGTGACTTGCCCAAAGTCACACACCTGATAAGTTAAGCGCTTACTATGTGCGAAGCCCTGTTCTAAGCGCTGGGGGGATACAAGGTGATCAGGTTGTCCCACGTGGGTCTTCATCCCCATTTTACAGATGAGGGAACTGAGGCACAGAGAAGTGAAGTGACTTGCCCAAAGTCACACAGCTGACAAGTTAAGCGCTTACTATGTGCCAAGCACTGTTCTAAGCGCTGTTCGGCTCATAGTAAGCAATTAACAAATACCATTATTATTATTATTATTATTATTATTATTATTTCTCCCCAGGCCCCTCCTTACCTCGGCCCAACCGTCCTCCCAACGCGCCGCTTCCGGTGGAAGTTCCCGCCCATTCCGAGCCGACCAATCGGAGCGCAGGGAAAATGCCCGGATGGAGCCTGCCGCCGGGCGGGGCGACCTGGCGCCTGCGCAGTGAGCGCGGTGAAGCCGAAGCGGGGCCTCCATCCGGGGCCCCGGAGCGGTGACGTAACGTGGCGGGAGGGGCGTGGCTTACCCCCCACGTGGTTGCCCGGCTGGGCGCACGGCGCGTTCGTGCAGTCATTCATTCATTAATTTGTTCCTTCATTCATTAATTTGTTCCTTAATTCATTCATTAATTTGTTCCTTAATTCATTCATTCATTTGTTCGTTCGTTCGTTCTCTTGGGAAATGAATGAATGAATGAATAATGGTATTTGTTAGACGCTTACTACGTTCCAAGCGCTGTTAATAATAATAAAAATAACAATAATAATGGGGGGATGGAGAGGGGGACGAGGGACTGTCAGCCCCATGTGGGGCATGGATTGTGTCCAACCTGCTTAGGTTGTAACTCCCCAGTGCTCAGTACATTGCCTGACACATAGTAAGCGCTTAACAGATACCATAAAAGAAACCACCACCACCAACTGCAGTATAATGAAACATAATATACAACTGAGTATAAGTATACCTCCTTCCCCTCCCCACAGCACCTGTATATATGTATATATGTTTGTACATATTTATTACTCTATTGATTTATTTTATTTGTACATATTTATTCTATTTATTTTATTTTGTTAATATGTTTTGTTTTGTTGTCTGTCTCCCCCTTCTAGACTGTGAGCCCGCTGTTGGGTAGGGACTGTCTCTATATGTTGCCACCTTGTACTTGTGCTCTGCATACAGTAAGCGCTCAATAAATGCGATTGATGATGATGACCGTCTCTATATGTTCATTCATTCATTCATTCCATCGAATTTATTGAGCGCTTACTGTGTGCAGAGCACTGGACTAAGCGCTTGGGAAGTCCAAGTCGGCAACATATAGAGACGGTCCCTACTCAACAGTGGGCTCACAGTCTAGTCTCTATATGTTGCCGACTTGGACTTCCCAAGCGCTTAGTACAGTGCTCTGCACACGGTAAGAAGCAGCGTGGCTCAGTGGAAAGAGCACGGGCTTTGGAGTCAGAGGTCATGGGTTCAAATCCCGGCTCCACCACTTGTCAGCTGTGTGACTTTGGGCAAGTCACTTCACTTCTCTGGGCCTCAGTTCCCTCATCTGTAAAATGGGGATTAAGACTGTGAGCCTCCTGTGGGACACGCTGATTGCCCTGTAATCTCCCCAGCACTTAAAACAGTGCTTTGCACATAGTAAGCGCTTAATAAATGCCACTATTATTATAATAAATATGAATGAATGAATGAAGAGAAATATAGCCATGGTCCCTTGAACTTTTTTTAGTCAGGCCAGGGGGAAAGGTGTGGAAAATATGACCTCAGCTGGTCTGCGGAGGAGGTGTACATAACACTTTCTTTTGACCTTTAATGTCTTGCCTACAATTGCGATCCTCTTTGATTTTTGTCATTTCCATAGCAACACAATTGTGATATCGCAGAGGGCTTGGAGATTTAAGGGGGACATGGAATGAGCAGAAGAACTCTTAAGAAATCAAAATCATTTTCTCTTTCTTGAAAAAGCCACTGGTTGCCAAGAAAGGAAAGAAGAGGAATACAGGCCAGGACAGAGAGGAGAATTGTATCTAAAGAGAATGCTTTCATTTTTCATTCATTTATTCATTCAGTCGTATTTATTGAGCGCTTACTGTGTGCAGAGCACTGTACTAAGCGCTTGGGAAGTGCAAGTTGGCAACATATAGAGACGGTCCCTACCCAACAGTGGGCTCACAGTCTAGAAGGGGGAGACAGACAACAAAACAGAACGTGGACAGGTGTCAAGTCGTCAGAACAAATGGAATTAAAGCTAAATGCACATCATTAACAAAATAAATAGAATAGTAAATATGTAGAAGTAAAATAGAGTAATAAATCTGTACAAATTTTGGGTATCTGTTGCTCTTCTGGAGATTTTGCACTCTATTGAATACATCTAAGCAGTTGGAACTCCCCCTAGAAGCCAAGATACCTGGAGAAAGAACATCTTCTTTTCATCTTTTCATTCCCGTTACTGAATTAAGGAGTCATCGGAACAACCATTCAGGACAAGAGCCTTCTTCATCATCATCATCATCATCATCAATCGTATTTATTGAGCGCTTACTATGTGCAGAGCACTGTACTAAGCGCTTGGGAAGTACAAATTGGCAACATATAGAGACAGTCCCTACCCAACAGGGGGCTCACAGTCTAAAAGGGGGAGACAGAGAACAAAACCAAACATACTAACAAAATAAAATAAATAGAATAGATATGTACAAATAAAATAAATAAATAAATAGAGTTAAAAAATATGTACAAACATATATACATATATACAGGTGCTGTGGGGAAGGGAAGGAGGTAAGATGACACCCAGATCTCCATCTCTGCCCCTGCTCTCTCCCCCTCTCTCCAGGCTCGCATCTCCTCCTGCCTTCAGGACATCTCCATTTGGATGTCTGCCCGCCACCTAAAGCTCAACATGTCGAAGACTGAACTCCTTGTCTTCCCTCCCAAACCTTGCCCTCTCCCTGACTTTCCCATCTCTGTTGACGGCACTACCATCCTTCCCGTCTCACAAGCCCGCAACCTTGGTGTCATCCTCGACTCCGCTCTCTCATTCACCCCTCACGTCCAAGCCGTGACCAAAACCTGCTGGTCTCAGCTCCGCAACATTGCCAAGCTCCGCCCTTTCCTCTCCATCCCAACCGCTACCCTGCTCGTTCAAGCTCTCATCCTATCCCGTCTGGACTACTGCATCAGCCTTCTCTCTGATCTCCCATCCTCGTGTCTCTCTCCACTTCAATCCATACTTCATGCTGCTGCCCGGATTATCGTTGTCCAGAAACGCTCTGCGCATATCACTCCCCTCCTCAAAAATCTCCAGTGGCTACCAATCAATCTGCGCATCAGGCAGAAACTCCTCAACCTGGGCTTCAAGGCTGTCCATCCCCTCGCCCCCTCCTACCTCACCTCCCTTCTCTCCTCCAGCCCAGCCCGCACCCTCCGCTCCTCTGCCACTAATCTCTTCACTGGGCCTCATTCTCGCCTGTCCCGCCATCGACCCCCAGCCCCCGTCCTCCCCCGGGCCTGGAATGCCCTCCCTCTGCCCATCCGCCAAGCTAGCTCTCTTCCTCCCTTCAAGGCCCTGCTGAGAGCTCACCTCCTCCAGGAGGTCTTCCCAGACTGAGCCCCTTCCTTCCTCTCCCCCTCGTCCCCCTCTTCTTGAAAGGGATTTTTCAAAATGGTGTCTGTCATGCCATCTTTTATGGGTCATTTCCTTGTAAATTTTCTCCTTTAAAGATAGTATTTATTAAAAGCTTACTACGTGTCAGATACTGTACTAAGCAGCGGGGAAGATACAGGATTATCAAGTCAAACATAGTGCCTGTACAAACCACTCTAAGGGGAGTACAGATATTGAATATTCATTTTACAGATGAGGGATCTGAGGCACGGAGTAGCTAAGTGATTTGCCCAAGATCTGTAGAGTGTAAACTTGTTGTGGGCTGTGTGACTTTGGGCAAGTCACTTCACTTCTCTGGGCCTCAGTTCCCTCATCTGGAAAATGGGGATTAAGTCTGTGAGCCCCACGTGGGACAACTTGATTACCTTGTATCTACCCCAGCGCTTAGAACAGTGCTTTGCACATAGTAAGCGCTTAATAAATGCCATTATTATTATTATTATTATTACCAAATCTGTTGTACTGTACTCTTCCAAACGCTTAGAACAGCGCTTTGCACACAGACGGTGCTCAACAAATCCCACTGATTGATTGACTGAGACGGCCCAGTGGGATGAGAACCCCTTCTAGACTGTGAGCCCGTTGTTGGGTAGGGACCGTCTCTATATGTTGCCAACTTGTACTTCCCAAGCGCTTAGTCCGGTGCTCTGCACACAGTAAGCGCTCAATAAATACAAATGAATGAATGAATGAATTAGAACCCGTGTCCTCTGATTCCCAGGTCCGTGCTCTTTCCACTAATCCACACTCCTTTCTCTCAGTAGTGAGATTCATTCATTCATTCATTCAATTGTATTTATTGAGCGCTTACTGTGTGCAGACCACTGTACTAAGCACTTGGGAAGTACAAGTACAAGTACAAGTCGGCAACATATAGAGACGGGCCCTACCCAACAGGCTCAAAAATTCTAATTTTTGAGTGCAGAAGGAGGAAGTTGGAAACACAGCTTCTCAGCCCTCCCAGATGACCGATTGGTTACAGAGATTCTCACCTCCTCTGATAATTAATCAATTAATCAACAGTATTTACTGAGCAACTGCTGAGGGCAGAGCAGTGTATTGAAAGCCCTACTGAGAGCTCACCTCCTCCAGAAGGCCTTCCCCGACTGAGCTCCCTCCTTCCTCTCCCCCTCCTCCCCCTCTCCACCCCCCCGCCTTACCTCCTTCCCCTCCCCACAGCACCTGTATATATGTTTTTACAGATTTATTACTCTATTTTACTTGTACATATTTATTTTATTTATTTTATTTGGTTAATATGTTTTGTTTTGTTGTCTGTCTCTCCCTTCTAGACTGTGAGCCCGCTGTTGGGTAGGGACCGTCTCTCTATAATAATAATAATAATGGCATTTATTAAGCGCTTACTATGTGCAAAGCACTGTTCTAAACACTGGGGAGTTTACAAGGTGATCAGGTTGTCTCACGGGGGGCCTCACAGTCTTAATCCCCATTTTACAAATGAGGGAACTGAGGCACAGAGAAAAGTGACTTGTCCAAAGTCACACAGCTGACAATTGGTGGAGCGGGGATTTGAACCCCTGACCTCTGACTCCAAAGCTCGGGCTCTTTCCACTGAGCCATGCTGCTTCCCAAGCGCTTAGTACAGTGCTCTGCACACAGTAAGCGCTTAATAAATACGATTGAATGTATGAATGAATGAATTGAGCCACTGGGAGAAGTGTTAGAAGAGGTGGAGTTTGCAGTCTCGTTTACACGTTGTATACTCAAAGCTTACACTTTTTCCTCTCCCTCAGAATTGGAAGTTCCTTGTGGGCAGGGGGAACACACCCACCAACTCTGCTGATTTGTACTCTCCCAAGAGCTTAGTACAGTGCTCAGCCCACGGTGAGCGCTCAATAAATTCGATCGATTGATCGACAGATGGAAAAGCAAAATCAGCTCAAGGGGTTGGCCTGTGTTGGTTTCCTTCAGAATGGAAGTAATTCCCAGGGATTGGTGCTTTTCCCTGTCACAGCAACTGGCGTGTCTTGGGCCTGCAGAGAAGCGGTGTGGCCTAGAGGGTAGAACACGGGCTCAGGAGTCAGAAGGACCCAGGTTCTAATCCTGGCTTCGCCACGTGTGTGCTGTGTGGCCTTGGGCAAGTTACTTCACTTCTCTGGGCCTCAGTTCCCTCATCTGGAAAATGGGGATTAAGACCGTGAGCCCTTCTTTCTTTTCAGTCGTATTTATTGAACGCTTACTATGTGCGCAGCACTGTACTAAGCGCTTGGGAATTACAAGTCGGCAACATATAAAGACGGTCCCTACCCAGCAATGGGCTCACAGTCCCGAAGGGAGAGACAGACAATAAAACAAAACGTGTATCCAACCCCAGCGCTTCAAACAGTGCCTGGAACACAGTAAGCGCTTAAAAATGAGAAGCAGCGTGGCTCAGTGGAAAAAGCACAGGCTTTGGAGTCAGAAGTCATGGGTTCTAATCCTGGCTCCGCCAATTGTCAGCTGTGTGACTTTGGGCAAGTCACTTAACTTCTCTGTGCCTCAGTTACCTCATTTGTAAAATGGGGATTAAAACTGTGAGCCCCCCGTGGGACAACCTGATCACCTTGTAACCTCTCCAGCGCTTAGAACAGTGCTTTGTACATAGTAAGTGTTTAATAAATGCTATTATTATTATTATTATTATTATAAAATACCGTAATAATAATAATAATAATAATTTGCCCAAATAACGTGCTGGGGAGATGAGAACTGGATGCAGGAGGATCTGGTTGGTAACAGAGGAGAGTGGGGTGGTCTAGCAGAAAGAGCCCAGTCCTGAGAGTCGGGAGACCTGGATTTTAAGCCTGACTCTGCCAAACCTCTGCCAGATGGCCTTGGGCGAGTTACACTCTCTATGCCTCTGTTTCCTCATCTGTAAAATGGGGATGTGACTCCTCTACTCCTCCCCAGAAACCATGAGCCCACATGGGACAGGGACTGTTTCCTATCTTGATTGCCCTCTATTTTTTTTTAACGGTATTTATTGGGACAACCTCATCAGGGCAAGTCACTTAACTTCTCTGTGCCTCGGTTCCCTCATCTGGAAAATGGGGATGATGATGATGATGATGTTGGTATTTGTTAAGCGCTTACTATGTGCAAAGCACTGTTCTAAGCGCTGGGGTAGACACAAGGTAATCAGGTTGTCCCACGAGGGGCTCACAGTCTTCATCCCCATTTTCCAGATGAGGGAACTGAGGCCCAGAGAAGTGAAGTGACTTGCCCAACGTCACACAGCTGACAAGTGGCGGAGCCGGGATTTGAACCCACGACCTCTGACTCCAAAGCCCGGGCTCTTTCCACTGAGCCACGTTGCTCACTCTGTGAGCCCCTCGTGGGACAACCTCATCACCTTGTATCCCCCCCAGCGCTTAGAACAGTGCTTTGCACACAGTAAGCGCTTAACAAATACCATTTTTAAACAAATGCCATTATTATTATTATTATTATAACAACAACAACAACAACAATAATAATAATAATAATAATAATAATAATAATAATAACAGAACGCTGTGTCTGCGTTCTCTTGCAGAGGCGGACAGGGAAGGGGGAAGGGGGAAGGGGGAAGGGGGCGGCTGGATTCCCTTTCCCACTAGATGGCATTGAAACGCCTGTTTCCTCTCGAAACGGGAAAACGAGGCAGGATAAAGGGATTGGTGGTTTGCGGGGGTGAGGGAGAGAAGGGGAAGAAAATGCGGTGGAGGGGCTTATTTTGGCCGGCAACCTGCAGGACAAAAAGGCCAAAGGCCCGGCCCCCTGTCCTGCGGGAGGGATGGGGTGGGCTGGGATGGATGGGGCGGGGGCTGGATGCGGTTTCTGCCGGTGAAACTGATAATTGAAGGGGCGGGGGGATTCATTCATTCATTCCCTCGTTGAATCGTATTTATTGAGCGCTTACTGTGTGCAGAGCACTGGACTGCTGGCCCACTGCTCTCCGGGCCTCGCCGCCGACAGGTGTCCCGGCTGGCCCCAGAACCTACCTCTCGGACAGCTGGCCCCCTCCCCCCTCCCCCCTCCCGCCCCCATCCAGATGTGCTGTATTAAACCCGCTCTCCTCACTCCCTAGAAACAGCTTGTCTCCTAGAGGTTTAGACGGGCAATCCATCATGATGGGATTCGTCCCCCTCCCCTCTTCCTCTTTTTCGCTCCCTTCTCCCTCCTTCCCCTTTCCTCTCCTCTCTCTTTGCCCTCCCTAATCCCCCCTCTTCCTCCTCCCCCCTTTCCTTCCTCCTTTCTTCCCCCTCCCTCTTCCTTCTTTCTCTCCTCCTTCTCCTCGTTTCTCCGTCCTTCCCCTTTCCTCTTCTCTCCCTCTCTTTGCCCTCCCGAATCCCCCTCCTCCTCCTCCCTCTTTTTCCTTCCCTCCCCCTCTTCCTCCCCCTCGTTCCTTCTTCCCTCCTTCCCCCCTCCCTCTTCCTTCTCTTTCCCTCCTTTCTCCGTCCTTCCTCTTTCTTCTCCTCTCTCTCTCTTTGCCCTCCCTAATCCCCTCCCTCCTCCTCCCCCTTTTTCCTTCCTCCCTCCCTCCCTCCCTCCCTTCTTCCTCCTCCTCCTTCCCTCCCCTCCTCCTTTTCCTCCTTTCTCCGTTCTTCCTCTTTCTTCTCCTCTCTCTGTTTGCCCTCCCTAATTCCCTCCTCCTCCTCCTCCCCCTTTTTCCTTCCCTCCTTCCTCTTCCTCCCCTCCTTCCCCTTCCTCCCTCCTTCCCCCTCTCTCTTCCTTCCCTCCCCCTCCTCCTTTCCCCCCTTTCTCCGTCCTTCCTCTTTCTTCTCCTCTCTCTCTTTGCCCTCCCTAATTCCCTTCCTCCTCCTCCCCCTCCCCGTTTTCCTCCCCTCCTTCCCCTTCCTCCCTCCTTCCCCCTCTCTCTTCCTTCTCTTTTCCTCCTCCTTTCCCGCCTTTCTCCGTCCTTCCTCTTTCTTCTCCTCTCTCTCTCTCTTTGCCCTCCCTAATTCCCTTCCTCCTCCTCCTCCCTTTTTTCCTCCCCTCCTTCCCCCTCTCTTCCTTCTTTTTCCCTCCTCCTTTCCCTCCTTCCTCTTTATTCTCATCTCTCTCTTTGCTCTTCCTAATCCCCTGCCTCCTCCTCCCCTTTTTCCTTCCCTCCTTCCTCTTCTTCCCCCTTTCCTTCCTCCCTCCTTCCCCCTCTCTCTTCCTTCTCTTTCCCTCCTTCCTCCGTCCTTCCTCTTTCTTCTCCTCTCTCTCTTTGCTCTCCCTAATCCCCTGCCTCCTCCTCCTCCCCGCTTTTCCTTCCTCCCTACCTCCCTCTCTCCTTCCTCCTCCTCCTTCCCTCCCCTTCCTCCTCCTACTTCCTCCCTTTCTCCATCCCCTTCCTTCCCTCTCCTTCTTCCCCCTGCCCATCCCCTCCCCTGCGGTAGGGCCCATCGAGCAGGCCCAAAGGGGGTTTCGCTTGGGTTTTTTGAAGGGGGGAGGGCAGCAGGGTGGGTGTCAGGGGCCCAAAAGGTGGGTTTATGCTGCTTGGAGGCTCCAAGCTTGGAGCCTCCCTCGGCCCCTCCAGGCAGACGGGAGAAGGGGGTCGTTTCTGGAGAGGAAGGGACCCTCGCCCTCTTCCCACCTTCTCCCGGGGTGAGCAGGAGGGAGAGAGAACGAAATCCAGGGCTGGAGATGGGCCCAGTGCTTTGGGCAGACTTAGGAAGAGTGGGACCTGATTGGAGGGCGGCATATACCTTCCAGCCAGCGTGGCTCAGTGGATAGAGCCGGTGCTTTGGAGTCAGAGGTCATGGGTTCAAATTCTGGCTCTGCCAATTGTCAGCTGTGTGACTTTGGGCAAGTCACTTCACTTCCAGCATGGCTCAGTGGGAAGAGCACGGTCTTTGGAGTCAGAGGTCAGGGGTTCAAATCCCAGCTCCACCACTTGTCAGCTGTGTGACTTTGGGCAAGTCACTTCACTTTTCTGTGCCTCAGTTCCCTCATCTGGAAAATGGGGATGAAGGCTGTGAGCCCTCCATGGGACAACCTGATCACCTTGTAACCTCCCCAGCGCTTAGAACAGTGCTTTGCACATAGTATTATTATTATTATTATTCTCTGTGCCTCAGTTCCCTCATCTGGAAAATGGGGATGAAGACTGTGAGCCCCCCGTGGGACAACCTTGTATCCTCCCCAGCGCTTAGAACAGTGCTTTGCATGGGGATGAAGACTGTGAGCCCCCCGTGGGACAACCTGATCCCCCTGTATCCCTCCAGCTCTTAGAGCAGTGCTTTGCACATGGTAAGCGCTTAACAAATACCATTATTATTATTATTATTATTATTCCAGACACGTTGGCGAGACTACAGTCGCCCAAGGTATACGTCCCATGTAGACAATTCCCCCGAGTGCACCCAACCCCCCCCCTCTACCTTTCTCACCGTGGCTTTGGCCGGGCCCAGAGTCCAACGCCGAGCGTTTTCCTCTACCGTCGAGTGGTGCGGTTTATCTTTAAGGAGAGGAGAAAAATCAGAAATGAGGCTCACGTTGCACGGATGACATCACTAGCTTTCGGCTGGGCGCTCTATACGCTCCGTCTGGGGGCTTCTGCCAAGGCTGCAGCTCTCACTGCTTGTACAAGGAAACGGATCCCCAGGTGTGCGAGAGGGAAGGAGGATCCCCTCTGATTTTCGGGGTCCCAAATCGGACGTTGGGGGTTTTCCGGAGACTCCCGGACACCGGCCGGCCTGCGGATGGTCCCTGCGAGGTAGTGGAGCTATTATTGGTGTCGTGCAAGAGGAAGGCGTTGGAAAGAGAATAAGCCACTTACCTCCCCTCCCGCCCCACTCCCACCACCACCACCACCACCGTAAAGAAAAAGAACAAAAAAAAGAGAGCTTGAAAATCTATAGCTGCGGATGCTGGGATGTTATTCGCTTGAAGCTGCCGGGCTCCAGAGATCTCTAGACTCTCTTCTTTTATGGCCGTAGATGTCAGGAAAATGGTGCAGCCGGAAAGCCAGTGGCAAATGCTAGGCTGACCCTGAGCGCGTGTGTGTATGTGTGTTTCTCCTCTCTATGGCTGAGGGCGGCTCGGGGGGTGATTTTTGAGGTTGTGGGGGGGTGTCTGTGGGTGGGTGGGTGGGTGTTGGTTTGGGGGCTTTTCTTCCCCTCCGCAGCCCTTTGCCCCTGGGCTTTCTTTGCAGATGGGAAGCGCGATCCGGAGGCAGCTCGCTAAAGTGAAGCCCCGCTGCTAGAAAGGCGGTTTGGACGGGGAGGGGAGGGGAAGGGGAGGGGGCCTCAGTTCACGGTGGGAGGCGAAAGAGAGAGGGAGAAAGAGAGGGGGGGAGAGAGGGAAAGAGAGGAGAAAGGGGGAAAGGAGGAGGGGGGAAGAGAGGAGGAGAGAGGGAGGGAGAGCAGAGAGGGAGAGAGAGGGAAAGAGAGGAGAAAGGGAGAAAGGAGGAGAGAGGGAAAGAGGGGAAAGAGAGGAAGGGAGAGGGAGGGAGAAGGAGAGAGAGGAGAGGAGAGAGGAGGGGAGAGAGAAAGAGGAGAGAGAAGGAGAGAGGGAGGGAGGGGAGAGGGAAAGAAAGGAAAGAGGGAGAGAGAGGAGAGAGGAGGAGAGAAAGGAAAGAAGGAGAGAGGGAGAGAGAAGAGAGGGAGAGGGGGAGGAGAGAGGAGAGAGGGAGAAGGAGAGGGAGAGAGAGGAGAGAGGGAGAGGAGAGAGGAGGAGAGAGGGAGGGAGAAGAGAGAGGAGAGAGGGAGAGAGGGATAGAGAGGAGAGAGGGAGGGAGGAGAGAGGAAGAGAGTGAGGAGAGAGAAGGAGAGAGGGAGGGAGAAGGAGAGAGGGAGAGAGGAGAAAGGGAGAGGAGAGAGGAGAGAGGGAGGGAGGAGAGAGGGGAGAGAGGGAGAGAGAGGAGAGAGGGAGGGAGGAGAGAGGGAAAGAAAGGAGAGAGGGAGACAGAGGAGAGAGAAGGAGAGAGGGAGGGAGAAGGAGAGCGGGAGAAGCCGAGGGAGGGGGGGAGGGCGGGAGAGGATGGCGGAGCTGTGAGCGGCTGGCCGTCTGTGTGTCCGGGCCGGGAGGGCGGCCGGGGCGGGGAGCGGCGCCGTCCGCGGTGCTGCCGGTGGAGCTGACCGCGGTGCTGCGGCCGCTGCCGCCGCCCCTGCTGCCGCCCCTGCCGCTGCCCCTGCCGCCCCTCCCTCGGTCCCTCCGTCCCTCCCTCCCTCCTCCGCCCAGCACGGGCCCGGGCCCGGACCGGGGCCCGCCGAGCCCCACCGCCCCCTTTGCAGCCGGCCCGGGGGGAAAGGCAGCGCTCTCCTTTCTGAAACCCCAAGGCTGCAGGCGGACCCCCCCCCCCCCCCGGCCCCCGGCCCCCGGGCCTCAGTTTCCCGCGGGAAGGGGGATGCCCTCGCCGGCCAACACCCCGGAGGGGAAGAAGACCAGGCCGCAACGGAGGCAGGAGCCGGACATCTCCCAGCGCAGCCCCCGGGCCCTGAGGCCGCTTGGCCCGACCACGGGACAGTGACCCGGCTGAGGACCCCCGGGTCCCCGGAGCCCCGACCCCCATCCCTGGACCCCTCCGCCCAGGGACCCCCTTCTCCCTCTCCGCCTCTCTCTTTCTCTCCGTCTCCCTTTCCTTTCGCCCCAGAGAGCTTGGCCGTTTCCATCTGGGGGAAGAGAAGGGGGATCCAGGGGATGGGGAGCCCCATCCTTTAGGTCTGGGGAAGGACAGGGGAGATCGGGATCCTGGGTGGTCCTAAGGGGCGATGGGGCCCGTCGCCTAGTTACCCGGAGGGGCGGGAGCTCTGGGAGATGCCACTGGGGTCCCCGGATTCCCCCGGGAGCCGGACCCCTTAAGGCCCTCCCGTCCCCTTTGGGCGTTTTGGGGTGCCAGGGCCCGGAGCGACAGGGGCCCGCTGGATCTGGGAGGTTGGGCCTTTGGGGAGAAGATGTCCATGGTGCTGTTGTGAAGCTGAGGCATGGCTGCTGGAAGGTTCCTGCTCTACACCGGCCTCTCGTTAGCTCTGTGTGCCTTGGGCATGCTGGCCGCGGCCATCTGCTCGGACCACTGGTATGAGACTGACGCCAGGAGACACCGGGACAGGTGCCAAGCCTTCACCACCCGCCGGGTCGACCCCGGCTTCATCTACAACAACAACAATAACTTGCCTCTCAGGGCCAGCCGGGCCCGGCTGGACCGCTGGGAGGGGAAGCTGCTCCTCGCCCGGAACAGGAGGCAGCTCTTCGCCATGAGTGCCGTGGACGAATGCAATCGGCAGTACAATTCCACCAACATGGGGCTCTGGAGGAAATGCCACCGGCTAGGGTTCGACCCGGAGATCACGGCCCTCATCGAGAAAGGTAAGGACGGCGGGCCCGAGATCCGCCCACAGTCACTCCCCACCCGCTCCTTCTCTTCCTTCTCCCTCCCGTTCCTTCCCCTGTCCTGATTCTCGACCCCATCCTGGACGGTTGCCTTTTCCAGACCTCAGGGCTCTGAGATGGCTCATTTTCTGGGCCCTGGGCCAGTCCGGAGTGTCCAACTGTCCCCGCCGGGGCCTAGGCCGGGAATGGCTTGTCTAGGCCCCGGCTGTGTTCCTGAGGCCGATTTGCTTTTTGGTTTTTTGTTTTCTATTCGGATCAGGGGCGAGCTCACTGGCCAGGGCCACCCCCTCGAGAGTGCTGCATCAGCTCTCTGGTCATTTGTCTGGAGGAAGCTCCGGCCTACCGTCAGACAGGGTGCAAGTAGACAAAGCCCCGAAGGAGGGCTATGCTGGCCAGAAGGCAGCCTCCTCTTCCTCTCCGGGGTCCCCCTCCCCAGCTAGGGGCCTCCTTAATTGGCAATCCGACCCTCTCGGGTAGAGCTCGAAGAGGAGGATTTCCTTCTGGGTGACCGATGATACCGTCCACAGCCCCGGGTCCTCTCCCTCCTCTTCTGAGACTGGATTGGCGTTGAATGTCCCTGGGATCTAAGATGAGCTCGTGAAATGCCATCCATTGCCTAGGAAACAAGATCCAGGTGTTTTGCTCTGTTGACTTGGGTTCTGTGAAAGAGTCCCCGCATCCTCAGCGACCCCAGAGGTTGACCATTTCAACCCAGGCAGAATTTGCCGATGCTTCCCACAAGGCATCCCCTATCCCAGTCCATTTCAGAGATGAAGCCGTTTCCTTCTCCCACCCTCCCATCCAGGAGTCCTGAGTGGGTCCTCCAGGGCCCGGGCTTCAGTTTGCTTCCCCGCCCATCTACATGCCACTCCACCTTTCCCTTCACGAAAGCCACTTGGCATCCTTCCACGAGGCCTTCTAGAAAACCAGTATCAAAGAATGCTGTTTCCTTTTCCAGGGAGGTGTAGCAGGGGGAGCACAGATTCGGTATGTCTTGGGGCAAGCTGTTTAGGTCTTGGCTTCCTCCTCCATTCAGTGGAAACTTTCTGGGGGCCTGTGGGGGAACAAGGGTGCGTTTGAGGATGAACGAGAGCCAAAAGCTTTGAGATTCATGGATGAAACTGTCGTTAAAGCTTCAAGCATAATGACGCGGGTGGCTTTGCATGTGACCGAGATTCTATTTATTGCGAAAATATCATGACTCTCGGCTTATTAGGATGCCGATCGATTGAAGATAGACACCAAGATTTAAGCCTTGAAAATGGGATGAATTGCCCTCAAGTAACCTTGATTCAATTCACCCTGAGTCCAAGACCACCGCTTTCTTTTGGGGTTCTTGGGAAACAAGGAGGGTGATTGCCATCTGGCTGCTGGGGCCAGGGTCTGTGCTAGAAGAATCATGTCCTCTGCACTGGCCAAACCCTCATTTCAGGCTCCACCACTCAAGGAGGTGGAGAACTTTGAAAGGATTCAGAAGGCAGGAAAGAAGTTCCCAAGAAGGGAATTGGGAGTAGCGAGTCTGGAGAAAGGAAGGCCGAGAGGCTATGCGATATGGTAACTGTCTTCAAATATATGTTTCATTATTTGTTATGCTCAAGGGCTCAATGACTACAAGTGATGATGATGAGGCCCCAGCTCTTTCCCCTTTTCCAACTCCTCTGGGAATAGACCAAGAGCAAATGTTCTAAAACTGCAGGAGTAGGAAATTAGGCTAAATACATGGACCATAAAGGCTGCTACATCTCAGAAGATGTTCCAGAAGGGAACTGTGGAATCTTTCAATCTGGGGATTTTGAAGAGGGCAATAGCTGGTTGGTTTTAGGGATCACATCGGAGCGTTGTCTGATCTAGCCGAGGCCTTCCTGGAGGCAGGAGGACAGACATCGTGACCTCTGGAACTCTCTTCCAGCTCTCCAATTGGATATTTCTTTTGACATTTCACAATGGGATAAGTTGGCACCATTGTTTGGAGATCTGGGAATAGAGATCATGATTGGATTAGCCAATGCACCGGTGAGAAGCAATGTAGCCTAGTGGATAAAGCACGGGCCTGGCACTTGTCTTCTGTGTGACCTAGGACAGGTCTCTTCACTTCTCTGTGCCTCAGTTTCCCCCTCTTTAAAATGGGGATGAAAACTGTGAGCCCCGTGGGGGACAGGAACTGTGTCCAACCTGATTAACCTGCATCTACAGCAGCGCTTAATACAGTGCCTGACACATAGTAAGTGCTAAACAAATACCATAAAAAATAAAAAGACCAGGGGACTATCATCCTGCTAGGCCGGTGAAATTTCCTTGAGATCAAGCTAGAAGTGCCCTGTCAGGAAACGGTGAAAAGGAAGCACTTACAATAGTTTAAGTTCTTAGTGAATGCTTTTTAATCACAGTGACTGAACGTGAACTTTACTTATCGGTGTAATTAATACGTTGCTACCTAAAGTTAACCCGGCTTGTATGGGAATGTAGGCCTATTCACAATCGCAAGTAATCAAGGAAGCACTGACAGTGCATTGGTATTCATAACTATACCAGCCATTTCTCCCCCGCTTTGACATTGTCTACCTCCCCGCCTTTGTTGGCTCTATCTCAATTATAGATGGGAAATCAACTTGTCGATTTGTGAGATCGGCTGGGAGCACCATGCTCATTTGGTGTTTGAAAAAGATCCATTCAATTTCAAGGCAAAAATCTCTGAAAAAAATCAGCTTCTATTTCCTTGCCAGCCAGTGAAATAATTGGGTATTGGCCGCCTCCCCTAAAATAGCAGAATTTGTTATTGTCACCTCAAAAACTGCAGAGGGCATGCCCTGGGAGAAATCTTGAAGCCGGATTTTAATAATAATAATAGCTGTGGTATTGGTTAAGTGCTTACTGTGTGCCAGACACTGTATTAAGCCCTGGGGTGGATACAAGCAAAAAGGGCTGGACATGGTCCCTTTCCCCCAGGGGCTCACAGTCTCAATCCTCATTTTACAGGTGAGGAAACTGAGGCTCAGAGAAGTGAAGTGACTTGCCCAAGGTCACACAGCGGACTAGTGACAGAGCTGGAATCAGAACCTGTGACCTTCCAACTCCCAGGCCCGTGCTCTATCCACTATGCCATGCTGCGTGGAGAGCAGATTAGGGAATGAGCTAACCAACCCAGGTTTTTTCTAAAGCAGGTTAGCATCTTGAGGAAGACTGTTGGGCTTTATTTTTGAATGACTTCCTAGTAGTCTGTTAATTTTTGTGAGAACGTGTGAGTGTGTGGTGGGGCGATGCTTGATGGAGGGATGTTGGGCCGTGGGGGAGGGAGGAGGTGGAAGGCTGTTTTAAAATAGTGTCAATATTACAGAAAGACTAGAGATTTATCTGAGCCAGAGTATAACCAGAAAGAACTCTGAGTCATTAGGGAGATCAATACTCATTACATTTGAAAATGCTGTCTCTGCGTTTTAAAATAAAATTAAAATTAAAAAGCAAAAAGTCACAACGGCTTAAAAGTCTAATCTATATCTGGTGCCAAATTAAATTGTGTTGGATCTCAGTCCTCTCTGGGTCCAGATTCTCATCTGAGGAATCTCCAAAAGGATGAACCCCTGAAGATCCGTTCTCACCGCAATGTGAAATTCCATAGGTGAGGTTGAAGGGCTTTCTGAGAGAATAGTGATTACTGAAAATTTGGCCCGTTAGGAGAGGAAAGAAGCAGCGTGGCTCAGTGGAAAGAGCCCGGGCTTTGGAGTCGGAGGTCCTGGGTTCAAATCCCGGCTCTGCCACTTGTCAGCTGTGTGACTGTGGGCAAGTCACTTCACTTCTCTGGGCCTCAGTGACCTCATCTGTAAAATGGGGATGAAGACTGTGAGCCCCCTGTGGGGCAACCTGATCATCTTGTAACCTCCCCAGCGCTTAGAACAGTGCATTGCACATAGTAAGTGCTTAATAAATGCCATTATTATTATTGTTATTATATTTGTTAAGCATTTACTCTGTGTCAAGTCCTGTTTTAAATGCTGAGGTGAATTCAAGTTAATCAGGATGGACGCAGGCCCTGTCCCATATGGGGCTCATAGCCTGAGTAGAAGGGAGAACAGGGATTCATTCTTTCGTTTATCAATTCATTCAATTTATCGAGCACTTACTGTGTGCAGATCACTTTACTAAGCGCTTGGGACAGTACAGTGCAACAATACAATTACCTCATCTGTAAAATGGGGATGAAGACTGTGAGCCCCCTGTGGGACAACCGGATCACTTTGTAACCTCCCCAGTGCTTAGAACAGTGCTTTGCACATAGTAAGCACTTAATAAATGCCATCATTTGGAGAATCAGCGTGGCTCAGTGGAAAGAGCACGGGCTTTGGAGTCAGAGGTCATGGGTTCGAATTCCTGCTCTGCCACTTGTCAGCTGTGTGACTTTGGGCAAGTCACTTAACTTCTCTGCACCTCAGTTACCTCATCTGTAAAATGGAGACTGTGAGCCTCCCGTGGGACAACCTGATCACCTTGTAACCTCCCCAGCACTTAGAACAGTGCTTTGCACATAGTAAACAATAAATGCTATCACTATTATCATTATTATTATTAATACACCGACAAGTTCCTCACCCACAATTAGTTTCCAGTCTAAAGTGAGATGGAATTCCCATTTTACAGATGAGGAAACCGAAGCACAGAGAAGTGAAGCGACTTGTCCAAGGTCACACTGCAGGCAAGTGGCAGAGCTGGAGTTTGATCTCCGGTCCTCAGGTTCCCTGGTTAGTGCTCTTTCCACTGTGCCACGCTGCTGCTCCTTATCAGAGAAGAGCCAAAAACGATTTCTTGCCAGGGAACTTCCCAACCCCAGAGAGAGGCAATAAAAAGGAAAAGCTTCACTTAACAATGAGCTCAATCCTTGGTTCTGTTAGGGTTAGACCGGGCTCATTAATGTCGTCTGCTAAGAACACCACTGGTCCACCCAGCCCACTTTTCTCTCACTGACATTGGCCACAGGATGCTCAGAGAAACTGTAACTCTGTCATCCATCCTTACGGTCAATGATACCCCACCAACCAACCCAAACTCCATTTCAAACTTTCCCTCTAGTAAGTCATCATGGAACAGTCTCTCATGAATCTATCTACATTTCTCTTGATCTCTTTGGCCTGCATGTTTTCCTGTGGAAGTGCGTTCTCTGAGCTGACCACCCGCTTTAAAAAAGCTTTTTTTTTTTAAAGTTCGTTCCGAATACCTTTAAACTTCAGTAGGGGCCCTTTCTGCTCTTTGTCGTGGATTAGGGCGAGCACCAATGTTGTGCTTACCCCATTCCCACCCATTTTCATTTTATAGATTTGAATCGTGTCCCCTCTCAGCCTCTGTCTTCCAGACTCAAGAATCTGAACCTCTTCAGTCTCACCTCATACATCCCGTTGGACATCCTGGGGACCCCAGGAGCAAATAATTTTTCTAATTTAGAACAAAATGATTACAGAATTGGCATCGAGGCTATTCATACTACGCTTTGGGTTTTTTTTAATAGTATTTGTTAAGCGCTTACTATGGGCCAGGCACTGCACTAAGTGCTGGGGTAGAGACAAGTTAATCAGGTTGGGCATAGTCCATGTCCCACATGGGGCTCACAGTCTTCATCCCCATTTTACAGATGAGGTAACTGAGGCCCAGAGAAGTGAAATGACTTGTCCGAGGTTGCACAGCAGACAAGTGGCGGAGCTGGGATTAGAACCCAGGCCCTTCTGATTCTCAGAGTCAGTCTTTATCCACTAGGCCATGCTTTTTCTACACTTAACTTGCCTTCCAATTAAGAGAAAGCTGTTCTGTGGCCAAAGTTCAGTCTGAAACAAGGAGGATATCATCTCTAGACTTTAAGCTTCTTGTGGGCAGGGAATGTGTCTACCAACTATAGTTTATTACTATTATCATGGTATTTGTTAAACGCTTACTATGTTCCAAACACTGTTCTATTCATTCATTCATTCATTCTAAGTGCTGGGGTAGACACAAGGTAATTAGGTTGTCCCATGTGGGGCTCACAGTCTTAATCCTCAGTTTACAGCAGAGAAAATTGAAGCACAGAGAAGGGACATGACTTGCCCAAAGTCACACAGCTGACAAGTGGATTCTTCCAAGTGGAAGCTCGTTGTGGGCAGGGAATATGTCTGTTATATTGTTATAATGCACTCTCCCAAGTGCTTAATATAGTGCTCTGCACACAGTAAGTGCTCAATAAACACGAATGATTTAGAACAATGCTCAGCATACAGTAAGTGCTTAAGAAACACCACTGACTTATTGCTTGATTGATTTAATTCAAAGTAGGTTATGCCTCCCTTAAAACAGCTGTTCCATACACTCCAATCCTTAGACGGTATATTCTCTATCTATAAACTTATATTCATGTATTCATATAGTCATTATATTCTTTCTGAAGAGCTCCTTGAGACTGAAGCCATGAGCCACAGACCCTAAGACTTCTGCGTTAATCTGGCCCAAGGTGTTCCCCATTTAGACTGTAAGCTCGTTGTGGGTGGGGAATGTATCCATTCATTGTTGTACCATGCTCTCCCAAGCGCTTAGTACAGTGCTCTACACAGAGTAAGTGCTCAATAAATACAACTGACTGGCTGACTGCTCTCAATTCCATAAGGTGACACCGATGATCCTTCATGGACAGGGACAGCCAGATCAAAGCCCTCTCTGTTATTTTCAGTCAATCAATCAAGGGTATATATCATACCTTCACTGTGTGCAAAGCACTGTACTAAGTGCTTGGGTGGGTGCAATGCCACTCAGCAGCTGTGTGACTTTGGGCAAGTCACTTAACTTCCCTGTGCCTCAGTGAGCCCACTGTTGGGTAGGGACTGTCTCTATATGTTGCCAGCTTGTACTTCCCAAGCGCTTAGTACAGTGCTCTGCACACAGTAAGTGCTCAATAAATACGATTGATTGATTGATTACCTCATCTGTAAAATGGGGACTAAGACTGTGAGCCCCACGTGGGGCAACCTGATCACCTTCTATCTACCCCAATGCCTAGAAAAGTGCTTTGCTTAATAAATGCCATCACTATTACTATTATAAAATTGTTAGACTCATTCCCTGCCCACAGTGATCTTACAGTCTGGGGGTTGGGCTACAGGGGGTTCACCCTGAAGAGGGCTGTGGTGAGAAAATGTGAGCCACCGATTATCAGGGGTATTGTCTCTAGTTGCCTCTGTTTGTGGAAAGAGGATCAGTAAATGAATGATCTTTGTTGAGCAGCCTGGCATCCTGGAAAGAACACGGACCTGAGAAACAGAAGAACTGGGTTCTAATCCTGGCTTCACCAATCGCCTGCTGGCTGATCTTGGACAAGTCACTTAGCTTCTCTGTGCCTCAGTTTCCTCATCTGTAAAGTGGGAATTCAATCCCTATACTCTCTTCTTCTAATTCCGTGAGCCCCATGAGGGACCGGGACTGTGTCCGACATGATCAGCTTGTCTTGGCCTCAGCTCTTAGAATGATGCTAGACACATAGTAAGCATTTTGCAAATACCATAAAAAAATCATTTATGCACTCCATGATGTGACACTCTTGCTTTACTTGTTTAACATATTGTAAGAGTCTTGGAATTTGTTATGCGTGTCATATGTGCAAATCATACAAAGCAAATTATGCTGAATTTGTATTACAATTCATAGTGAAAAGAAATGAAAAACACCTCAGCTAGTTTCTTATCAATACATAACAGCAAGAAATAATTCACACAAGAATCTTCTCTCAAGTATACTTTTCTCATCTATTTTTTTTTTCAATATCACCCCAAAGAGTGCAGCTGGAAGATTTAATAATGATTGAAATTGGAAGATGGATTAATGGGCAAAATTTTTTCACTCTGAGGTTGCTCTGAAATGAATAAAGAAAAAACATGAGGCATCACACGGGCATCAATCAAGCAGTCGTATTTACTGAGTGCTTACTGTGTGCAGAGAGAGCACTGTACTAAGCGTTTGGGAGAATATGATACAACAATAAGCGGGCACATTCCCTGCCCGTGATGAGCTTACAGTCTAGAGGGGGCATACAGTCTAGTTCCTGGGAAGGTACAGTATAACAGAGTTGGTAGACATATTCCCTGCCCACAAGGAGCTTCCAATCTAGAGGGATCACAGGGAAGGTGTGCATAGAGGGAGAGAACCTGGGACTGGGATAAGTGGGATCAACATGCAAGCAGTTTGGTCAGAGAGGAAAGGATGGATTTTATCAATGTCATGAAGGTAGAACCGACAGGATTTGGTGGCAGGTTGAATACGTGCATTGAATGAAAGATAAATCGATGACAACATCAAGGTTATGGGCTTGTGAGATTGAGAAGATAGTGCCATTGTCCACAGTAATGGGAAAGAAAGAAGGAGGACAGGGCTCTGCGGGGAAGACAAGGAGTTTGGTTTTGGACATGTTAAGTGTGAGGTGTTGGCCAGACAATCAGGTAGAGGTGTTCTGGAGGAAGGAGAAAATACAAGACTGCAGGAGAGAAGGAGAGAGGTCCGGGCTGGAAATGGAGATTTGGGAATCATCCCTTGTAGCCATGGGAGCGAATGAGTTCTCCAAGCGAGTGGGTGTAGATGGAAAATAGAAGAGGACCTAGAACTGAGCCTCGAGGGCCCTTCCACTGTCAGAGGGTGGGAGGCAGAGGAGGAGCCTGCAAAAGAGACAGAGAAGGAGCAGAGATCGAAGGAGAACCAGGAGAGGACAGCGCCAGTGAAGCCAAGGTTGGGTAGAGTTTCAAGGAGAAGGGGACTGTTTGCAGTGTCAAAAGCAGCTAAGTGGTCTAGCTGGATTAGGAATAGAGTAGAGACCGTCAGATTTGGTGAGAAGAAAGTCATCGGTTACTCTGGAGAGGGCTAGTTCCATGGAGTGAAGGGGGCAGAAGACAGATTAGAGGGGATTGAGGAGACAATTGGGGGCGAGGAAATGGAGACAGCGGGTACTATGCTACTATATGCCAAGCGCCGGGGTAGATACAGTTCAGTCAGATAATAATAACAATAACAATGATGGTATTTATTAAGTGCTTACTTTGTGCAAAGCACCCTGTCCTTGTCCCCCCTGGGGCTCAGAGTCTAAGGGGGAAGGCTCTGAGGAGTATTAGTATTATTATGAAATACGAAATCAGCACTATGAAAAAAATAACTTCGATTCACTCCAATGGCAGAGGAAACCAAATCAACCAAGGAGGACATTTGAGTGACCAGAGGGTTGCTTTCCTCACTAGGCAAATCTAATTTTATTTTAATCAATCCCCTAAGCCGTAGGAGTGCCTTAATCGGGGGGATTGTAACTTCATTCGCCTCTGGTTCAGAGGATCGGTTCTGTTTCCTTTACCTCGGGTACTAAATTCCTCTCCCGGCGCTGCGTTTGCTTTGATTCATAATCAGTATCTCCCCTGAAAAGGAAACCAAACCCACTCTCACCATCTGATATGGCAGCTGGAATCAACGGTTCTCACACTTAGCTGGAAGGAAATAAAAGATCAAGAACGCGCCGAACTGAGTTCGTAATAAAGATATGCCGAACGGGGGAGGGAAGACATACAATAATCCAGGATCATTCCATTTAGACGATTACCACTCCAGGAGCTTTCATTCCCCTCCTGGAAGCTGGCCAATTAAAACAGTCATTTTCGGTCTCCGCTACGGCTGGAAGAGGTTATTAAAGTAAAAAGAAGAACCAGGCTGGGAGTCAAGGGGACCTGGGTTCTAATCCCTGCTCCATTACTTGTCTGCTGTGTGAACTTGGGTAAGTCGCTTCATGTCTCTGGGACTCGGTTACCTCATCTGTAAAATGGAGATTAAGACTGGGTCCTCCCTTTGGGACATGGACTTCTTCTAACCTGAATAGCTGATAGCTACCCCAGCACTTATAACAGTGCCGGGCACATAGTAAGCACTTAAAAATACCATAATAAAACAAAAAGAAAAGAAACACATCACTTAAAAGGCTTTCTTCGACGAGATCCTTAGTGGATAGGTTCTCCTTCCCTGTTAGTACTCTAGCAACAAGACCAGAATCCTGATGCCGGGCAGGGAATTGGCTTCCGATGGGTCAGGAATGGGGAACTTTTGAGTAAGATGGGAATTATTGCACTAATCCAGAAGTCACTGGGGATCACAAACAAGTGATTGCTAAGGACTCAATAGCAGCTGCAATGCTGGCATCTGATGGGCTGCGGGGAATTGTAGAAGAGTGAAGTACTCGATCGCACAGTTCTTTCTTTCCAACTGATTTTTTTTTTTTTTGGTCAAGGTAGTTTTGCCAGGAAAAAAGACTACTTTGATACCAGAATATTTTCATAAATGTAAATCTTTTCCTGCTAAGGATATCCCTAACACTCCAACCTGCACATGATTCTTGTGCTGAAATAGATTCTATTTGATGTTTGAGAGGCTCTTAGTCCATTTTAAAGCACATGCAACTCCATCAGTGAATCAGTCAATCACATTTATTGAGTGCTTACTGTGTGCAGAGCGCAGTACTAAGCGCTTGGGAGATATAATAGAACAGAGCCCCCTTTTCCCTCTCCTCCTCCCGCCCGTCCTACCTCCTTCCCCTCCCCACAGCACCTGTATCTATGTTTGTACAGATTTATTACTCTATTTATTTTACTTGTACATATTTACTATTCTATTTATCTTGTTAATAATGTACATCTAGTTTACTTCTATTTCTTCTGATGACTTGACACCTGTCCACGTGTTTTGTTTTGTTGTCTGTCTCCCCCTTCTAGACTGTGAGCCCACTGTTGGGTAGGGACCGTCTCTATATGTTGCCAGCTTGTACTTCCCAAGCGTTTAGTACAGTGCTCTGCACACAGTAAGCCCTCAATAAATACGGTTGAATGAATGAATGAATCATCACAATCATTCATTCATTCATTTTTACAGATTTATTACTCTATTTTACTTGTACATATTTACTATTCTATTTATTTTGTTAATGATGTGCGTCTAGTATACTTCTGTTTATTCTGATGACTTGACACCTGTCCACATGTTTTGTTTTGTTGTCTGTCCCCCCCTTCTAGACTGTGAGCCCGTTGTTGGGTAGGGACCCTCTCTATATGTTGCCAATTTGTACTTCCCAAGCGCTTAGTACAGTGCTCTGCACATGGTAAGCGCTCAATAAATACGATTCAATGAATGAATGAATGAATGAATGAACAGAGTTTCTTTTTTGAGGGAGAGTATTTGTTAAGTACTTACTATGTGCCAGGCACTGTATTATACCCTGGGGTAATCAACTAATCAGGTTGGACACAGTCCCTGTCCCACACGCTTAGTCCCCATTTTACAGGTGAGGCAGCTGAGGCACAGAGAAGGGAAGTGACTTGCCCGAGGTCACACGGCAGACAAGTGGCAGAGCCAGGATTAATAATAATAATAATAATAATAATAATGGCATTTATTAAGCGCTTACTATGTGCAAAGCACTGTTCTAAGCGCTGGGGAGTTTACAAGGTGATCAGGTTGTCCCACGGGGGGCTCATAGTCTTAATCCCCATTTTACAGATGAGGCAACTGAGGCCCAGAGAAGTCAAGTGACTTGCCCAAAGTCACACAGCTGACAAGTGGCGGAGCCGGGATTTGAACCCATGACCTCTGACTCCAAAGCCCGGGCTCTTTCTTCTGAGCCATGCTGCAACTCTGCAGCATGCAGGTCAATCAATCAATCAATCAATCGTATTTATTGAGTGCTTACTGTGTGCAGAGCACTGTACTAAGCGCTTGGGAAGTACAAGTTGGCAACATATAGAGACAGCCCCTACCCAACAGTGGGCTCACAGTCTAAAAGGGAGAGACAGAGAACAAAAAGCAAACATACTAACAAAATAAAATAAATAGAATAGATATGCACAAGCAAAATAAATAAATAAATAAATAGAGTAATAAATATGTACAAGCATATATACATATATACAGGTGCTGTGGGGAAGGGAAAGAGGTAAGATGGGGGATGGAGAGGGGGACGAGGGGGAGAGGAAGGAAGGGGCTCAGTGTGGGAAGGCCTCCTGGAGGAGGTGAGCTCTCAGCAGGGCCTTGAAGGGAGGAAGAGAGCTAGCTTGGCGGATGGGCAGAGGGAGGGCATTCCAGGCCCGCGGGATGACTTGGGCCGGGGGTCGATGGCGGGACAGGCATTGAAGTCTCCGATAATCAGAGTGGGCATGGAAAAGGAGGGAAGGAAGGTGAGGAAGGGTCAAAATCGTTAAAGAAGTTGGAGGTGGGGCCGGGGGTCGGTAGATGACGGCTACAAGAATCTGGAGGAGGTGGTAGAGGCGAAGAATGTGGGCCTCAAAGGAAGGGAAGGAAAGGGAAGGGGGAGGAGGGATAGTGCGAAAGTGACATTGGGGGGCGAGGAGGAAACCGACACCTCCTCGTTTTCCGGTGAGTCTGGGGGAGTGGGAGAAGAAGAGGCCTCCACTGATTCCCGGGATGCTGCTCTTTCTACTAGACCATACTGCTTCTCTCGTGAGTTGACATCACAGGGAGGCCCCGTCCATTTCAGCGGCATCTTGTCTTTCCAAGGATCCCATAATGCTTTCCAGGCCTGGAGGTATTGGAGTTGTCCTATCCACTTTTGGATTGGGTGGGAGGGGAGAAGGATGGTAGAAAGAAGCAAGATTGTGAGTTCCTTTCACACAGGCTAATTCTCACCTATGTATCCTGTCCCAGCATTTAGCACAGTATTTCGCATCCAGAAAGTGCTTAATAAATACCATTACTATTTTTAGTAGTACTACTGCTGATCAAAACACAACTCAGATCAGCTAACTTGGAGTCTTTGATTTCCTTCTTTTTTGTTTGCTGGGTGTGCCTTCTGGAGCAGTGTGGGCTAGTGGAAAGAGCATTGGCCTGTGAGTCATGGTTGTAATCATGACTCTGTCACTTGTCTGCTGTGTGAGCTTGGGCAGGTCATTTCACTTCACTCCTCTGGGCCTCAGTTACTTCTTCTGCAAAATGGGGATTAAGGCCATGAGCCCCCTGTGGGACATGGACTTTGTCCAACCCAATTAAATAGACTGCAAGCTCACTGTGGGCAGGGAATGTGTCTGTTATATTGTTACATATATATATATATAATTCAAGAAGCAGCGTGGTTCAGTGGAAAGAGCCCGGGCTTTGGAGTCAGAGGTCATGGGTTCAAATCCCAGCTCTGCCAATTGTCAGCTGTGTGACTTGGGGCAAGTCACTTCACTTCTCTGGGCCTCAGTTACCTCATCTGTAAAATGGGGATTAAGACTGTGAGCCCCTCGTGGGGCAACCTGATCACCTTGTAACCTCCCCAGCGCTTAGTACAGTGCTTTGCACATAGTAAGCGCTTAATAAATGCCATAATTCTTCTTCTTCTTCTTATTCTCTGGGCCTCATTTACCTCATCTGTAAAATGGGGATTAAGACTGTGAGCCCCTCGTGGGACAACCTGATCACCTTGTAACCTCCCCAGCGCTTAGAACAGTGCTTTCCACATAGTAAGTGCTTAATAAATGCCACCATTATTATTATTATATTGTACTCTTCCAATCTCTTAGCACAGTGCTCTGCACACAGAAAGCATTCAATAAATACAATTGACTGACTGACTATAATGCTGTTTTAAGTCCTCACTGTGGGCAGGGAATGTGTCTACCAACTCTGTTATGTTGTTATATTGTCCTCTCTCCAGTGCAAAGTACAGGGCTCTGCACAGGGTAAGCGCTCAATAAATATGATCGATTGGCTGATTAAGGTTCCATTCCTAACTACGTGTCTCTTTGACTTCAGAACATTTTTACCTTTTTGAACCTAAACACTCGGAAATCAAGGGTAGTTCAAAAATCGGAAGGTGGAATTTGCTGACGGGGCATTCATTCATTAATTCAATCATATTTATTGAGTGCTTACTGTGTGCAGGGCACTGTACTAAGAGATTGGGAAGTACAAGTCGGCAACATATAGAGACGGTCCCTACCCAACAGTGGGTTCGCAGTCTAGAAGGGGGAGACAGACAACAAAACAAAACATGTTAACAAAATAAAATAAATTGAATAAATATGTACAAGTAAAATAAATAGAGTAATAAATCCGTACAAACATATATACATATTTACAGGTGCTGTCGGGAGGGGAAGGAGGTAAGGCGGGGGGGATAGGAGGGGGAGAGGAAGGAGGGGGCTCAGTGTGGGAAGGCCTCCTGGAGGAGGTGAGCTCTCAGTAGGGCTTTGAAGGGAGGAAGAGAGCTAGCTTGGTGGATAATAATAATAATAATGGCATTTGTTAAGCGCTTATTATGTGCAAAGCACTGTTCTAAGCACTGGGGGGGATACAAGGTGATCAGGTTGTCCCACGTGGGACTGACAGTCTTAATCCCCATTTTCCAGATGAGGGAACTGAGGCTCAGAGAAGTTAAGTGACTTGCCCAAGGTCACACAGCAGACATGTGGCGGAGCAGGGATTCAAACCCGTGACCGCTGACTCCAAAGCCCGGGCTCTTTCCACTGAGCCAAGCCGCCAGGGGGATGATGTGGGCCAGGGGTCGACGGCGGGACAGGGCATGAGAAGAGCTGGGTGTATTTTTCCCAGCTGGGCTGTTCAGTCTTCTTGGCCTGCATCATGCCTCGCTCAGCCTTTATTCCACCTACCTGTGGTGGGAGAGGGGGCCCGGGCCTGGCTACCTGTCTGGGTGCCACCAGCCGATCGGTAGGAGGCTAAAATACGATCATGACTCCTTCAAAGCCGTTCAAATCTCTCTACTTAGCGTTGTGCGAATAGGGAAAAAAAAAAACCACGAAACAAACCCAAACCTTTAAGACTCTTATTACTTGGGAGAAAGGCCCAGTGAATTCAAGGTGAGGGGGCTCATTTGGTAGCTTTCAATCCCAATCACAAGGTCGAAAAGGCTGGACTGTGCCTCATTCTCCTGCTTGGATCGAGAAATCCTTCATCGGTCTCTGGGTGTAGGGGAATTGAGGGTTGCAGAGCTTTATTCATTCATTCATTCATTCATTCAATCGTATTTATTGAGCGCTTACTGTGTGCAGAGCACCGTACTAAGCGCTTGGGAAGTACAAGTTGGCAACATCTAGAGACGGTTCCTACCCAACAGTGGGCTCACAGCCTAGAAGGGGGAGACAGAGAACAAAACAAAACATATTAACAAAGTAGAATAAATATGTACAAATAAAATAAACAAATAAATAGAGTAATAAATACAAGTCTGGCCTAGTCTTCCCTCGCTAGACTGTAAGCTCCTTGAAGGCAGGGACTGTATCTCCCAATTCCATGCACTCTCCCAAGCTCTTAGTACGAGTCTCCATAAATAGGAAGCGCTCAATAAATACCACTGTTGGATTGTACGATTTACTTTAGCTGCTTTTATCTCTGAGACCGGGGGAATGTCCTCCTGGAATAGATTGTAAGTTCACTGTGGGCAGGGACCGTGTCTACCAACTCTGTTGTACTCTCCCAGTGGTCCCCATTTGGAGCATGTAATAATGGTGGGAATTGTTAAGCGCTTATTAAGTGCCCAGCACTGTTCTAAGTCCTGGAATAGGTACGAGGTAATCAGGTTGTCCCACGTGGGGCTCACAGTCTTAATCCCCATTTTACAGGTGAGGTAACTGAGGCACAGAGAAGTTCAGTGACTTGCCCAAAGTCACACGGCTGATAGTGGTGGAGTTGGGATTAGAACCCACAACCTCTGATTCCCAAACCCATGCTCTTGTTTCTAAGAGCCCGGTTTGTTTGAGTTTCTCAGTGGAAAGAGCCCGGGCTTTGGAGTCAGAGGTCATGGGTTCGAATCCCGGCTCCGCCACTTGTCTGCTGTGTGACCTTGGGCAAGTCACTTAACTTCTCTGAGCCTCAGTTATCTCATCTGTAAAATGGGGACTAAGACTGTGAGCCCCACGTGGGTCAACTTGATCACCTTGTATCCCCCCCAGCGCTTAGAACAGTGCTCTGCACATAGTAAGCGCTTAACAAATGCCATCATCATCATTATTATTATTCTCTAACTCTATCCCAGGGAAAATAGTAATAATAATGATTATGGTATTTGTTAAGCATTTATTACGTGCCAGGCACTGTACTAAGCGCTAGGGTGGATACAGGCAAATCAGGTTGGACACAGTCCCTGTCCCATACGGGGCTTACAGTCTCAATCCCCATTTTACAGACGAGGTCACTGAGTCCCAGAGAAGTGAAATGTTTTGCCCAAGGTCACACAGCAGACAAGTGAGAGGTGAGAGCTCACCTCCTCCAGGAGGCCTTCCCAGACTGAGTCCCCTCCTTCCTCTTCCCCTCCTCCCCCTCCCCATCTCCCCTGCCTTACCTCCTTCCCCTCCCCACAGCACCTGTATATATGTATATATGTTTGTATGGATTGATTACTCTATTTATTTATTTTATTTCTACATATTTATTCTATTTATTTTATTTTGTTAATATGTTTTGTTGTCTGTCTCCCCCTTCTAGACTGTGAGCCTGCTGTCGGGTAGGGACCGTCTCTATATGTTGCCGACTTGTACTTCCCAAGCGCTTAGTACAGTGCTCTGCAGCAGTGCAGTGCCCCCCCAGCACTTAGAACAGTGCTTTGCACATAGTAAGCGCTTAACAAATGCCATTATTATTATTATTATTCTAGTGTGGTCTAGTGGATAGAATAATAATAATAATAATAATATTGGTATTTGTTAAGTGCTTACTATGTGCCAAGTGCTGGGGGAGATACAAGGTAATCAGGTTGTCCCATGTGGGGCTCACAGTCTTCATCCCCATTTTACAGTTGAGGGAACTGAGGCCCAGAGAAGTTAAGTGACTTGCCCAAAGTCACACAGCTGACAAAAGTGCTTGGGAGAGTACACTATCACATCAGACATCTAGCTTTAATTCTATTTGTTCTGACAATTTTGACACCTGTCTACATGTTTTGTTTTGTTGTCTGCCTCTCCCTTCTAGGCTGGGAGCCCGTTATTGGGTAGGGACCGTCTCTAGATGTTGCCGACTTGTAATTCCCAAGTGCTCAGTACAGTGCTCTGCACACAGTAAGCGCTCAATAAATACGACTGAATGAATGAATGAAAGTGGCAGAGGCGGGATTTGAACCCATGACCTCTGACTCCAAAGCGCGTGCTCTTTCCACTGAGCCACGCTTCTTCTCTAGAACTTAGAGCTTGCTAGAACTTAGCAAGCGCTTAGTACATTGCCCTGCACACAGTAAGCGCTCAATAAATACGATTGAATGAATAGAACTCGGGCCTGGGCCTCAGAAGGGGCTGGGTTCTCAACCCAGCTCCTCCACTTGTCTGCTCTGTGTTCATGGGCAGGTCATTTCACTTCTCTGTGCCTCAGTTACCTCATCTGCAAAATGGGTATGAAGACTGTGAGGCCCATTTGGGACAGGGACTGCGTCCAACCTGATTAGCACGTATCCGGCCCAGAGTGTCTAGTCACTATGTCATAGTTTGGGCAAGTCACTTAACTTCTCTGGGCCTCAGGTCCCTCATCTGGAAAATGGGGATGAAGACTGTGAGCCCCCCGTGGGACAACCTCATCACCTTGGAACCTCCCCAGCGCTTAGAACAGTGCATTGCACATAGTAAGCGCTTAATAAATGCCATTATTATTATTATTATTATTATTATTACATAGTCCCCAGCGCTTAGAACAGTGCATTACCTGTATATATGTATATATGGTTGTACATATTTATTACTCTATTTATTTATTTATTTATTTATTTTACCTGTACATTTCTATCCTACTTATTTTATTTTGTTGGTATGTTTGGTTCTGTTCTCTGTCTCCCCCTTTTAGACTGTGAGCCCACTGTTGGGTAGGGACTGTCTCTATGTGATGCCAATTTGTACTTCCCAAGCGCTTAGTACAGTGCTCTGCACATAGTAAGCGCTCAATAAATACGATTGATTGATTGATTGATTGCATTGCACATAGTAAGCACTTAATAAATGCCATTATTATTATTATTATTATTATTATTAATATTACATAGTAAGCACTTAACAAATAACATAAAAAAAAACAGAGCTAATCGAACAAGGTTCTGAAAATCAACACTTCTGCGCTCTCTTTGCCGGCTTTGCCTCCAATTCTGAGACCAGGCCTGCTTTTTGCTGATAAACCGCTAATCGACAGCTCTCTTCCTTACTGGGTCGCCGCGAGCGATTTGTTTGCGAGGGTGAAAAATTGCCTCCTCAGATCCCTCGCAGCGAGACGAATCAAACAACGTTCGGCCGAGGGATCAGAACCCGATTTGTTCTGAACCGGATTGAAAAAATGCCAAAAAAGAGACCAAACTCGTCTCGGGGACCGTTCAGAGAAGAGCCCCGCAGCAGCGGGAGAGAGCGTCCTCAGCGCTGCGTGGACTGGGCTTGGCCAAAGTTCCCGGACCCCACTTTGCTCAGCAATGGAAACACGAGAGGTGTCAGCTGTGTGACTTTGGGCAAGTCACTTCACTTCTCTGGGCCTCAGTTACCTCATCTGTAAAATGGGGTAAAATGTAAAATGGGGTAAAATGGGGTAAAATGGGGTAAAATGTAAATCTGTAAAATGTGAGCCCCTCGTGGGACAACCTGATCATCTGGTAATCCCCAGCGCTTAGAACAGTGCTTTGCACATAGTAAGCACTTAATAAAAAAAATGCCACTAGTGTGGTCTAGTGGATAGAGCCCGGGCCTGGGTGTCAGAAGACCTGGATTCTAATCCTGGCTCCGCCACTTGTCCTGCTGTGTAACCTTGGGCAAATTACTTCACTTCTCTGGGCCTCATCTTAGAGAGATGCTGCTTAGAGAAGCAGCATGGCCCAGTAGAAAGAGCCCGGGGTTGGGAATCGAGGTCATGGGTTCTAATCCCGGATCCCCCACAGGTCTGCCGTGTGATGATGATGATGGTAATGGCATTTATTAAGCACTTACTATGTGCAAAGCACTGTTCTAAGCGCTGGGGAGGTCACAAGACGATCAGGTTGTCCCACAGGGTGCGCACAGTTTTCATCCCCATTTGACAGATGAGGCAACCGAGGCCCAGAGAAGTGAGGTGACTTGCCCAAAGTCACACAGCTGACAAGTGGCGGAGCCAGGATTTGAACCCATGTCTATTTATTATTACTCTATTTATTTATTTATTTATTTTACTTGTACATATCTATTCTATTTATTTTATTTTGTTAGTATGTTTGGTTTTGATCCCTGTCTCCCCCTTTTAGACTGTGAGCCCACTGTTGGGTAGGGACTGTCTCTATATGTTGCCAACTTGTACTTCCCAAGCGCTTAGTCCAGTGCTCTGCACACAGTAAGCGCTCAATAAATACGATTGATGATGATGATGATGTCAGTGTGACCTTGGGCAAGTCACTTAACTTCTCTGAGCCTCAGTTCCCTCATCTGTCAAATGGGGATGAAGACTGTGAGCCCCACGTGGGACAACCTGATCACCTTCTATCCCCCCCCCATGCTTAGAACAGTGCTTTGCACATAGTAAGCGCTTAACAGATGCCATCGTTATTATTATATTATTATCTGGAAAATGGGGATTGAGACTGTGAGCCCCATGTGGGTCATGGACTGTGCCCGGAACCTAGTAAGAACATAACAACTACCATAAAAAAATTATTTTTCTCACCTACCACTAACTGGGAACCGAAAAGGGGACTGCCCACCCACAGATGAGAGAAGATAGGGTTTCAAGGGACTAGTCCTGGCTTCTTTTTCTAATTTTGTCCTGAGCAAAGAACATTTCTTGGTTCAGTTTTGCTGCCGAGGAAGCCGACGAGAACTTTTTCTTTTCCTCGATTTTTTGGGGTCAGTTTTCATTTGGCAGACATTGATTTCTCCATCCACACCCCTCTTTCCCCGCCACCAATTAAGGAGCGGGAGTCAATTTGGCCCGGAGGTGGATTACTTCCTCTCTATCTTCAGGATCAGCGATGATGCTTTCGCCTTTTGGGGAATAGGGTTTGCTAGGTAATTTGAGATTGTTCTGGGGACTGGCTTGTTGCCTCTGCAACAACAAGACAGAAATAAACACCACCAGGTAATGTGCTAAAAGTTCTTTTCTATTTTAAGCGGTGTTAGCTATAGACAGATAGAGAGAGAGAGAGGCAGAGATACTTAGAGGAGATAGAATTATAGACAGCTAGAGATAGACAGAAATATACAAGGATAGATACAGAATTAATATAGAGGTATGAAGGAATAATTACACACACACACAGAGAAGCAGCATGGCTCACTGGAAAGAGCCCGGGCTTTGGAGTCAGAGGTCATGGGTTCAAATCCCAGCTCTGCCAATTGCCAGCTGTATGACCTTGGGCAAGTCACTTCACTTCTCCGTGCCTCAGTTCCCTCATCTGTAAAATGGGGATTAAGACTGTGAGCCCCCTGTGGGACAATCTGATCACTTTGTAACCTCCCCAGTGCTTAGAACAGTGCTTTGCACATGGTAAGCGCTTAATAAATGCTATTAAAAAAATGGAATGGGCAGGGACCGTCTCTATATGTTGCCAACTTGGACTTCCCAAGCGCTTAGTACAGTGCTCTGCACACAGTAAGCGCTCAATAAATACGATTGATTGATTGGAAAGAGCACTGGGTGTCAGAGGGCCTGAGTTCTAATCCCTGCTTAGCCAGTTTCTTGCTGCATTCTTTCATTCATTCAATCGTATTTATTGAGCGCTTACTGTGTGCAGAGTGAATCTGTCAAATGGGGATTAGGACTGTGAGCCCCCTCCTTCCTCTCCCCCGCCCTACCTCCTTCCCCTCCCCACAGCACCCGTGTATACGTTTGTACAGATTTATTACTCTATTTATTTTACTTGTACATATTTACTCTTCTAGACTGTGAGCCCGCTGTAGGGTAGGGACCGTCTCTATATGTTGCCAACTTGTACTTCCCAAGCGCTTAGCACAGTGCTCTGCACACAGTAAGCACTCAATAAATGATTGAATGAATGAATGAATTCTATTTATTTTATTTTGTTAATGCGCTTTGTTTTGTTGTCTGTCTCCCCCTTCTAGACTGTGAGCCCGCTGTTGGGTAGGGACCATCTCTATATGTTGCCAACTTGGACTTCCCAAGGGCTTAGTACAGTGCTCTGCACACAGTAAGTGTTCAATAAATACGATTGAATGAATGAATGAATGAATCTGTCAAATGGGAATTAGGACTGTGAGCCCCCTCCTTCCTCTCCCCCTCCCTACCTCCTTCCCCTCCCCACAGCCCCTGTATATATGTTTGTACAGATTTATTACTCTATTTATTTTACTTGTACATATTTACTATTCTAGACTGTGAGCCCGCTGTTGGGTAGGGACCATCTCTATATGTTGCCAACTTGTTCTTCCCAAGCGCTTAGTACAGTGCTCTGCACACAGTAAGCGCTCAATAAATACGATTGAATGAATGAATGATACTAAGCACTTGGGAGGTACAAGTTGGCAACATATAGAGATGGTCTCTACCCAACAGCGGGCTCACAGTCTAGAAGACTACCGTCTACATGACCTTGGGCAAATCACTCCCCATCTCCATGCCTCAGTTTCCTCATCTGTAAAATCATTAAGGTATTTGTTAAGCACTCTCTATGTTCCAAGCACTGTTCTAAGCACTATGGCAGATGCAAGATAATCAGGTTGGACTGCTTTCCCACCTGGGGCTCACAGTCTAAGTAGGAGGGAGAAGGATTTAACCTTTACAGATGAGGTAACTGAGGCATGGGGATGTTAAGTGACTTGTCCAAGGTCACACAGCTGATATGTGGAAGATTAGAACTCAGGTCCTCTGACTCCCAGACTAGTTCTCTTTCCACTAGGCCATGCTGCTTCTCAGTTGTAAAATGTGTATTGTAAAATGGGCAATAAATACCTGTCCTCCCTCCAGCTTAGGCTGGGAGCCTCTTGTGGGACAGGGACAGGGTTCAATCTCATTAACGTTTATCTACCCCAGTGCTTAGAACAGTGTTCGACACGTAGGTAAATATTTAACAAATACCACGAAGATAATAATAGATCAAGATAAATTAATTTAGAGATAGAGCGATATCAAATATGGATGGAGAGAAGGAGAGCAATGTATAGAACAGTGCTCAGCACGTACTAAGCTCTTAACAAATACCATTATTATTATTATGTACAGATAGAAGGATATAGAAATAGTGAGGCAAATAGAGATCTACACATAGAGATAGAGGTAGTGGTAGACATAAATAGTGATTTAGAGACATAGAGAAATCCTGGCTCCACCATGTCTGCTGTGTGGCTTTGGGGAAGTCACTGCATTTCTCTGTGCCTCAGTTACCTCACCTGTAAAATGGGGGTTGAGACTCTGAGCCCCACGTGGGACAGGGACTTTTTCCAACCCAATTTGCTCTGAGCCCTACATGGGACAGGGACTTTTTCCAATCCAATTTGCTCGTATCCACCCCGGTGCTTAGAACAGTGCCTAGAACATAGTAAGTGCTTAACAAATACCATTATTATTGTTAAATTATTATTATTAGAAGATATAGAGAGACAGACATAGAGCTAGAGCTAGAGATTAATGAACTACATAGATATATAGAAAGAAAGATGTGTAAAGAGAAATATATAACTAGCGATAGAGATATAGAGACAGAGATAGCTAGATCGATCAAAAGAGAGATCAAAACTATCGCCCTTTTTCCTTCCCAGATAATTTTGACAGAAAGATTGTAGCTGTTTTCAGGTTGGTCAGCTGCTTTGCTGACGGGTCTTTTAGTGGAAGCCCATGGTTCACTGTTCTAATGCAAATTAACACACGGCAAATTTATTCATTATATGGTTTAATAATCAAATCTCCCCACTTGTCACACTGGGCGGATCGTGTTTCATTCCTTCATCAGGGAAGGCTCTTTGCCAAGTTTTTGAGTCCGGAGTCGACCACGTTCGGCACTGGGGAATTCTCGCTACAGATCAACTTGTACGAGTTCTCCTTTCTGGAAAAACTGAAGGAGGGGTTGGGTTGGGCCTCGTGACCCCCGGTGCTGGCCCAGAAGGGACTGATCAATCAATCAATCAATCAATAAATCGTATTTATTGAGCGCTTACTGTGTGCAGAGCACTGTATTAAGCGCTTGGGAAGTACAAGTTGGCAACAATGGTTCCTGAAAAGCGGGAGGAAACCAAGGGAAGACGCTCCCAAGCACTTATATCATCCTCTCCCAAGCACTCAGTGCAGTGCACTGCCCAGAGTGAGCGCTCAATAAATATCATTGATGGATTGACTGGAAGCGGCGTGGCTTAGTGAAAAGAGATCGAGCCTCGAAGTTTGAAGGACTTAGTTTCTAATGCCGGTTCTGCCACATATCTGTTGCGTGACTTTGGACAAGTCACTTCACTTCTCCGTACCGCAGTTACCTCATCTGAAGAATAGGGATTCATTCATTCATTCATTCATTCAATCGTAATTATTGAGCGCTTACTGTGTGCAGAGCACTGGACTAAGCGCTTGGGAAGTACAAGTTGGCAATATGTAGAGACGGTCCCTACCCAACAACAGGCTCACAGCCTAGAAGGATATCAGAGGAAGCTTGGTGGAGCTGAGTATTACATGAGTATTTCTAGACTGTGAGCACGTTGTTGGGTAGGGACTGTCTCTATATGTTGCCAACTTGTACTTCCCAAGCGCTTAGTACAGTGCTCTGCACACAGTAAGCGCTCAATAAATACGATTGAATGAACGAATGAATGAATGAGTAATGGCTGCCCTCCTTGGCAGCCGTCCTAACGTTTAGCGATCTTTCTATAATACTCTTCCCTTTAGTACTTCCTCGCGAGACTTATATGAATGTCAATCAATCATATTTACTGAGCGCTTACTGTGTGCAGAGCACTGTACTAAGCACTAGGGAGAGCGTACAATGGGACAGTGTTGGTAGACACATTGCCTATTCATGATGAGCTTGCAGTCTAGAGGGGGAGACAGACGTTAATATAAATAAATAATTTACAGATATGTCCGTAAGTGCTGTGGGGATGAGGAAAGGAGTAAATAAAGGGAATAAGTATTCTTATCCTCTACCCTTTCCCCTATCCAAATGTATTTTAATGTCTGTCTCCCCCTGTAGACTGTAAGCTCCTTTTGGATCTGGATCATATCTACCAACTCTGTTATATTGTAATCATCATCATCATACTAATACTGGAATTTGTCAAGCGCTAACTATGTGCAAAGCACTATTCTAAGCGCTGGAGAGGATACAAGGTAATCAGGTTGTCCAAGGTGGGGCTCACAGTCTTAATCCCCATTTGACAGATGAGGGAACTGAGGCACAGAGAAGTTAAGTGACTTGCCCAGAGTCACACAGCTGACAGGTGGGGGAGCGGGGATTAGAATCAATCAATCAATTGTATTTATTGAGCGCTTACTGTGTGCAGAGCACTGTACTAAGCGCTTGGGAAGTACAAGTTGGCAACATATAGGGACAGTCTCTACCCATGACCTCTGACTCCCAAGCCTGGGCTCTTTCCACTAAGCCACGTGTACTTTGCTAAGCATTTAGTACAGTGCTCCTCGATTGATTGATTGATTAAGCAGCCCATCAGAGATGATCGTCTCCCAAGCGCTTAGTACAGTGCTCTGCACACAGTAAGCGCTCAGTAAATACGATTGATTGATTTATCTAGATCTCTTTGATGCTCCTTGAGCCTTCTAAACGCCCCCAGTTTCCCTCTCCATCCCTAGCGTTCTGTCTCCTCACCCACTCAAGACCACCTCCACCCGAAATTCTCCCAACTCTTCTTGACCTTATTGTTATTTCTAGCTTCAACTCCCGATGGTAACAAATTCCACATGCTTTCTCACCCACGCTGCGAAGATGTGTTCCCTTTTATTTTGAACTGCCACTTGCAAGCTCCAAGGAGTGTCCCCAATTGAGGTGTCCCGGGATTTAAGGGAAAACAATTCCGTGTCTTGTCTGAACCAGCCTGGGAAGCAGTGTGGCCAAGTGGCCTGTAATTTATTTATTTATATTAATGTCGGTTTCCCCCTCTAGACTATGAGCTCGTTGTGGGCAGGGATTAAGTCTACTTATTGTCTACTTAAGTCTACTAAAGTCTACCAGCGCTTAGAACAGTGCTTTGCACATAGTAAGCACTTAACAAATGCCAACATTATTATTATTATTATTATTGTTATATTGTACTCTCCCAAGTGCTTAGTCCTGTGCTCTGCACACAGCAAGCACTCAAGAAATATGATTGACTGATTGACTGACTAGTGAAAAGAGCCCAGGCCTAGGAGTCCAAGGCCCTGGATTCTAATTCTGGCCCTGCCACTTTCCTGCTGTATGACCTCGGGCAGATCACTTCACTTCTTTGTGCCTCAGTTTCCTCAACTGTAAAATAGAGATTCAATACCTATTATACCCCTGCTTAGACTGTGGGCCCCATGTTGGGTGGGGGCAGTGTCCAACCTGATTAACGTGGTTCTACCCCAACGCTTAGCAGTGTTTGACACATAGTAAGTGCCTAACAAATAGCATAATCGTCATCATCATCATTATGGATGGAGGGGCAGTGTCCCCACAGATTATGGTCCAAACCATCCTCTAGTTAGGATGCTGAGAAAAGGTTTTCTTTTAGCCCAGTTTTTCGGGCATAAAATCAGCAGTTTGGGATTTCTTTCTGAACGCTTCCCACCGCTCTAGGAAAAAGAGGGTTGGTGCCTGGCGGCTTCAAAATCATCGACACCCATAATCCTTTGCCTTCTATATGCAGGTCACCGATCTAAAACTGGAAAGGTAAGGAAAGAGAGACGATAAAGAAAATCTCATTTAGGAAAGCAAATCTTGGCAGGTTTAGGATCTTCGGAAGAAGGGGCAGATGGAAAAAAAAAAGTCTTAAGAGGTCAAGGAGTCCCTGCACCTGGCTGTTCTACAAAAAATACAAATTTAGAAGACACAAGAACAAACCATTCAGAGCAGAGAAAGAACAAGAAGGATGACAAGAGGCTGAATTGTTTAAACCCAGGACTTTACAGAGATCTGAAGGGCATACGAGAAAGCAATAGAAAGTGGAAATAAGGCCGGCTAGCCAAAGCGGAGTGCAGAGAAATAGCCCGATTATGTAGACGATGAGAAGCGACTGGCGGGAGGCAATAAAGGGAACAAAAAAAAAATCTGCAATTTAGTCAGGCAAAAGAGGACAGGGAATATGTCTTTCCCTAATGATGTTGGTATTTATTAAGCTCTTATATGCGCCCAGCACTGTGCTCAACAATGGAGTAGGCATGAGATAATCAGATCAGGAACATTCCCTGTCTCCCATGAGGCATACGGTTTTTAGAGAAGCCGCATGGCCTAGTGGAGAAATCAGGGGCCTGGGACTCAGAAGGACCTGAGTTTGAATCTTGGGTTTGCCATTTGTCTGCTCTGTGACCTTGGCCAAGTCACTTCACTTCTCTGGGACTCAGTTACCTCATTTGTAAAATGGGGATTAAGAATGTGAGCACATAGTACAATGTCTGGCACATAAGTGCTTAACAAATACCACAATTATGATTATTAAGAGATAGGGAAAACAGGTATCTTATCCTTATTTTACTGATGAGGGAACAAAGAAGTGAAGAAGCTTGCCTAAGGTAAGTGGCAGATCCAGGATGAGAACCCGGGTTCTTCTGACTCTCAGGCCTGGGGTCTATCCATTATTCATTCATTCATTCAATCGTATTTATTGAGCCCTTATTGTGTGCAGAGTACTGTACTAAGCGCTTGTTTGTATTAGGCATTAGGCCGCACTGCATGTTCGAGTCTCCCTTCCGACATTGCTCAGGTCAGCCTGTGGGGACAAAATGTTCAGTGTCTGGCAGTGATCTAGACTTTCATCGATGATTGGGAGGAAGGAATTGAGCAGAGGCTTACCCAAACTGTAGATGAGTCTCAGCTGGATTCGAACGCTCAAGAAAATAGGCAGAAAACTCAAGGTGACCTTCAAGAATGAGAAAAATGGTTCTACAAGAGCCGGATGAAATTCAATAAGGCCAAACAGCCCAAATCTGGCTTGTTTTTGATCCGAAGCTGAATATGAATGTGCTGTAGGAAAGGCTGCAATGAAATGCTGTTAATCAAAAAAATTCAGAATGTTCTGGAGCGATCGCTACCTATCCCAGTGTTTACTATAGTGCTTGGCGCACAAGGAAGCAGCTTAGCTTAGGGAAAAGATTCCAGGCTTGGGAGACAGCAGACCTGCATTATAATGCTGGCTCTGCTGCATGTCTGCTGTGTGACCTTGGGCAAGTCATTTTAACTTCTCTGTGCCTCAGTTCCCTCATCTGCAAAATGGGGATTCAGTATCTGTTCTCCCTCCTACTTAGACTGTGAGCCCCACGTGGGACCTGACGATCTTGTATATACCCCAGAGTTTAGTACAGTGCTCGGCACATAGAAAACACTTAAATACCACGGTTACTAATTATCATTATAATCAGCCCTAAACAAATACACTAATTATACATGAAAATATTATTAGGAACCAACAGAAGTATCCTACCAAGGAAAAACAGTAATAATAGTAATAGTACACTGTTCTTGGTAAAGTGCTTTCAGTTTTCTAAACTGCTTTCACATCAATTGTCTCATTTTATTCTCACAAAATCCCTAAGAGATAGGGAGAAGAATTTTTAGCCCCATTTCACAGATAAGAAAACTGAAGCCCATGAAGGCCAAGTGGTTTCACTATTCTGCTTTGATTGGGCCCTTAAGTAGAGAGCGGGGGCTCAGTTATGGTGGGCATACTTTAAAATAGATGTGCAGAATCTGGAGGGGAAGAGTTTGGACACAAAGAGATGGGGAAAATTATCTTCTGAGGGAATCAATCAATCAATCAATTGTATTTATTGAGCGCTTACTGTGTGCAGAGCACTGTAAGGCTAGAGGCATGGGGGTCATCATTTAGTGTGAAACAGTGAAAGGTACGGGGCAGCTTACTAGCTGCCTCCAAGTATATGAAGAGTTTTTGAGAGGAAGATATTGCCAGTTAGTTTTCCTGTCCATAGAGAGACAAAACCAGAAAGAATTTGGTTGGACGTAGAGAGAAACTTTCTTACTGATGGAGTTATAAAACACTGAAACAGCCTCCTGAGAAGCAGTGTGGTGGAGCATGGGCCTGGGAATTGGCAAGATCTGGGTTCTAATCCCAGCTCTACCACCTGTCTGCTGTGAGACCTTGGAGAAGCGTCCAACCGATTTGCTTGTATCCACCCCAGCCACTTAATACAGTGCCTAGCATACAGTAAGTGCTTAATAAATAGCGCTTAGAACAGTGCCAGGGCTTAGAAAAGTGCTTTGCACATAGTAAGCACTTAACAAATACCGTCATTATTATTAAATACCACAAAATACAAAATAGAATAAATAATAAAATGACCTGGCATCTTTCAGGGACGTCTCTATCTCCTCTGTCTCCTAGACTGAAGAGCTAGTAATCCGGCAAAACTTTTTACCCGTCACAGAATGGGAACCATTTACCCTGAGCAGAGCGAGGTTCGGGAAGTGGCTACTAGCTTTGTGGTGGTTAGAGAGGTGGGTTAGAGTAGTACACTACTGATGCTTGGCCCATATTTTTAGTTTTCATCAAAATTCTTACTCTCCAGATTCCCGATGCCTTTGGGACATGGGGCCCGGAGGCCCACACCAATTGCAAATTTGCCGTATAAATCCATGGTCCCTCACTCTATCAACCTCCTCACTCCCATATCCCTTCCCTCTTCCCCCATTACGTAGATTTCATCCCATTATGGTGCTGATACATTAGATTCATCTCACATCGGGGTATTTGCCCACAAATATGGTTTGGTTATAGTCCCCTGCTTCACCTGGTTAACGCTTATCGGTCCTCAATCTAACAAATCTCTCAGAACAGGGCCCTTTCCCTCACGTCCCTCTTAAAGGCAGGAACAACTTCCTGCTCTCCAAACGGGAAGGAGGATCGGAGGTGGTGACCTGACGCAGGTGAGCCGACCAGGACAGGAAGAGATGACAGGAGTCAAAGTTTCCATTAAACCTGAAAAGCAGCGTGGCTCAGCAGAAAGAGCACGGGCTTAGCGGTCAGAGGTCAGGGGTTCAAATCCTGGCTCCACCAATTGTCAGCTGTGTGACTTTGGACAAGTCACTTAACTTCTCTGGGCCTCAGTTAACTCGTCTGTAAAATGGGGATGAAGACTGTGAGCCCCCCGTGGGACAACCTGATCACTTTGTAACCTCCGCAGTGCTTAGAACAGTGCTTTGCACATAGTAAGTGCTTAATAAATGCCATCATTATTATTATTATTCTCTGGGCCTCAGTTAACACACCTGTAAAATGGGGATGAAGACTGTGAGCTCCCTGGGGGAGAACCTGATCATCTTGTAACCTCCCCAGTGCTTAGAACAGTGCTTTGCACATAGTAAGTGCTTAATAAATGCCACCATTATTATTATTATTCTTCTCTGGGCCTCAGTTAACTCACCTGTAAAATGGGGATGAAGACTGTGAGCTCCCTGGGGGAGAACCTGATCATCTTGTAACCTCCCCAGTGCTTAGAACAGTGCTTTGCACATAGTAAGAACTTTATAAATGTCATTATTATTATTATTATTATTATTATTATTAAAGGAGATCCATCATCTGGGGCAGGAGGCTGTTTTGTTGAGGTTTGTCTTTTTTTATGGCATTCTTTAAGTGCATACTATGTGCCAGGCACTGTACTAAGGGCTGGGGTAGATTTAAGCTACTCAGGTTGGACACGATCCATGTCCCTCGTGGGGCTCACAATCTTAATCCCCATTTTTCAGATGAGGCAACTGAGGCCTAGAGAATAATAATGATGGTATTTGTTAAGCATTTACTATGTGCCAAGCACTGAGTAGATACAAGGTAATCAGGTTCTCCTACTTGGGGCTCACAGTCTTAATTCCCATTTTACAGATGAGGTAACTGAGGCTCAGAGAAGTCAAGTAACTTGCCCAAAGTCACACAGTTGATAAGTGGCGAAGCCGAGATTAGAACCCACAACCTCCGACTCCCAAGCCCGGGCTCCACACAACAGACAAGTGGCAGAGCTGGGATTCGAACCCAGATCCTTCTGATTTCCAGGCCTGAGCTCTATCCACTAGGCGACACTGCTTCTCACGTTTTCCGATGGAATCCGGAACTAGAGCTGGGATGATCGAAGAATCCCCAAAATAAATATCCCGTTCAGGTCCTCTAATTAACAAATGTCAAAATCCCCACTTAGAGGGCTTAGGTGTAGATTTGGGTGAGGATGTGTTAGCATTGGAATTACAGTCCCTCTCTGGCAAGACCTCGTCAGAGGTCAGAGAAAATGGTGTTGATTTAGTAAGAGATATTTTACCGGATCAGTGGGAATTTCCTCCATGCAATCGTGATGAAGAGATTATAGTTTCTTCTGACAAAGGCAGGAAGGAATCAACCGGACCCAGAAATGGAAATTGGAATACGAAGGGTGACTTCGGAGGGCTCTCTCCCCAGAAGATCGCCCAAGGATTGATCTGCTGCCTGAGGGCTCTCTCCCCAGAAGATCCTCCCCATCCCCCCTGCCTTACCTCCTTCCCCTCCCCACAGCACCTATATATATGTATATATATATTTGTACGTATTTATTACTCTATTTATTTTACTTGTACATATTTATTCTATTTATTTCATTTTGTTAATATGTTTTGTTTTGTTGCCTGTCTCCCCCTTCTAGACTGTGAGCCCGCTGTTGGGTAGGGACCGTCTCTAGATGTTGCCAACTTGGACTTCCCAAGCGCTTAGTCCAGTTCTCTGCACACAGTGCTCAATAAATACGATTGAATGAATGAATAAATGGAAGATGGCCCAGGGAGTGGTTTGCTGCCTTCCCGGTTGAATGAGGAGATGGGATGGGCCACGTCCCACTCTGAGTCCCCCCCCTCAGAATGGGCAGAGTTGCCCTTCGGTCAGAGATGCCAACATCTTGTTTGGGACCATGTGAGCGAGAAGGGGGCAGGGATTTTAAAGGAACAAGGGACTGAGGATGGGAGGGTAATGATAATAATTGTGGTATTTGTTAAGCATGTCCCACTCCGAGTTCCCCCCAGAATGGGTGGAGTTGCCCTTCGATCAGAGATGCCAACGTCTTGTTGTGACCATGTGAGCGAGAAGGGGGCAGGGATTTTAAAGGAACAAGGGACTGAGGATGGGAGGGTAATAATAATAATTGTGGTATTTGTTAAGCACTTACTATGTGCCAGGCACAGTACTAAGCATTGGGGTAGATACAAGCAGCGTGGCTCAGAGAAACAGTATGGCTTAGTGGAAAGAGTCCAGGTTTAGGAGTCAGAAGTCATGGGTTCAAATCCAACCTCAGCCACTTGTCAGCTGTGTGACTTTGGGCAAGTCACTTCCCTTCTCTAGGCCTCAGTGACGTCATCTGTAAAATGGGGATTAAGACTGTGAGCCCCGGGTGGGACAACCTGATCACCTTGTCTCCTCCCCAGCGCTTGGAACAGTGCTTTGCACATAGTAACCACTTAACACATGCCATCACTATTATTATTATTACAAGGAAATCAGGTTAGGCACGGTCCCCGTTCCACCTGGGGCTCACTGACCGAATCCCTATTTTACAGATGAAGGAACTGAGGTTCAGAGAAGTTAAGTGACTTACCCAAGGTCACACCGCAGACAAGCAGCGGAGCCGGGATTAGAAGCCAGGTCCTTCTGAGTCCCAGGCCCGTGCTCTTTCCACTAGGCCGCACTGCTTTGAAGCTCTAAGAGGCCAGAAAGCCACCATTTGGGGGCTAGTCAGCCATGACTGAAAGTGCTTAGGTCTGGTGAGAAGAGTGCGTCTGGGAATCCCGCTTCAAGGACTTGTCGGCCCCCCGTCCCCCTCGGGGGGTGGACGCCTAAAAGACGACACTGCCGTGTGAGTGTAAGTCAACCACTTATTGTCCTTCCTTACTGAGTACTAAACCTGAGGCGAGGACAGTACAATAGAATCGCAGAAATTCAATCGGGCACCTTTTCTGATCCCCTGTCAGTATGTGAGCATCGCTCAGACTCCAGTGATTAAAAGGAGAAAGTTCCGTCTTACTGCCAGCAGCACACGTGATAGGGTTGTTTTTGCAGTAGTGGTGATGGTTGGCACTGAGCCATCCACACCCTTTCACTTGGTCCCCGGGCCCAATGACAAGCATCGTGAGATGGCCGGTAGGGAGATCATTTCGAAGGCCTCGGAGCAGCAGGACTGCCATCTGCCCCAGGACCGAGGTGGAAATTGTCTGCCGTTCTGCACCAGAGATTTCAAAGCTGCTTTCAGACACTTTCTTTCCTTGCCGGGCTGACGGAGGCCGGAAAGGGTGATTCTCATTTTCGGAGGTGACAAATTGAGTCCAGAGACCTCTAGCAGATTTTCTCAAGGTTCACGGAGCAAAATGCTCCGGCGCACGTGCGGGTTTTCTTCCCTCTTTGCAAAATGGCCACCACAACGCAGTGATGGAGCTGTTTGGTCCGGCTTTGAGCCGATGCTTTGAATCAGACCAGAAGCGGTGGGGGGAGAGGGACCTGGAGAGATGGGCCTCTGCTAGAGGGATCCCTTCCCAGTAGCTCCCAGAGGAGGCCAAGGAGCCTAGGGGCAGAGGGCTGAGGTGCCAGAGAGCTGAGGGGCTGAGAGATCCAGGGCAGGGGAGAGAGAGGCCGGGGCTCAGAGGGGCCAAAGGGCTGAGGAGCGGAAGGGCTGAGGGAACAAGGAGCCGAGGGGCAGGCATTTGTCCAGAGAGCACAGGACAAGGAGATAGCCCGTTGTTGGGTAGGGACCATCTCTATCCGTTGCCAACTTGTACTTCCCAATCGCTTAGTACAGAGCTCTGCACACAGTAAGCGCTCAATAAATACGACTGACTGAATGAATGAAGATGCCTTCTAATCCCAGCTCCACCACTTACCCGCTGCATAATCTTGGGCAAGTCACTTCCCTTCTATGGGCCTCAGTTTCCTCATCTGTAAAACTGGGGCTTCCATAATTGTTCTTCCTTCCCCTCAGACTGTGAGACTTGTATCTACCCCAGTGCTTGGCACATAATAAGTGTTTAACTTATTCAACTCATTAACTCAAGGCCCTACTGAGAGCTCACCTCCTCCAGGAGGCCATCCCAGACTGAGCCCCTTCCTTCCTCTCCCCCTCGTCCCCCTCTCCATCCCCCATCTTACCTCCTTCCCTTCCCCACAGCACCTGTATATATGTATATATGTTTGTACAGATTTATTACTCTATTTATTTTACCTGTACATAGCTATTCTATTTATTTTATTTTGTTAGTATGTTTGGTTTTGTTCTCTGTCTCCCCCTTCTAGACTGTGAGCCCACTGTTGGGTAGGGACTGTCTCTATATGTTGCCAACTTGTACTTCCCAAGCGCTTAGTACAGTGCTCTGCACACAGTAAGCGCTCAATACGATTGATTGATTGATTGATTTAACAAATACCACAATGATGATGATGACAATGAGCCTTATTATAATCGCATCTCCTCTAGAGGCTTTCCCTGACTAAACCCTCATTTCCTCTCCTCCCACTCTCTTCTGTGTTACCTTTGTAATTCATTCATTTCTCAATCGTATTTACTGAGCGCTTACTGTGTGCAGAGCACTGTACTAAGCACTTGGGAAGTACAAGTTGGCAACATAGCGAGATGGTCCCTACCCAACAACGGGCTCACAGTCTGGAAGGGAGAGACAGACAACAAAACAAAACAAGTGAACAGGTGTCAAGACGTCAGAATAAATAGAAATAAAGCTAGATGCACATCATTAACAAAATAAATAGAACAGTAAATATGTACAAGTGAAATAGAGTAATAAATCTTTACAAACATATATACAGGTGCTGTGGGGAGGGGAAGGAGGTAGGGCGGAGGGGGATGGGGAAGAGGAGAGGAAAAAGGGGGCTCAGTCTGGGAAGGCCTATTCACCCCTCTCCAGCCTCATGGCACTTATGTCCTTATCCAAAATTCATTTTTTCATATTAATGTTCCGACTTCTATACTGTAAGATCCCTTATTTATGTTTTTTTATTTTTAAATGGTTTTGGTTAAGTGCTTACTATGTGCCAGGCACTGTACTAAGCACTGAAGATATGAGATAATTAGGTTGGACACGGTCCCTGTCCCACATGGGGCTCACAATCGTAATCCTCATTTTACAGTTGAGGTAACTGAGGCCCAGAGAAGTGAAGTGACTCGTCCAAGGCCACACAGCAGACAAGTAATGGAGCTGGGATTGGAACGCTGGTAATAATAATAATAATAATAATTATGGCATTTATTAAGCGCTTACTATGTGCAAAGCACTGACAGGGTGATCAGGTTGTCCCACGGGGGGGTCCCAGTCTTAATCCCCATTTTACAGTTGAGGTAACTGAGGCACAGAGAAGTTAAGTGACTTGCCCAAGGTCACACAGCTGACAATTGGCAGAGCCGGGATTTGAACCCATGACCTCTGACTCCAAAGCCCGGGCTCTTTTCCACTGAGCCATGCTGCTTCTCTAATTGCTGGTCTCCTGATTCCCAAGCCTGTGCACTTTCCCCTAGGCCTTGCTGTTTCCCTCCTGGGGAGGGAACAATTCTACCAACTCTGTTGTACTACACTCTTCTAAGCGCTTCGTATAGGGCTCTGCGCACCTTAACCGCTTCATTCATTCATTCAATCATTCATTCATTCAATCGTATTTATTGAGCACTTACTGTCTGCAGAGCACTGTACTAAGCGCTTGGGAAGTCCAAGTCGGCAACATATAGAGACGGTCCCTACCCAACAACGGGCTCACAGTCTAGAAGGGGGAGACAGACACTAAAACAAAACATGTAGCCAGGTGTCAAAATCGTCAGAACAAATAGAATTAAAGCTCTATGCACATCATTAACAAAATAAATAGAATAGTAAATATGTACAAGTAAAATAGAGTAATAAATCTGTACAAATATATATACAAGTGCTGTGGGGAGGGGAAGGAGGTAGGGCGGGGGGATGAGGGGGAGGAGAGGAAAAAGGGGGCTCAGTCTGGGAAGGCCTCCTGGAGGAGGTGAGCTCTCAGTAATAATAATAACAATAATAATGATAGCATTTATTAAGCATTTACTATGTGCAAAGCACTAAGCGCTGGGGAGGTTACAAGGTGATGAGGTTGACCCACGGGGAGGCTCACAGTCTTCATCCCCATTTTACAGATGAGGGAACTGAGGCCCAGAGAAGTGAAGTGACTTGCCCAAAGTCACACAGCTGACAAGTGGTGGAGTTGGGATTTGAACCCATGACCTCTGACGCCAAAGCCCGGGCTCTTTCCACTGAGCCACACAGTAGGGCTTTGAAGGGAGGAAGAGAGCTAGCTTGGTGGATGTATGGAGGGGGAGCATTCAATCGTATTTATTGAATGCTTACTGTGTGAGTAATAAATACCACTGATTGATTGATTGATTGTTTATTGGGAAGGATCGTTTATTGGTTTATTGTTTATAGGGAAGCAGCGTTGCTCAGTGGAAAGAGCCCGAGCTTTGGAGTCAGGGATCATGGGTTCAAATCCCGGCTCTGCCACTTGTCAGCTGGGTGACTTTGGGCAAGTCACTTCACTTCTCTGGACCTCAGTTCCCTCGTCTGTAAAAGGGGGATGAAGACTGTGAGCCCCACGTGGGACAACCTGATTACCTTGTGTCTACCCTAGCGCTTAGAACAGTGCTTTGCACATAGTAAGCGCTTAACAAATGCTATTATTATTATTTATTATTATTATTATTATTACTATTATTACTGATGTGGCCGGGCAGAACTGGTCGGAATGCCACCTTGACAACGCCAAAGGAGACCACCAGGGGGCGCTGCAGCGACCCTTCCACATAGTGATAGTTTTGCTTCGGGTGTGCCCTGTCATCATCACTGATAGTTATTAATAATAATAATAATAGTGGCATTTATTAAGCGCTTACTATGTGCCAAGCAGTGTTCTAAGCACTGGGGAGGTTCCAAGGTGATCAGGTTGTCCCACGGGGGGCTCACAGTCTTCATCCCCATTTTACAGATGAGGTCACTGAGGCCCAGAGAAGTGAAGTGACTTGGCCAAAGTCACGCAGCTGACAATTGGCAGAGCTGGGATTTGAACCCATGACCTCTGACTCCAAAGCCCGCGCTCTTTCCACTGAGCTATGCTGCTTCTCAATACAGTGCTCTTTATTGAGCACTTACTATGTGCAGAGCATTGTACTAAACGCCTAGGAGAGATAATACATCAGAATTAGCAGACATGTTCCCTGCCCATAAATCATGCCACTGTTTGCCCAACTGAGCTGCCAAAAGCCCCCCTTTTCCGTGTCCCCCGGTTTCTCTTGGGACATATGATTCTCCTCCTCGGCCCACAGCCAAGCCAAATCCCTGGACCCTCCCTACTTTTGATTTCTCCTCCCCAGCCCCTATCCATACCAAGAGGTCGTGGATTCTAATCCCGGCTCCGCCACTTATCGGCTGTGTGACTTTGGGCAAGTCACTTCACTTCTCTGGGCCTCAGTTACCTCATCTGTGAAACGGGGATTAAGATTGTGAACCCCACGTAGGACAACCTGATCGCCCTGTATCCCTCCAGGGCTTAGAACAGTGCTTTGCATATAGTAAGTGCCTAACAAATACCATTATTATTATTATTACCCCAGGAGCTCACTCAGAGGCCTTCTTGTCAGTCAGTCAATCATATTTATTGAGCGTTTACTGAGTGCAGAGCCCTGTGCTAAGCGCTTGGGAGAGTACAATATAACAGTATACAGACACGTTCCCTGCCCACAATGAGCTTACAGTTAGAGGATGAGGTTTGCTCAGCTGCTCTCTCTCCTCTCTGCCCTGCCCTTTCCTGCCCCAGCATCAGAACCAGTGACACATTCTTCTTTAGACTATAAATTCGTTGGGGGCAAGGATAACATTGCGTCTATTTGCTGTCATACTGTACTCTCCCAAGTGCTTAGTACAGTGCTCTGCAAACAGTAAGTGCTCAATAAATATGATTGAATAATAATAATGGTATTAAGTGCTTACTATGTGCAAAGCACTGTTCTAAGCACTGGGGGGTTACAAGGTGATCAGGATGTCCCACGTGGGGCTCACAGTCTTAATCCCCATTTTACAGATGAGGGAACTGAGGTACAGAGAAGTGAAGTGACTTACCCAAAGTCACACGGCTGACAATTGGCGGAGCCGGGATTTGAACCCATGACCTCTGACTCCAAAGCCCGGGCTCTTTCCAGAATGAATGAAGGGTCTCACTGACAACGGACAAACCTTCTGTCGGAGAAGCAATCAGGGTTTATTCAGTTCCACAAGGGAGGCCATTCTTTCAGTTTAGTACTGGACGGTCAGAAGTTCAGCTGGTCGGTTCCCCGTCTGGTGCTGTGGGTTTGTTGTTGACAAAGGGTTGTCATTCATTCATTCATTCACTCAATCGTATTTATTAAGCGCTTACAGTGTGCAGAGCACTGTACTAAGCACTTGGGAAGAACAAGTTGGCAACATATAGAGACGGTCCCTACCCAACAGTGGGCTCACAGTCTAGAAGACTAGTCTAGAAGTCACAGTCTAGAAGTCCTATTTTCTTGGGTGGCCTCTCTAACTGACCATCTGAATTTCTTCCCAGCAGCTTGGCCTAGAGAAAGGAGCCTGGGCCTGACAGTCGAAAAGACCAGGGTTCAAATTCTGACTCTGCTTCTGAGAGACCTTGGGCAAGTCACTTAATTGCTCCACACCTCAGTTTTCTCATCTGTGAAATAGGGATTCAATACCTGTTATTCCTCCCCCTTAGACTGTGACCCCATGTGGGGCAGCGACCGTAACTGGTCTGTTTGTATTGCTGTGGACTGTAAGCACATCACAGGCAGGGAAAGTGTTTGCCATTTCTGTTGTATTGTAATAATATTAATAATAATGATGGCATTTATTAAGCTCTTATGTGCAAAGCACTGTTTTAAGTGCTGGGGAGGGCTCACATGATGATTAGGTTGTCCCACGGGGGGGGGGGGGGGGCTCACAGTCTTAATCCCCATTTTACAGATGAGGGAACTAAGGCACAGAGAAGTTAAGTGACTTGCCCAAAGTCACACAGCTGACAATTGGCAGAGCCAGGATTTGAACCCATGATCTCTGACTCCAAAGCCCGGGCTCTTTCCCCTGAGCCACGCTTAAGTGCTTAGTACAGTCCCTTGAACATAAAATACCACTGATTGACATCTTGCATCTTCCCAAGTGTTCAACAAAATAATACACTTTTGATTCTTGCCCTCGTCCAGATGTTTTCATTCATTCATTCAATCGTATTTATTGAGCACTTACTGTGTGCAGAGCACTGTACTAAGCGCTTGGGAAGTACAAGGTGGCAACATATAGAGATGGTCCCTACCCAACAGCGGGCTCACAGTCTAGAAGGGGGAGACGGACAGCAAAACATATTAACAAAATAAAATAAATAGAATAAATATGTACAAGTATTATGGCCGATCACCAACCAGCCCACCCAGAAATGAGAGTTCATTCATTCATTCATTCAATTGTATTTATTGAGCGCTTACTGTGTGCAGAGCACTGTACTAAGCGCTTGGGAAGTACAAGTTGGCAACATATAGAGACGGTCCCTACCCAACAGTGGGCTCACAGTCTAGAAGAGTTCACAAGTCACCACCTTCGCTGCTGCCCCGTCTCCCGGAGAGCTCTTCAAAGCAGTCTATAATCGTGGTCTTTTAATTGAGGATGATTTTAGGGGTTTATTGTTGTTTTCAGAATTCATTCATTCATTCAATCATATTTATTGAGCACTTACTGTGTGCAGAGCACTGTACTGAGCACTTGGGAAGTACAAGTTGGCAACACATAGAGACAGTCCCTACCCAACAGTGGGCTCACAGTCTAGAAGGGGGAGACGGACAACAAAACAAAACATATTAACAAAATAAAATAAATAGAATAAATATGTACAAATAAAATAGAGTAATAATAAGTAAATAGAGTAATAAGCTCACCATCTGGCCCCTATTATTACCCCAGCAATATTTTTTCCCAAGTGAAATTAGGAGAAGTAGTTTTGCCTAAAGGGCAGAGCATGGGGCTGGGAGTCAGAAGGCCCTAGATTCTAATCCTGGCTCTGCCATTTTCTGCTCTGTAACCTTGGGCAAGTGACTAAACTTCTCTGTGGCTCAGTAACCTCATCTGGTAAATGGGGATTAAGACTGTGAGCCCCATGAGGGACAGGGACTGTGTCCAATCCACTTTGCTTGTATCCATTCCAACGTTTATCCAACGTTTAGAGAAGCAGCGTGGCTCAGTGGAAAGAGCCCGGGCTTTGGAGTCAGTGGCCATGGGTTCAAATCCCGGCTCCACCAGTTGCCGGCTGTGTGACTTTGGGCAAGTCACTTAACTTCTCTGTGCCTCAGTTCCCTCATCTGTAAAATGGGGATTGACTGTGAGCCCCCTGTGGGACAACCTGATCACCTTGTAGCCTCCCCAGTGCTTAGAACAGTGCTTTGCCCATAGCAAGCGCTTAATAAATGCCATTATTATTATTATTATCATAGTGCCAGGACTTCACAGATACCACCATTACTATTACTGCTATTCAGTAGATTTTAGTGATGCGTCGTGGGAGGGCGGGAAATGTTGACCCTGAGACTTGACAGTCAAGGTGCCTGGGCTGAGAAGATGCAGCAGTTGTTAAGAAACCTCCCTTTATTCCTGACTCCTGTGCCCTACTGACCCCAGAGGGGTCTCAGAGAAGCCCCTAAGGTCCAGGTAAGATGGGGAAAGGATAGTGAGTGGAGAGGGCAGAGCTACTGGCATCCCCCAAAACAGTTGCCAATTGCTCAGCCTTCCAAGCCAATCCTTAGAGAAGCAGCATGGCTTAGCGAAAAGACCACAAGCATGGGCGTCAGAAGACCTGGGTTCGAACCCAAATGCTTGCTGTGTGACCTGGGGCAAATCCCTTAGCTTCTCTGGGCCTCAGTTCTTCCATTCGCCCTCTTACATAGATGGTGAGCCCCATGCAGGACAGGTATTGTGTATCCAACCCGATTCACTTGTATTGCTTAGAACAGCTTTCCACACAAAGAAAGCGCTTAACAAATACAAAAAAACCCAAACCGGAATCACTCTTCTAGAGTCCTGGATAAAGTCCCTCTTTAATGTCCCAGTGCTCGGAGAGAGTTCATTCTCTCTTCCTCCTGTCTCCCTAATCATCTCGGGTGAGTCTCTTGGGTCACACAGCCTCCCCATCAGCGGCTGGAATATAAACAAAGGCCCAGACAAGTGATTAAACTGCTAGATTTATTACCGTTGGTATAATTTGCAACACGGTGTCTACAATAGAGCTGCTGAAAACAACAATAAAACCCTAAAATCATCCTCAATTAAAAGACCTTGATTATAGACTGCTTTGAAGAGCCCTCTGGGAGAGGGAGCGGCGGCGAAGGTGGGGACTTGTGAATTCTCATTTCTGGGCGCGTGGTTGGTGATAGGCCATACTTATTTGGGAAGATCTGGGAAAGGGGCTGACTCTTACGGTGGCCATCCTTCCGGGTTCATACCGCACAGTTAGGTTTTCAGTCGAACCGACTGGTAATAATAATAATTGCGGTATTTGTTAAGCGTTTACCACAGTCCAAGCTTCCCTCTAGGGTCACGCCTGGAGAGTTTCCAGTACTCTACCAGTCTCGACTATGGGAGGGAGAGTCAAGCAGAGGCTTATCCATTCCATTCCTAGCTTGGGCAGTGGCTAGTGAGGGGAAGGCAACCCACTTCAAGTCAAAATTCCCCTGTGTTGGGCAGCAGCAGCAGAGGAGAGAGTTGAGGGTGGAGACTCAAGTTTACTGCGTGGAAGGAGGCAATGGTAAACCACTTCTGGATTTTTACCAAGAAAACTCTGTGGATCCACTACAAGAACGATTGCAGATGGAGGTAGGGCGTTCTGGGAGAGATTCATTCAGCCATTCGATTGTATTTATTGAGCACTTACTATGTGCAGAGCACTGCACTAAGTGCTTGGGAAGTACAAGTCGGAAACATATAGAGACGGTCCCTCCCCAACAACGGGCTCACAGTCTAGAAGGGGGAGATGGACAACAAAACATGTAGGCAGGTGTCAAAATTGTCAGAACAAATAGAATTAAAGCTATATGCACATCATTAGCAAAATCAATAGTAAATATGTACAAGTAAAATAGAGTAATAAGTCTGTACAAATATATATACAGGTGCTGAGGGGAGGGGAAGGAGGTAGGGCCGGGGGGATGGGGAGGAGGAGAGGAAAAAGGGGGCTCAGTTTGGGAAGGCCTCCTGGAGGAGGTGAGCTCTCAGTAGGGCTTTGAAGGGAGGAAGAGAGCTAGTTTGGAGGATGTGTGGAGGGAGGGCATTCCGGGCCAGGGGAAGGACGTGGGCCGCGGGTCGACGGTGGGACAGGCGAGAACGAGGTACAGTGAGGAGGTTTGCGGAGAGATGTGTCCATGGCTTCACTATGGGGTGGAGATCATCATAATCATCATCATCAATCGTATTTATTGAGTGCTTACTGTGTGCAGAGCACTGTACTAAGCGCTTGGGAAGTACAATTTGGCAACATATAGAGACAGTCCCTACCCAACAGTGGGCTCACAGTCTAAAAGGGGGAGACAGAGAACAAAACCATACTAAATAAAATAAATAGAATAGATATGTACAAGTAAAATAAATAGATAAATAAATAGAGTAATAAATATGTACAAACATATATACATATATACAGGTGCTGTGGGGAAGGGAAGGAGGTAAGATGGGGGGATGGAGAGGGGGACGAGGGGGAGAGGAAGGACTCAACAGCATAAGACAAGACAATATGGGTCAAGCACTGTGCTTAGCGCTGGGGTAGAAACAAGATAATCAGCTTGGATACAAGTCCCTTTACCACAGTCTCAGTGGGAGGGGGGAATAGGTATTCAATCCCTATTTTACAAATGAGGCAACTGAGGCACAGAGAAGCTCAGTGATTTGCGCAAGCTCACACAGCAAGTGAGTGGCAAAGCTGGAATTAGAACCCAGGTCTCCAGACTCCCAGGTTGGGGCTCTTTCTATCAGGTCACGCCGCTGCTACGGGTGTCAAGGGGGAGGTGGGCAAAGGGGTACACCGCTGGTCCTGATTCCCACTAGTGGTTGTGGACATCTTTCCCTACCATGAAGATTGTGGAAGTGGTGGATTTGGCTCCCTTGGAGGTTTGGGAATTGGGGGGAAGGATCCCCGCTTGTTTCGGCATTGAAAACCCCCACCGGTCTCATTCATTCAATCATATTTAGTGAGCACTTACTGCGTGCAAAGCACTGTACTAAGCACTTGGGAGAGTACAATACGGCAATAAACAGTGGCATTCCCTACCCACAACGAGCTTGCAGTCTAGAGGGGAGGATGGTTCTGGACAAAGTAGAGATAACAGCGGGAGGGCGAAGGGGAAGAGGGTGGGATCAGGGTGGGAGTCTGGAGGTGAGGGAAGAGAGGCAGCATCTTCTGAATTTAGCTGGCTCTTTATAGCACTGACCCCAAGGCCCAAAGGCGAGTTGAAGCCCTGGTCAGCAGGGTCAATCACAGAGGTCCAAACTGGTAACATCAGCCTGGAGCAAAAATAACAGTCAATTAAAAAGAAAAAAGAAATTCCAGAATGCACATGGCCCTCGGTGGCCCCAGTGATAGCTGTTTTTCCAGAGTCAGGGTTGGCTCACAGTGATTAATGGTTTCGGGGAGGGGGAAGTCATTTTCCATTGGAATTTTCCATCTTTTCCACTGCGGGTCTAGTCAGGGCCTTGTGGTCAGGAACTCTGTCCAAAGCCATGTTCAAAACAAGGCAAGGTTGTCTCAACAAAAATCACATTAGTACGAGATTCATTTCGGCTCACAAACCACCCTGCAAAACCTCTCCTGGAAGCTCCTTGAAAAGTTTCCATCTTCCCTGGCTCCCCTGCGGGGGGATGCAACTCTTTCGATATAATAAAAATAAAAATGATAATGATAATAATGGCAATATTGATGGTATTTGTTGTACGCTTACTGTTTGCGGAGCATTGTGCTAATCGCTGGAGTGGATTCGATACAATCAGATCAGACACAGTCATTGTTCTACACAGGGCTCACAACCTAAGGGAGGGGGAGGATGAGTCAGTCAATTGTATTTATTGAGTGCTTATTATGTGCAGAGCACTGTACTAAGCATTTGGGAGAGTAGGCTATATGAGACACATTCCCTGCCCACAATGAGTCTACAGTCTAGAGGGGGAGACAAACAGTATAAATAAATAATGGATATTTACATTAGTGCTGTGGGGCTGGGATGGGGATGAATAATAATAATAATAATAATGGCATTTGTTAAGCGCTTACTATGTGCAAAGCACTGTTCTAAGCGCTGGGGAGGATACAAGGTGATCAGGTTGTCCCACGTGGGGCTCACGGTCTTCATCCCTATTTTACAGATGAGGTAACTGAGGCACAGAAGTTAAGTGACTTGCCCAAAGTCACATAGCTGACAATTGGTGGAGCTGGGATTTGAACCCATGACCTCTGACTCCAAAGCCCGGGCTCTTTCCATTGAGCCACTCTGTTTCTCTGCTGAGGGAGCAAGTCAGGGTGACACAGAAGGGATTGGGGATCGGGATTTTTAGACTGTGAGCCCACTGTTGGGTAGGGACTGTCTCTATATGTTGCCAATTTGTACTTCCCAAGCGCTTAGTACAGTGCTCTGTACACAGTAAGCGCTCAATAAATACGATTGATGATGATGATGATGATGATGATTGGGAGAAAAGGAAAGGGGGGCTTATTCAGAGAAGGCCTCTTGGAGGAGATGTGCCTTCAAGAAGGTTTTAAAGCCGGAGAGAGTCACTGTGTGTCGGATATAATAATAATAATAATGATAGCATCTATTAAGCGCTTACTATGTGCAAAGCACTATTCTAAGCACTGGGAGAGATACAAGGCGATCAGGCTGTCCCATGGGGGGCTCACAGTCTTCATCCCCATTTTCCAGATGGGGGAACTGAGGCCCAGAGAAGTGAAGTGACTTGCCCAAAGTCACACAGCTGACAATTGGCGGAGCCGGAATTTGAACCCGTGACCTCTGACTCCAAAGCCCGGGCTCTTTCCATTGAGCCACGCTGCTTCTTTGCTGAGGGAGCGAATCAGGGTGACACAGAAGGGACTGGGAGAAAAGGAAAGGGGGGCTTATTCAGGGAAGGCCTCTTGGAGGAGATGTGCCTTCAATGTGCCTATTTATTTTATTTTGTTAGTATGTTTGGTTTTGTTCTCTGTCTCTCCCTTTTAGACTGTGATCCCACTGTTGGGTAGGGACTGTCTCTATATGTTGCCAACTCGTACTTCCCAAGCGCTTAATACAGTGCTCTGCACACAGTAAGCGCTCAGTAAATACGATTGATGATGATGAAGAAGGCTTTGAAGCCGGAGAGAGTCACTGTGTGTCGGATATGAGGAGGGAGGGCGTTGCAGACCAAGGGCAGGACTTGGGCGAAAGGTCGGTGGTGAGATAGATGAGATGGAGATACAGTGAGGGGGTTGACAATGGAGGAGCAAAGCGTGAGGGCTGGAGTGGAGTAGGAGAGTAGCGAGGTAAAGTAGGAGGGGGCGATGCCACCCGAGACGAGATTGTGAGCCGTGCGGGAGTGCGCGGCTGATCGGATGAATGGGCGTCAGAGAGTCTCGGCCTCGTCAGCTGCATATCATCATAATAGCATTTGTTCAGCGCTCGCCATGTGCCAAGAACCATACTAAGGTCCGGGGTGGTTACAAGCAAATTGGGTTAGACAGAGTCCTTGTCCCACATAATAATAATAATGGCATTTATTAAGCGCTTACTATGTGCAAAGCACTGTTCTAAGCGCTGGGGAGGTTACAAGGTGATCGGGTTGTCCCACATGGGGCTCACAGTCTTAATCCCCATTTTACAGATGAGGTAACTGAGGCCCAGAGAAGTGACTTGCCCAAAGTCACACAGCTGACAATTGGCGGAGCAGGGATTTGAACCCATGACCTCTGACTCCAAAGCCCGGGCTCTTTCCACTGAGCCACGCTGCTTCTCTAGGCTCCCAGTCTTAATCCCCATTTACAGATGAGGCGCAGAGAAGTGAAACCACTTGCCCAAGGACACACAGCAGCTAAATGTGTAGAGAAGCAGCGTGGCTTAGCGGAAAGAGCCCGGGCTTGGGAGTCAGAGGTCGTGGGTTCTAACCCCGTCTCTGCCGCTTGTCGGCTGTGTGACTTTGGGCAAGTCACTTCACTTCTCTGTGCCTCAGTTACCTCATCTGTAAAATGGGGATTAAGACTGGGAGCCCCATGTGGGACAATCTAATTACCTTGTATCTACCCCAGCGCTTAGAATAGGGCTTGGCACATAGTAAGCACTTAACAAATACCAGGATTACTCAGTGGCAGAGCCGGGATTCGAACCTAGGTCCTTCTGACTCCCAGCGCTGTGCTCTATCCACAAGGCCAAGCTGCTTCTTCGCACAAAGATTACCCCCGGTTGCAGGGCCGTATTTCAGCTCTCTACAAGGGGCTCCCTGACAGAGTCGCTCCTTCCACGCAGTTGTTTGGGCCATCTGAAAGCCCCATTCAGAACACTTCGCTTCCCTCCTCAAAACCCTGCAATGACTCCCTATTTCTCTCTGCATTAAAGTAAGACTCCTGGGCCCTGAATTTAAGACATCTCTCTGTTTTAGCATCACCCTAGCTTGTCTTTTCCGTTTTTCTTAAGCCAATCTGCTAAATGTACCCTGTACTCTTATTTTACCGTATCCGACCCATTTCCACGCCTTTCTCTCGGCATGGAATTGCCATCTCAATAAGCACAAACCCATCCCTCCCTCTCCGCCTTCAAAGCCCTCCCCCAAATTCACCGCCTCTAAATGGAATTCCCTCACTAATCCACTCCTTCCTGGCCCACTATCTGATAGCCACCCCAGCACTTAGTACAGTGATGGGCACATAGCAAGTGCCTAACAACTATCACAATTATTCATTATCATTAACTACTACAGACAAGTGAAGTGATTGGCCCAAGATCACTCAGCAGGCATGTGGCAGGGTCAGGATAAGAACCCCGTTCCTCTGACTCTCAGTTCAGTGCTCTTTCCATTAGGCCACCCTCTTCTCTGTGGTTTTGTAAAACCCACATGGGGCTCACACTCAAAGGCTGCCAGGGTCACCCTCTCTTACCAACGAGGGGCATAAAGTCACCTGTCATCTGGTGAGCATAAATGATCCAGATTCTTTCTTTTTTTGTGGGGGCCTCGCTTCAGAATGGCTCCCAACTTGGCCCTGGCTTCCCCTAAACTTGGGTCCCTGCTCTCCTGTCAGCCCCGGGCCCGGCCTGGGTCCTCTCCCCTCCTCTCAACTCCAACCCCCGTGGTGTTTCGAGGCAGGCTTATCCTGCGGCGGAGGAACCAACCGACACTCTCTAGGGACAAATCTCTAGCAAAGAGCGTCTTTGAGCAAAGACCCCGTTTGGCCCTGCAGGTCGATCAATCGACGGGTGGTATTGATCGAATGCTTACTGTGAGCAGAGCACTGTACTAAGTGCTTGGGAGAGGATGCTAAAGCAGAGGCCAACATCTGTGCTGTGTGCAGCCCAGCCATCTAAAAGCTTGGAGGGCAGCAGCCTGGAAATCGATTGGAAAAATAAAGTTGTTGTTATTGTAATTACTCTTGGCATTTCAGACCCTCCTGGCATTGAATGCCAGCTTGCTGAAAATATTTTTGACACTGGTAACTCGGAAACCTAGGGAAAGGAGGTCAGGGAGTAAGTGTGCCTGTATAATTGGTGTCCACATAGCCCATCTCTTTTCTTTTTATTATGTTTATGAAGTACTTACTATGGACCAAAACACTGTGCTGAAAGCTGAGGACATGTGAGACAATTTTGCTCAGAGGCCTCTCTGAGCATCAAATTAGATTGGGTCTGATCTAATTAACTTATCTCTACCCCAGTGCTTAGTACAGTGAGAAGCTTAATAGAGTGAGAAGCAGTATGGCCTAGAGGATAGAGCAAAGCCTGGGAGTTAAAGAATCTGTGTTCTATTTTTTTTTAATGGTATTTGTTAAGCGCTTACTATGTGCAAAGCACTGTTCTAAGCGCTGGGGAGGTTACAAGGTGATCAGGTTGTCCCACGGGGGTCCTCACAGTTTTAATCCCATTTTACAGATGAGATAACTGAGGCCCAGAAAAGTGAAGTGGCTTGCCCAAAGTCACACAGCTGACCGTTGGAGGAGCCGGGATTTGAACCCACGACCTCTGACTCCAAAGCCTGTGCTCTTTCCACTGAGCCACGCTTCTATTCCCAGCTCCACCACTTGTCTGCTGTGTGACCTTGGGTAAATCACTTAATTTCTGTGTGCCTCCGATCTCTCATCTGAAAAATGGGGACTCAATCGCTGTTCTCCCCACTGCTTAGACCATGAGCCCCGTAGGGCACCTGAGGATCTTGTAGCTACATAATAATAATCATGGTACTTGTTAAGCACTTACTATGTTCCAAGCACTGTTTGAAGCGCTGGGGTAGATATAAGTTAATCAGGTTGGGCACAGTCCCTGTCCCACATGGGGCTCCCAGTCTCACTCCCCAATTGACAGATGAGGTAGCTGAGGCTCAGAGAAGTGAAGTGACTTTCCTAAGGTCACAAAGCACACAAGTGGCAGAGTGGGGTTAGAACCCATGACCTTCTGGGCATAATAAGTGCTTAGCAAATGCCACAATTATTTTTATCACCACACCAGCCCACAAGCCCAGAAATGCCAACAATCATATAACAGGGGGTTCTATGACCTATTACACACATGATTCCTAGGGAGAAATCCCCAGGGTGATTTAGGCCCTAATATTTCCCCTATCCCTAGTCCATTTTAATGTCTGTTCCCCCCTATAGACTGTAAGCTCCTTGAGGGCAGGAGTTGCACCTACCAACTCTGTTGAACAACACTTTCCCAAGTGCTTAGTACAGTGACCTGCGGAAAGTAAGCTCTCCATAAATACCATGGATGGATTGATTGCTGGTCTGTGCAGAATTAGAACTCAGGTCTCCTAATTCCCAGCCTGGGGATCTTTCCACTAGATCACACTGCTCCAGTGGAAAGAGCCCCCGACTGGGAATTAGGAGACCTGAGTTCTAATCCCAGCTCTGCCACTTCCCTGCTGTGTGATCTTGGGCAAGTCACTCACCTTTCTCTGTACCTCAGTTTCCTCATATGTATAATAGGGTTTCAATACCACTGCTCACACCTACTTAGACTGTGAGTCCAATGTGGAACAGGAACTTCACCTGCCCTGATTGAATCTACTTCAGCGCTTTGAACAATGCTTGACACCCAGTAAGCACGTAACATATATAATAATAATAATAAGTTCTTGGAGCGGTGGCAGCTGGGAAGAGTTCAGAAGGGACAGGAGAAGGTCTATATCGAATTCCAAGAAGGTTTTTCTTTCTAGTAATGGGCGAGTGGGGTTTATACATTTCCTGTTCCTTGCACAGAGGCGGCGGCAAAACACAAGACAGATTATTCACTGCAGAGTTGAAATTCTCTTCGGATGACACAGCCTACCTGAAATGGATTTTCACTGTCTAACGCCTCAAAAAGCAGTGGGTTAACAATCCAGATTCTGTGGGTGTAGCAAAGAGAGAAGTCACTTGATTACCAAGTTCCCTCATGCTGTAATGAAGAGGCACGACCATTTTACACACTTTTCTAAGATTGAGGAGAATGATTGATTATGAGAAACAAGGACATCTTTGAAGGCTTGGCTATAATAATATTTATTAAGCACTTACTATGTGTCAAGCACTGTTTCAAGTGCTGGGGTAGATTGAAGTCCATCAGGTTAGACTCAGTCCCTGCCCCACTCACATTCTAAGTAGGAGGGAGATCAGGTGTTGAGTCCCCATTTTACAGATGAGGAAACTGAGCTCCAGAGAAGTGATTTGCCCAAGATGACATAGCAAGCAGTTGCCAGAGTTGGGATTAGAACCAGGTCCTTTGACTCCCAAACCAGGGCACTTTTCACTAGGACACACTGTTTCTCTACAATGATAACTAGGCACAAGACTCTTCACTCCCTCAAAGGCTTTTGGCAGGGAGTGATCTGCAGTCAAACAAAAACTCATCATTTTCTCGAAGACTTCTCTAGAGCTCTCTCCATTTCCTGTGTTTGTCTCCTTCTTTTGAGGGTAAGCAGCTTGTAAACCAGGAATGGGCCTTGGACTTCTAGTGAACCCTTCCAAGTACTTAGTTCACTCAATAAGCACTGCATAAACACCACTCAGTTGATACTCAATAAATGCTTATAGAAACAACCTTAGCTTTGCTAACATTTACCTGTTTAAAAATGCATTGGGAGGAAAAAAGTCCTTAAATTTAGAAGGGTCCTTTGTTTAATAATTTTTCCCTGGAAAAAATCTAACACTTGCCAACAGAAATGCCATTTGAAAACTATTCATTCTTTTTAAATACAGTTAGAGAAGCACACTCGCTCAGCTCAGATTTCCCAGATGCCGAATACAGTTTTTGGGCACACAGGTAGCGGCCCTCAATAAATACCACCATTTGATGGCTTGAGAGCCAGAATGGGGTGAAAAGCCACCTTCTGGATTAGGAATATCCTTCTGATCCATTTTCTCCTACCTCGGGATGGCAATTTGAAAACCGAACCCAATCTGAAGCCAGTTGGAGGTAGTTCAAATGAGTCAACTCACCTCAGGGAAGTTTCTTTCCTCCTTCTTTCCCCGACAAGGAGGGGGTCCTGCAGGGGTAAGTACCCCATAGACAGCGAATGCACTAACAGCCCAATTATCCAGAGTGGAGAGGGCTGAGAGTTGTCTGGATACCTCCTCTTCCAAATAATTGAGTTGCTATTTTTAACCAGCATTAATGAAGCAGCAGGTGTGCTAAATTTAGTGGGCCTGCTGCTCAGATAATCACCTCTGCAGAGACCTTGAGGACATGGGGGTCAGGTAACTCCATAGCCCCGAGGTCAGGGCTGACTTTTGGTTAATCCTTTCTTTCCCACTGCAGCTCACCCTGTGCGACTGTTGTGCTGGTGCTCAGGTCTTCAGTCACCCCAAGATTAGGGGGTTGGCCTTGAGGGACCCCCAAAACCTCCCATGGGGTCTGGGGCTCATAATCTGGGAGCTCTGAAACCTAGATACCTGAAGGTCCCAAGGTGGGACAACTGGATTTAGGAGTTGATAGGGTGCATTACAAAAAAATTTTTGATAAATGACAAGATATTGGAGCAAGGTTGAGAGTGACACTGTCACTTGTCTGCTGTGCCATCTTCATCATCATCATCAATCGCATTTATTGAGCGCTTACTGTGTGCAGAGCACTGTACTAAGCGCTTGGGAAGTACAAGTTGGCAACATATAGAGACAGTCCCTACCCAACAGTGGGCTCACAGTCTAAAACATCTTGGGTAAGACACTTCGTTTCTCTGGGCCTCAGTTCCCTCATCTGTAAAATGGGGATTAAGACTGTGAGCCCTATCTGGGACATAGACTCTGTCCAACCCGATTTGCTTTTATCTGCCCTAGCATTTAGCACAGTGCCTGGCACATTGTAAGTACTTAACAAGTACCACCACCGCAAAGAAAAAAACAAATCAGGATGGCCCTATTAAAAGAGATTCCGTTTCAACAATTGAACTAGTCCCTAATAATAATTCTTATGGTTGTGGAAGAAAACTCCATGGACTCTGTCTTGTTTTATGAGAAGCAGCATGGCTTCGTGGAAAGAGTAAGGGCTTTGGAGTCAGAGGTCATGGATTCTAATCCTGGCTCTGCCACTCGTCTGCTGTGTGACTTTGGGCAAGTCACTTCACTTCTCTGTGCCTTCAGTTCCCTCATCTGTAAAATGGGGATTAAGACTGTGAGCTCCACGTGGGACAACCTGATAACCTCGTATCTACCCCAGTGCTTAGAACAGTGCTCTGCACACAGTAAGCGCTCAATATATATGATTGAATGACTGTAAGTGCTTAACAAATACCATCAATACCACTATTATTTAAGCAGGTATGTCAGAGACAAGCTGATTTCTACTAGGGCTAGTAGGGACCCGTGGTTGACAGGCAGAGTTTCCTCTATTAGTAAGGCCAACTCAGTTCTAAGCAATACAGAGTTTCTTTATGCCCAGTTGTTACAGCATCCAAGCTTCGCACGTGATCGAAGACCATGATATATGCTTTAAGACAAGCAGCAGTAAATTCCAACTTGGGTAATTGCTCAGCCCTGCCTGGTTCCCCTCATTATAGAGGTCAGGTGGGCAAACACCATTCTCTCAGGCTGATAAATGGGACAGGGGGTCTCAACCATTCTGTCTCAAGAACTCAACCTACTAGGCTTCCCTGATAAGGCAGTCATCTGGACAGGACAAACAGAGAGGGTATGTGATGTGTCCGCTTAAAGTAAATGGTGGCTCGGCCCAGCAAAATGGAGTCCAGGTCTAAATGTCCATCACCTTCCACCCCTTGATATTCTACCACCCCTAGAGACAGATCGGGATGCAGATCGGCAAAAAGAAATGGGCACAGGGTGTCTTGAAAAATTGCTCAGTTAGTGAAAAAGGTGATAGGATGAGAATGCCAAACCATTTGGAACTGAAATGGGAATACCAGTTGATGCTTTTTAAGATCTTGGCGAGAGAATCACTCATTGGCTGTGTCTGTCTGGGGCAAAACCTACACACTTGCATGGATTAAAAAAAAAGAGACAAAATGCACGGGTGTCTTAACCGCATACATGCTTACAGCCTCATTTTCAGTGGAAGTGGAGGGGATTCACAACTGGTTGTAATTTATGCAGGTGGGCCGGAGGCCAGTCGTTTGGGACCAAGTTGGGAGAGTTGGTTGTCTGGGAGATTGTGTCTTTCTATTTGTCCTGTGATTGGCCCTTTTCAATCAATCAATCAATATTATTTACTGAGCATTTATTATGTGCAGAACACTGGGATAGGTGCTTGGAGAGTATAAAAGAATTAGAAGACAGATTTCCTGCCCATAACAAGTTTACAGTCTAGAGGGGGAAGACGGACATTGATATATATACAGCAGTGATTTATAATATATAATTTAAAGATTTGTACATGAGTGCTGTGGGGGTGGGGTGAATATCAAATGCCCAAAGGTCACAGCTCCACTGACATCTTCACATGGGGCACTGCCCATTCTCTGCCAACACCTCACCCCATTCCCACCACATCCCTGGCCCCACCTGTGCCCCATTCAGTGCACAACACACCCATTCATTCATATTTATTGAGCACTTACCACGTGCAGAGTACTATACTAAGCACTTGGGAGAGTACAATATCAATAAACAGACATTCCCTGCCAACAAAGAGCTTACAGTCTAGAGGGGGAAACAGACATTAATATAAATAAATTAGATAGGTACATGCCCTGCCCACTTTACAGCTAAGGAAACAGCCACAGAGTAGTTAAGTAACTTGCCCAAGGTCACACAGCAGACAAGTGGCGGAACTGGGATTAGAACTCAGGTCCTTTGCTTCCCAGGCCTGAGCTCTTTCCACTAGGCCACGCTGCTTCCGCTCACTACTTATTATGTGTCAAGCACTCTGCTAAGCACTGGGGTGGTTACAAAACAATCAGATCCTGTCCCGGTTCTGCATGGCACTCACAATCTTAATGGGAAAGAAGAACAGGTTTGTAACCCCCATTTGACAGAAGAGGAAACTGAGTCCCAGAGAGAATTAAATGACTTGCCCAGGGTATCACACAACAGGCAAATGGTGGAGCCTTCAGGACTTCCAGCACTATGTTCGGTTTCTCACTTAGCCTTCCACTTCATTTATTTCAGAGCAAGAGAATTAAAACCAGGTGATGGGGGTAGCCAACTGTCAGTATTTAAGAAGCAGATCTGTAAAAACTACTTTGCGTGTAACTCTGAGCAAGGTGGTTGGATGGTGGAGAATGAAGGATAATGCTGTAAGAAATTTTTGCACACTGGATTGTTGCGGTGAATCAATGGCTGATATTTATTGAGTCCTTACTGGGTGTAGAGCACTGTACTAAGCACTTGGGAGAGTATAATGCCATGGAGTTGGTGGATCAGTTCCTCACCTAGAAAGATCGGAATGAGGAAAGGACCGAAAGCTAATTCATTGTCCAAACCAGAGCTAATTCATATTCTCCAAACCATTTTACTTCAAGTGGCGAATGTGGCTATATCGGGTAGAATATCAATTTCTCAGAAATGGTTCAATTCTAGAGTAGAAACTTTACTTCAAGTGACTGGTCTTTAGCAAAGTATAGGCTCGTAGGCAAATGGGGAGAAAATTACATGTGTTTGAAAAAAATCACTTTGCCTCATATTCAAGTCAAAGTGCCTGATTTTTTTTAAAGTTACATAACTATGACCTTCAAGGCTCCAAATTTGCTTAAACACACAATATTATCTGATTGCTATAAATCTGTGCCTCTGCCCTGCATTTCAGTGAGGAATAGCTTTATTCCTTTCTTCCCACTCTTCCCTTTCATAAAAGAGCCAGAGAAATGTCTCTAAATGTAAATTTCCCACTCAGCATTCGGATTCACGGAACTTAAAAAGTTAGATTCTCCAAATTGTAATATAATTCACTGACTTGACACATATGTTATCTTTCCCCGTGTTTCACTCAGCAGTGAAAAGCTGAAGAGATAGCAGAAGAGCATTGTGGGCAAGTGAAGGCTATAATAAGAAACCTGAATTGTTGCATTTCCAACCTGGCATTTATGTATATAGGATTATAATATTAGTGCTGCATCACTACGGTTCCGTGTTCTGCGCTATCTGTAATTTCAATTTTTAGCATTTCAATGAAGAAGACTGTGAGTCAGCTGGATTCCTCCTCCTTTCTCTCTTTGGGCACTAGGCCCCTCTGTTTTGCTAAGTGGAGTGGAGGGGAAAATTCCTCTCACCTTGCGTTTGGGGGCTGAAGTGTTCTACAGAGAGTAAATTCTTTTTGGGCAGGGAATGTGCCTTTTATATTATGTTGCGCTCGCCCGAGTGCTTAGCGCAGTGCCCTGCCGCACAGTAAGCGCTCATGGCCTGGGGAAGCAGCATGGCCTAGTGGGTAGAGCATAAGGCTGGGAGTCAGAAGGACCTGGGTTCTAGTTTCGGCTCCACCATCCGTCTTCTGTGTGATCTTGGGCAAGTCACTTCACTTCTCCGTGCCTCAGTTTTCTCATCTGTAAAATGGGGATTAAAACTGTGAGCTCCATGTAGAACAGAGGCAGTGTTCAACCTGATTAGCTGGTAATAATAATAATAATGATGATGGCATTTGTTAAGCGCTTACTATGTGCAAAGCACTGTTTTAAGCGCTGAGGGGGGGATGCAAGGGGATCAGGTTGTCCCACGTGGGGCTCACAGCCTTTCTACCCCAGCGCTTAAAACCGCGCTTGACACATGGTAAGTGCTTAAAAGTACCATCGTTATTATTACTGTAAGTTCATTGTGGGCAGGGAGTGTGTCTGTTTATTGCTGTATTGTACTCTCCCAAGCGCCCAGGACAGTGCTCCGCACACAGTAAGCGCTCAGTAAATATGATTGAATGAATGAAATAGGATTGATTGAAAACCATACTCTAAAGTGCAGCTACTCTTTGGAGGCCCCAGATCAATCCATCAGTCACATTACCTGTATAGATGTATAGATGTTTGTACATATTTATTACTCTATTTATTTATTTTATTTATTTTACTTGTACATATCTATTCTATTTATTTTATTTTGTATGTTTGGTTTTGTTCTCCGTCTCCCCCTTTTAGACTGTGAGCCCACTGTTGGGTAGGGACTGTCTCTATATGTTGCCAACTTGTACTTCCCAAGCGCTTAGTGCAGTGCTCTGCACACAGTAAGCGCTCAATAAATACGATTGATTGATTGAGCACTTACTATATGCACTAGACCACTGCACTAAGTGCTTGGGTGAGCACAATACCAAAGAATTAGCAGAAACGTTTCCTGCCCATAACGAGCTTAGAGTCTGGAGGGAAGGACAGCAAGAGGGTCTGGATGGGACATTATCCAGCATCCTTAGGGCTGTTCTGGTTGATTTTCCAGGGTGGGATTTATTTAGATCATTTTGAAGGAATACCTCAAGTATTTTCTCTGGTGGGGCTTAGGAACTGATTCTGTCTTCTACCAGAAGGCAGAGGGAAGTGCCAGGCTGATTGATGGTCTGTGGTCCTGAGGTAAACACTCAAGAAAAGAGAGACAGAGCGGCAGAGCGGACCGGACCATCAGCGCTTAGAACAGTGCTTTGCACATAGTAAGCGCTTAATAAATGCCATCATTATGAACTGAGAGTCCAGAGATCTGTGGGTGTGCTGGGTGTCTAAATCACCTGACCTCTCCAGGTCTCTGGTCTCTTCCCCCGACTCTAGGATGGGAACAAAACTACCTGCAACCGGAGAGGATCATAAGGATTTTGTGAGGTTTTAGGGATTTACTCCTGGAAGCGATTTATTTTTATTTATTTATTTTTTTAGCTCCTTGAAGAAAGGCACTCTATCAGTAAAAGTTACTGGAAAACTTGGCTTCTGCTCTGGGGGTGGGGGATTTAGTAGGAGGAGAAACTCCAGCTGAAAAGATGGAGAAATCCCAGAGGTATGAAGAGTCTTGTCCGTGATTTATTTTAAAAGATTTTTTTTTTTTTTTTTAGTTGTTGCTTTTCATTCCTTGTGGGGGAAACGAGAATCTTTGAAGTAACGGCTCTGAAATGGTAAGGTCAAGTCAGGCTGCAAAAGAGCTGCCCAGTGCTATGACAATGCACTGTGGCTGTAATATACAGTGAGTCATGGGTAGCTAATCCCGTTATTGATTTTTCTGAACTTGCTGACAGCGAAGAATTGGGGCTCAAGAAGTGGCCCAAAGTTCAAGTGATATTTGACAGTATTCAAAATGGCTCCATTAAAAAAAAAATTAATCCCTGGATCCCTCGGCCCTCTTGCGTACATGCTTATTCAATGGCACGTTTGATGATTTAGGCTGATCCTATAAATGTTTTTAGGCTTGTTCCCACCATTAGAGTGCAAATTCCTTGTGGGTGACTCTTATTTTGTACTTCATTCCTTCATTCAATCGTATTTATTGAGTGCTTACTGTGTGCAGAGCACTGTACTGAGCTCTTGGGAAGTACAAGTTGGCAACATACAGAGCTGGTCCCTACCCAACAGTGGGCTTCCCAAGTGCTTAGTACAATGCACCGCATCAAGCGCTTAGTACAGTGCTCTGCACACAGTAAGCGCTCAATAAATATGATTGAAAGTGGAAGCTTGATCTCTCCATGGTATTTATTGGGCATTTACTGTGTGCAGAGCACTGTACTAAGCGCTTGGGAGAGTGCGATATAATTGAGTTGGGAGATGTGTTCCCTGCCCACAAGGAACTTACAGTCTAGAGGCACTTATTGAACACTTACTGTTTGCAGAGCATGGAACTAAGTGCTTAGGACAGGACGGTTCAAGAGAATACAGTACAGGCCCTGGCCCCTCAAGGAGCTTGCAATCTAGTGGGGGAGACAGGCATTAAAATACATTACATTGTACTCTCCCAAGGGCTTACTACAGTGCTTTGTACACAGAAAGTGCTCAATAAATACGATTGAATGAATTAAAGGTAGGAGAAGTAGCAGAATATAAGAATATGCACATAAGTCCTGGGGGGCTGGGGGAGCGGTAAAAAAAGTGATTAAGGGGTAGAGTCCCAAGTACAGAAGTGACACAGATGGGACAGAGAGGGTGGGGTAAAAGAGAGGTTAGAGAAGACTTCTTGGAAGAGGAATGATTTGGGTAATAATAATAACAATGGTATTTGTTAAGCACTTACTATGTGTCTAGCACTGTTCTAAGCGCTGGGGGAGATCCAAGCTAATCAGGTTGGACACAGTCCATGTCCCATGGAGGCCTTCCCAGACTGAGCCCCCTTTTTCCTCTCCTCCTCCCCATCCCCCCTGCCCTACCTCCTTCCCCTCCCCACAGCATCTGTATATATGTTTGTACAGAGAGAAGAGAAGCAGCGTGGCTCAGTGGAAAGAGCCCGGGCTTTGGAGTCAGAGGTCATGGATTCAAATCCTGGCTCTGCCACTTGTCAGCTGTGTGACTTCGGGCACTTCACTTCTCTGGGCTTCAGTAGCCTCATCTGTAAAATGGGGATGAAGACTGTGAGCCCGCCGTGGGACAACCTGATCCCTTTGTAACCTCCCCAGTGCTTAGAGCAGTGCTTTGCACATCATCATCATCAATCGTATTTATTGAGCGCTTACTATGTGCAGAGCACTGTACTAAGCGCTTGGGAAGTACAAATTGGCAACATATAGAGACACTCCCTACCCAACAGTGGGCACATAGTAAGCACTTAATAAATGCCATCATCATTATTATTATTATTACAGATTTATTACTCTATTCTACTTGTACATATTTACCATTCTATTTATTTTGTTTATGATGTGCATCTAGCTTTATTTCTATTAATTCTGATGACACCTGTCCGCGTGTTTTGTTTTGCTGTCTGTCTCCCCCTCCTAGACTGTGAGCCCGTTGTTGGGTAGGGACCGTCTCTAGATGTTGCCAACTTGGACTCCCCAAGCGCTCAGTACAGTGCTCTGCACACAGTGAGCCCTCAATAAATACGATTGAATGAATGAATATGGGGCTCACAGCAGTAATCCCCATTTTACAGATGAGGTAACTGAGGCCCAGAGAAGTTTAGTGACTTGCCGAGAAGTGGCAGAGCTGGGATTAGAACGCAGGTCCTTGTGACTTCCAGCCCCGGGCTTTGACTTCCACTAGGCCGAGCCCGCTTCTCAGCTCGGGGTCCATCACGTGTGAAGGACGAGGGAGGGTTTTGAGCAAGGCGTCAACAGTTTGAGAGAGAAGATGGAGGTACAGGGGGTAGGTTGAGATGCAGAAAGATCCAGATGGATAAAGAACAAGTACGGCTGTCATGTTTTACTTCTTTCAGGTGTCAGAGGAGGTAGAGTCAGGGGTGAGAGTCAGAAGGACCTGGATTCTAATCCCGGCTCCGCTACTTGTGTGACCTTAGGCAAGTCACCTCACTTCTTTGTGCCTCAATTACCTCATCTGTAAAATAAGGATTAAGGCTGTGAATCTCATGCGGGACATGGACTGTGTCCAACCTCATTAACTCTCATAAACAGAGAAGTAGCGTGGCTCAGTGGAAGGAGCCCAGGCTTTGGAGTAGGAGGTCATGGGTTCAAATGGGATGGGTTCAAATCCCAGCTCCACCAGTTGTCAGCTGTATGACTTTTGGCAAGTCACTTCACTTCTCTGGGCCTCAGTGACCTCACCTGTAAAATGGGGATCATAATAGTAATAATCATAATAATAATAATCATCATCATCAATCGTATTTATTGAGCACTTACTATGTGCAGAGCACTGTACTAAGCGCTTGGGAAGTACAAATTGGCAACATATAGAGACAGTCCCTACCCAACAGTGGGCTCACAGTCTAAAAAGTGGGCTCACAGTCTAATAATGATGGCATTTGTTAAGTACTTACTATGTGTGAAGGTGATCAGGTGGTGCTACGTGGGGCTCACAGTCTTAATCCCCATTTTACAGATGAGATAACTGAGGCCCAGAGAAGTTAAGTGACTTGTCCGAAGTCACGCAGCTAACAAGCGGAGGAGCCATGATTAGAACCCATGACCTATACAAGGTCATCAGATTTTCCCACGTGGGGCTCAAAGTCTTACAGATGAGGTAACTGAGGCAGAGAGAAGTTGAGCGGCTTACCCAATGTCACAGAGCAGACAAGTGGCAGAGCAGGGATCGGAACCCACGTCCCCTGATTCCCAAGCCCGTGCTCTTTCCACTAAGCCACGCGGCTTCCCGTATTTACAGCGGGAGACTTAAGAATGCTTGGAAAAGTCTTGCTAGCCACTGTTAGGCCCTGCAATGAGTACTGTACAAAAGAACCACTTTATCTCAGGCCAAGTTTGGTCTTTTGAAGGAGAAGGCAATCCCCGCTCCTGGGAGTCGAAGAAACCAAGAGATAACTTGGCTACTGGGGATTAGGGAAAGAGCAGCTATTAAATGCAAGCTACAAGGAGGCAGTGTATTGAGGCCAATATCCGGGAGGATGGAGACACCTACTACAACACAAGCAAAGCACGAAGGATCCTAAAGCACTTAGTACAATGCCCTGCACACAGGAAGTGCTCAGTAAGTACCACCGATTGACCTTCTAGGACTCCGTTGTGCCTACTGGGAGTTAGGGAGCAATAATAATAATGATGGCATTTATTAAGCGCTCACTATGTGCAAAGCACTGTCTAAGCGCTGAGGTTACATGGTGATCAGATTGTCCCATGGGGGCTCAGATGAAGACTGTGATCCCCCGGTGGGACAACCTGATCACCATGTAACCTCCCCAGTGCTTAGAACAGTGCTTTGCACATAGTAAGTGCTTAATAAATGCCATTATTATGATTATTATTATCTACCCCAGTGCCTAGTATGGTACCTGGAACATAGTAATCACTTAAGTTCCACAAAAAAGTGCTTATTATGGTGTCTTGAGCTCAGTAAATGCTGTCACTACGAGTACGGTAAGTTGCACTCAGTGTGTCCTTAATAAACCCCATTACTTCTCTTGCTATTGGAATGTAATTCAGCAGTTTGGTATGGGGACCCCCGTAGTGAAGAAAAACCAAGTGTTGGGGCTTGTTTCTTGACCCTCTCTCCCAACTTGTATTTTCTCCACCTCCCCAAAAGAAGGGCCAGGGTAGACAAGAGGCAGCCTTCCGCCAATCAAAATTATCAATATTTTGCACTTATTTATAGACAGCAGTCACTGCTGTAGCAGTAGGTGCGTAATTGGCAATTGGATGATCAATTACCCAGTGCAGAACTGGAAAAAAAAAATTGTCATCTGGCCCCAGGAGAAAGTCCAATTCCAGTGCTCATTTTTAACTGTGAGAAGGCTCAAAGAAGCTTTAAAAGACTGACCCTGATGCATTGGAGGTCTAATTAGTGGCAGCTTGTCAATTAATTCTGTTGGGTTCTCCACAGGAGACGTGGAGTGTGTGGTTGAATGAGGTAGCCCTGCTCTCATTACCAGTCAATCAATCATCAATCTGGATGGGGCCAGATCAAACTCTTGGGGAATAATGTCACCTTCACTGATGTGGATTGCCCTGTCAATTTGGACGATTGAAAAAAAAAATGGTATTTACTTGCCTACTAAGTGCCAGGCACTATACTAAGCACTAAGGTAGATGCGAGCCATTCGGGTTGGACACAGTCCATACTCCTCATGAGGCTCGCAGTCTTCACCCCCATTTTACAGATGAGGTCACTGAGGTGCAGAGAAGTGAAGGGATGTCTTAGAGCAGGCAATGTAAGAGATGGGCCCAGGTCCTTCAGGCTCCTAGGCCTGGGCTCTATCCACCAGGCCAAGCTGCTTCTCACTGCTCTACGTCAGATGCGGTTAATAATAATAATAATTATGATGGCATTTATTAAGTGCTTACTATGTGCAAAGCACTCTTCTAAGCGCTGGGGAGGTTACAAGGTGATCAGGTTGTCCCACAGGGGGCTCACAGTCTCCATCCCCATTTTACAGATGAGGTCACTGAGGCCCAGAGAAGTTCAGTGACTTGCTCAAAGTCACACAGCTGAAAATTGGCGGAACTGGGATTTGAATCCATGACCTCTGACTCCAAAGCCCAGGCTCTTTTCCACTGAGCCACGCTGCTTCGCTGAGGTTGTGGGAATTCTGAGGTCGACTGACCACACATTTCAGGCTTTTTGCTTCCTCCTGTCCCTTTTCCTCGGTCACTGTGGGTAGCCTCGGGGCAGTCTGCAGTGGTCAGATGTGGTGATGGCGGTGTTGAGGGGCAGCTGCCAATTATGTGTTTCCCTGGGCCCTCAGAAGATACCAGAGGCCATGCAATCCATTGCCCAAATTGCCCTTTCAGCCGACTGCTTTTTAGCCAGACCAAATGGTATTGCAACATAAAATACTAATAACAGAAATCCTGGCTAGTGAGTCATTTTTCCATTAGAGCCATAATTCCCTCTAAACTGTATACTCATTTTGGGCAGGGAATATTGTTCTATTGTACTCTCCCAAGCGCTTAAGTACAGTGCTCTGCATACAGTAAGCACTCAATAAATACGACTGATCGATTGAATGTCCAGGTGGATTGGCAGCGTCTCTTCCCAACTGCTGTAAGGGTTGCCCCTTGCAAACACGGGGCCTGTCTACCAGGCAGCCGGCAAGTCTGTGAGCACGTTTGGGTCACCTCCACGACGGGTTCGATGAAAATGATTCCGAGGTCAACGAGAGACTTTCAGCAAAGCAAGCCATAATAATAATGATGATGATGATGGCATTTGTTAAGCATGTACTATGTGCAAAGCACTGTTCTAAGCGCTGGGGGGATACAAGGTAATCAGGTTGTCCCACATGGGGCTCACAATCTTAATCCCCACTATACAGATGAGGTAACTGAGGCACAGAGAAGTTAAGTGACTTGCCCAAAGTCACACAGCTGACAGTTGGTGGAGCCGGGATTAGAATCCATGACCTCTGACTCCCAAGCCCGGGCTCTTTCCACTGAGCCACGCTGCTTCTCTGCTTTATGTCAAGCACTGTTCCTCGCGTTGAGGTAGATTCATTCATTCATTCAATCAATCATATTTTTTGAGCGCTTACTGTGTGCAGAGCACTGGACTAAGCACTTGGGAAATACAAGCTGGGAACATATAGAGATGGTCCCTACCCAACTGCGGGCTCACAGTCTAGAAGGGGGAAACAGACAACAAAACAAAACACATTAACAAAATAAAATAAATAGAATATTAAATATGTACAAGTAAAATAGATACAACATAATTCATTCAATCATATTTATTGAGCACTTACGGTGTGCAGAGCACTTACAAAGCACTTGGGAAGTACAAGCTGGCAACATATAGAGACGGTCCCTACCCAGCAGCAGGCTCACAGTCTAGAAGGGGGAGACAGACAACAAAACATATTAACAAAATAAAATCAATAGAATAGTAAATATGTACAAGTAAAATAAATAGATACAACATCATTCATTCAATCGTATTTATTGAGCACTTACTGTGTGCAGAGCACTGTACTAAGCGCTTAGGAAGTACAAGCTGGCAACATATAGAGACGGTCCCTACCCGACAGTGGGCTCACAATCTAGAAGGGGAAGACAGACAACAAAACATATTAACAAAATAAAATCAATAGAATAGTAAATATGTACAAGTAAAATAAATAGATGCAATATCATTCATTCAGTCATATTTATTGAGCACTTACTGTGTGCAGAGCACTGTACTAAGCGCTTGGGAAGTCCAAGTTGGCAACATATAGAGACAGTCCCTACCCAACAGTGGGCTCACAGTCTAGAAGGGGGAGACAGACAACAAAACAAAGCATATTAACAAAATAAATAGAATAGTAAATATGTACAAGTAAAATAAATAGACGCAACATAATCAGACTGGACACAGTCCCTGCCCCACATGGGGCTCACAGTCTTAATCCACATTTTCCCGATGAGGGAACTTGAGGCACAGAGACATGATGTGACTTGCCCAAGGTTGCCCAGCAGACAAGTGGCGGAGCTGGAAGAAGAATCCAGGTCCTTTTGTCTCCCAGGCCTGGGCTTTGAAGGGATTTGCCGTGCATTATCCCCAGCCCCACTCTCTGATATCAAAATGACCACCTTAGCGCCTTTCTGTCTGGGGCCGGGGCCTTCGGTCACCCCTTAGAGGGCCTGGGGCTCGAGTGCGGGTGGAATTGGGCCGCACCCAGTTTGCTCCAGGCCTGCCAGGGGAGCCGAGGCTGCCAAGTTGGGAAGCTGGGGCCCTTAGGTCGGCTGGAGATGCTTTAAGAAAGAAAACTTGATTTCAATCCCCGGTCCGTTACCCCGAGTCTCGTTGCACCGCTAATCACGATGCTGCAGGCGGCTTGTGGGAAAGAGGATGTTATAAATAAGTAATCGTATTTTATATTTCTTTGGCACTCCTTATTCTGGAGCACTTAGTGCTCACCAAGAGCCAGCTCCACATTCCTCAGGGTTGGTGAGGAGGCCCCAGCAGCTAGACCTAGGATTCCGATGGGTTCCGTTCCTATTCCTCCTGATTTGACGGGAAAATGGGATGTTGTCTGGGATTTCCCAGGGGGCTGCTCTTCCCCGGTTCACCGGTTGTTGTAGCACCCATTTTAGGAATTGAGTCTGGTGAGCACCTTCCTTAAAAAGAAGAAATTGTGCCGTATCCCTAGGCAATTCTTGGGAAGAATGCCTTTCTTCCCATCAGTATGTTAATGGGGTGAATTATGGGACCAAGAGACTTGGGAACATGCCCTAACCACCTGATGAATCACCAAGAGTGTTCAGTACAGAGCCTGGCACTCAGTAGGTGCTTAATAAATGCCACCAGATGATTGATAATAATAATGGCATTTATTAAGTGCTTTCTGTGTGCAAAGCACTGTTCTAAACTCTGGGGAGGTTACAAGGTGATCAAGTTGTCCCAAGGGGGGTTCACAGTCTTAATCCCCATTTTACAGATGAGTTAACTGAGGTACAGAGAAGTGAAGTGACTTGCCCAAAGTCACACAGCTGACAACTGACGGAGCCGGGATTTGAACTCCTGACCTCTGACTCCAAAGCCCGGGCTCTTTCCACTGAGCCACACTCCTTCCCTAAATTGATTGATTCCCTTCTCTCTCCCACATTTGCCTGCTAGGGTGCATTGCAGGATTAAATTTTTTTCTGCTCTTATCCAAAATGTGAATGTGGGGGTCCCTCATCATTCTCCAGGATATTGACCACATCATCGAATGAGGTTCCCGGCCCTTGTTCCTCCTAATTCCTTCACATCCGTTGGAGCCATCAGTGACTTCTGCTCAACCTCATCAAGGACAGAGTGTGCTGGAAACAAGTGCTTCCCCCAGTAGAGAACAGTCACCAGGGAACGACATTTTAGCCAGCTGCCACACGGGATGTGCTGTGATTATGATAATGATGATAATAAGCCCTTACTATGTGTCAAGCAATGCACTAAGGTCTGGGGTAGCTACAAAGTCATCAGGCCCCTCATGGGGCTCACAGTCCCAAATAGAAGGGAAAATCATATTGCATTTTGCAGATCCCCATTTTACAGATGAGGGAACTGAGGGCCAGAGAAGTGAAGTGACTCTCCTGAGGTTACAGAGCAGACAAGTGGCGGAGCTGGGATTATTATCATTACTATTATTATTACTACTGCTACTACTACTAATAATAATGATGGCATTTATTAAGTTCTTACTATGTGCAAAGCACTGTTCTAAGCGCTGGGGAGGTTACAAGGTGATCAGGTTGTCCCTCGGGGGGCTCACAGTCTTCATCTCCATTTTACAGATGAGGGAACTGAGGCCCAGAGAAGTTGTGACTTGCCCAAAGTCACACAGCTGACAATTGGTGGAGCCGGGATTTGAACACCTGACCTCTGACTCCAAAGCCCGTGCTCTTTCCACTGAGCCACGCCACTACTATTTATCATCCCGGTATTTGTTGAATGCTTGCTATGTGCCAGGAACTGTACAAAGAGCTGGGGTAAGGGATAAGTTCAACGGGTCCTATGTGGGGCTCACACTTCCAAGTATGAGAGAGAACAGATATTGAATCCCCGTTTTCCAGATGAGGAGACCGAGATACTTAGAGGTGAAGTGACTTGCCTAAGGTCACCCGGCAGACAAGGGGCAGAATAGAGATTTAGAACCCAGGTCCTCTGATGCCCAGACCTGAGCTCTTTCCACTGGGCCACGCATCTCCAGGAGCAGCAGGGAAGGCTAAAATCTTCCACCCCCTTGCCACTGGGATCTGCAATTAGCAAAGCGGAGGGCCTGGGACGTAGAGGTCTTCCACTCTGCCCATCAATCAACCAAGGGCCAAGGATGGGGGAATTGGCTGCTCGTACTTGCGGTCTCAGGTCAACACCGCGGGACTGGAAAGCATTAGGTGGAGGCATTTTGCCTTTTCTTTTTTTTCCAGAGAGCTTGCATCCACAGGCACAGCTTCTGATTGGCCTGGGGGGAATCTTCCTGGTTGGCACAGCTGTTGCTAAGCACTGGGTGAGCCTCTTCCTCTTATCGGGGAAGGATTTGCAATTTATATTTGCACGCTGCAACAGCCAGAACCCAGGTGGGAATAGAAGTCGTCCTTGGGATTTGCGAAACAAATCAGCTCTCTCCGTAGCCATGGTTTATCACTCACGGGAAAGAGCAGAAGCCAAAGGAATCTCATCAAATGGCTCCCGTAAAGATGTTGTAGGATCCCTCACGACCTGGGTGGCCGGGCCTCAGTCCTTTCCCTGTCTCTCTGATACCAGCCTTCGGGGACTACTCCTGTGACTATGGTGGTGGGGAGGGATCTTCCCTGACTAAGTCCCCCTTTCCTCTTCTCCCACTCCCTTCTGCGTCACCTTGACTTGCTCCCTTTATTCATCCCTCTTCCCAGCCCCACAGCACTTTAATAATAATAATAATAGTAATGACATTTGTTATTCATTCATTCATTCAATCGTATTTATTGAGCACTTACTGTGTGCAGAGCACTGTACTAAGCACTTGGGAAGCACAAGTTGGCAACATATAGAGACGGTCCTTACCCAACAGTGGGATCACAGTCTAGAAGCACTTACTATGTGCCAAGCCCTGTTCTAAGTGCTGGGGAGGGGGGGAACAAGGTGATCAGGTTGTCCCACATGGGGCTTACAGTCTTCATCCCCATTTTCCAGATGAGGAACTGAGGCCCAGAGAATAATAATAATAATGATGCCATTTATTAAGCGCTTACTATGTGCAAAGCACTGTTCTAATCACTGGGGAGGTTACAAGGTGATCAGGTTGCCCCACGGAGGGCTCACAGTCTTAATCCCCATTTTACAGATGAAGAAACTGAGGCACAGAGAAGTTAAGTGACTTGCCCAAAGTCACACAGCTGACAATAGGCAGAACTGGGATTTTAACCCCTGACCTCTGACTCCAAATCCCGGGCTCTTTCCACTAAGCCACGCTGCCTCTCTGTACATATCTGTATTTTATTTATTTATATTAATGTCTATCTCCCCCTCTTGACTGTAAGCTCGTTGTGGGCAGGGAATGCGTCCGTTTATTGTTATATTGTACTCTCCCAAGTACAGTGCTCTGCGCACCGTAAGCGCTCAATAAATACGAATGAATGAATGATAAAAGGACAGGAGTGTTGGGGATGGGAAATAATAGCATATCAATCGGGGGTTGTGGTATTGTAAGTGCTTAATACGGTGGTCTGCACATAGTAAGTGCTCAATAAATACAATTGATAATGACGATGATGGCAGTTTTCCTGGGATGAACTCCAGGGAGAGATTAGCACCTTGGGGAACGCCCCCAGAACATTACCCATCTCTAAGGGTTCAGGTCAAAGCCTACTAGCTTTACCTTGGCTTTGGTGTGAGAATAGACCATGAACAGTTTGGGGCCAGAAAAGGAATTCTTGATTGGAAAATTGCTTTAAGATGTCCAAAGCCGCACATTGGCTCAGACATTGCCAGACACTTTTAGCATGCCATAGGGTGCTCTGTGCTTGCCCTCAAGGAGCATACTCTGTTGTGGGAATGAAAGGCAGGGGGATTGTTGTATTGTAATAATAATAATAATAATAATAATGGCATTTATTAAGCACTTACTATGTGCAAAGCACTGCTCTAAGCTCTGGGGAGGTTACAAGGTGATCAGGTTGTCCCACGGAGGGCTCACAGTCTTAATCCCCGTTTTACAGATGAGGGAACTGAGGCCCGGAGAAGTTAAGTGACTTGCCCAAAGTTACACAGCTGACAAGTGGCGGAGCCGGGATTTGAACCCCGGACCTCTGACTCCAAAGCCCGGGTTATTTCCACTGAGCCACACTGCTTCCCCCATAGTAAGCACTCAATACATACCATTGATTGACTGAGAAGCAGTGGCCCAGGAGACTTTGTGTTCCTCCCGAAGACAGCGGGTTCTGAGATTTTCAGAACCAGGATGAAACAGGCCAAATTCTGGGCTTCACATTTTGCCAGTTGTCTGCCTATATGGGCCCAAATTTAAAATTCATTCATTCATTCAATCGTATTTATTGAGCACTTACTGTGTGCAGAGCACTGTACTAAGCGCTTGGGAAGGACAGGTCAGCAACGTATAGAGACGGTTCCTACCCAACAGCGGGCTCACAGTCTAGAAGGGGAAGACAGACAACAAGACAAAACATGGAGACAGAATCTCCTTGCTGCTCTCTGGCTTGCCCAAGACATGCTGTGATAGGTTCCCAATGAGTATTCCCTCAATCAATCAATCATATTTACTGAGCGCTTACTGAATGCAGAGCACTGTAGTAAATGCTTGGGAGAGTATGATACAACAACGTTGGAAGACACTTCCCTGCCCACAGTGAGCTGATGGTCTAGACCGGAAGACAGACATTAATATAAATAAATTAGGGATCTGTGCATAAGTGCTGTGGGGCGGGGGGAAGGAGTGATTAAAGGGAGCAAATCCAATTTCATTCTTTCCTTAAAGGCGGGTAAGAATGCTGCTTTCTGTGTCTAAATTTTTTGCCCACTGTGGTAGTCTCTCAAGTGTTCAGTTCAGTGCTTAGCACTCAGTTGCCATTGATGGATTGATTGCTGAATCTAATTAGGGGATTAGAGGACTAGAGTTAGGAGATTGAAGAGGAGAAGTCTGGAGCCCTCCAACTTGCCCTCTGAAAGGTCAAGTTTAGGTTCACTGACACGCAGCGTGGCTTTGGAGTCAGAGGTCTTGGGTTCAAATTCCGGCTCTGCCACTTGTCAGCCGTGTGACCTTGGGCAAGTCACTGAACTTCTCTGGGCCTCAGTTCCCTCATCTGGAAAATGGGGATGAAGACTGTGAGCCCCACATGGGACAACCTGATTATCTTATATCTACCCCAGTGCTTAGAACAGTGCTTGGCACATAGTAAGCGCTTAACAAATACCAACATTATTATTATTATTGTTATAGCCATGTGGAGTCATTGGAGTCCAAGCCACACCAAGTGTTCTTTGTGGAAAACAAATGAATTTGAGTAATAATAATAATAATGATGGCATTTATTAAATGCTTACTATATGCAAAGCACTGTTCTAAGTGCTGGGGAGGTTACCAGGTGATAAGGTTGTCCGGGGTGGGGGGGTGTCTCACAGTCTTAATCCTCATTTTACAGATGAGGTAACTGAGGCACAGAGAAGTGAAGTGACTTGCCCAAAGTCACAGAGCTGACAATTGCCGGCGCCGGGATTTGAACCCATGACCTCTGACTCCAAAGCCCGGGCTCTTTCCACTGGGCCACGCTGCTTCTCTGAGTAGTCTCAGGCTTTTCTTCCATTTTGATTTCAACTTCTTCCAAAAAAATCCCAACTCTGAGACTGACCCCCCACAACGAGCGAAGTGGTTTAGTGGATAGAGCGTGGGCCTGAGAGTCAGAAGGACCTGGGTTCTAATCCTGGCTCTGCCACCTGTCTGCTATGCGACCTTGGGCAAGTCCCTTCACTTCTCTTGGCCTCAGTTACTTCATCCGTAAAATGGGGATTGAGTGTGAGCCCCATGTGGAACGGGGACTGTGCCCAACCTGATTAGCTTGTATCAAAGCAAGTATTGTATCTAAACAAGCATTTGGAACAGTGCTTGGCACATCGTAAGGGCTTAACAAGTACCATTATTAAAATAATTCTTATTATTATTGCAAGAGTCATCAGGGCTGGAGCCATACGGTACGTTCTTTGTGCAACATGGATGGATTTGACTAGTCTTTATCTTTTCTTCCATTTGAATGTCAACTGCTTCCAAAATGGAACCCTCGCTGTCATGGGTCCCATCATCCATGAGCCCCTGGGGTCTCCCCTGAAGCAATGCTCATTTTCCTTGAACTTGCTGTTGGACTTTCTGCCCACAGCCAGAGGAACGAAGGATCCTGGATAGGGGTCTGGACCAACTCTAATGGTTTCCCTGCAGGCCCCAGGGGCCTCAGACTCTCTCTCTCTGAGCCTCCTAGGACGGTAGACAAGATCAAAGACAGCTGTCTCTCTCTTTCTCTATCACTGGCTTTCCCCATAGGATTTCTGGCCCTGGTTGTTGATCTCATTAAGCCCTGAAGGCAAAGCCCTGGAGGATTAGGAGTAAAATGTTAATGGTGTATTTTCCAAGTTTTGAATGTTTTTCAAGGAGGGGTTAATCCATTAGGGTGATTTATTCCTTATCGCCCTTTCAGCTTGGAAGTTTCTCCTCCCAAGGGAACCCGCTTGCCACTTCTCTCCATCTCCCACTTCCAGGAAGGTAGAGGCCCCATTTGAGCTCAGCTTTACCAGATGTGGCGACTCGGCAGCCATTAGAAGGGAAGGGAAGTGCTTTCTCGGCCCTCCCTTCCCCAGATGTCACAACCCTCCCTGACTCTATCATCATCATCATCATCAATCGTATTTATTGAGCGCTTACTATGTGCAGAGCACTGTACTAAGCGCTTGGGAAGTACAAATTGGCAACATATAGAGACAGTCCCTACCCAACAGTGGGCTCACAGTCTAAAATGGGGAGACAGAGAACAAAACCAAACATACTAACAAAATAAAATAAATAGAATAGATATGTACAAGTAAAATAAATAGAGTTATAAATATGTACAAACATATATACATATATACAGGTGCAGACTCAATCAATCGATCAATGAATTGTATTTATTGAGCGCTTACCGTGTGCACAGCACTGTACAAAACGCTCGGGACAGTACAACTAAACAGAGTAGGTAGCCATGTTCCCTGCCCACGAGAGCTTACAGTCCAGAGAGGCTCAGTGAAAGAGAGCTGTTGAATGGGAAGAGATTCCCTTTATATTCCTTAGTCTTTCAACTTCCCAGGAGCCAAGATTTGAGCCAAGCCCATTTCTTTTGATTTGAATTCCTCGGGACCATGTCTGAGGTTAGTTTGGCTTTGACTGCGTCTGCCTGGCTTCTGAGTAATGATGGCATTTATTAAGCACTTGCTATGTGCAAAGCACTGTTCTAAGCACTGGGGAGGTTACAAGGTGATCAGGTTGTTCCCACGGGGGGCTCACAGTCTTAATCTCCTTTTTACAGATGAGGGAACTGAGGCCCAGAGAAGTGAAGTGACTTGCCCAAAGCCACACAGCTGACAACTGGCGGTGACCTCTGACTCCAAAGATTTACAGTAGAATCAATTCTGCTACAGTGCATGTTTTCACTTAGCATTTTGGAAGGAATAATAATAACTGAGGTGTTCTGAGCACTGTGGTAGATACAAGGTAATCAAGTTGGACACAATCCTGTCCCACGTAGAACTCACAGTCTTGAGCCCCAGTTTACGGATGAGGTAACCGAGGCCCAGAGAAGTGAAGTGACTCACCCAAGGTCACACAGCAGACATGTAGACAGAGCAGGAAACCCCACGTGGGTTGAGGACGACAGTGCCCACTTGCCCAGGTGCCACGTGACGGCGTGGTGGGAGGAATGGTTACGTGAGGGTCAGGCATGGCATGAAGAGTAGCAGGAGAGTTTTCTGAAACCTGAGACTTTTCAGGAAGAGTTTGATAAAGTACTACTCATAATTGAGGTATTTGTTTAGCTCTTATTGTTATTCATTACTAATCAATTGCATTTATTGAGTGCTTACTGTGTGCAGAGCACTGCACTAAGCACTTGAGAGAGTAGTCATTCATTTATCCAGTTGTATTTATTGAGTGCTTACTGTGTGCAGAGCAATGTACTAAGCGCTTGGGAAGAACAAGTCGGCAACATATAGAGACTGTCCCCCTACCTAGCAACAGGCTCACAGTCTGGAAGATCATTTGATCATATTTATTGAGCATTTACTGTGTGCACAGCACTGTACTAAGCGCTTGGGAGAGTATAACTTGACAATTAACAGACACATTCCCTGCTGACAACAAGCTTATAGTCTACAGGCTGAGACAGAAATTAATATGCGTATAGATTACAGATATCTACATAAGTGCTGCGATGCTGGGAGGGAGGATGAATAATATAATTATTAATTGCAATAATGGTATTTTTTAAATGCCATTTGCCAAGCACTGGGCTGAGAGCTGGAGTAGAGACAATCAGATTGGGCCCAATCCCTGTCCCACATGGGGCTTACAGTCTAGGAGGGAGGGAGAACAGGTATCAATCTCCATAGTACAGTGAGGAAGTAGAGGGACAAAGAAGTAAGGGACTTGTCTAAGCTCACAAGCAGACAAGTGGTGGAGCCAGGTTAGAACCCAGGTCCTCTCACTCCCAAGCCCATGGTCTTTGCAAGAGGCCACTCTGGTTCCCGAACTTTACATTTAGGAGAAAAGCATAAGGCGGGAAGACTCACAGGCCTTGGCGTCTCTCAGTCTAATTCTGAGAGTTTGAGGAGTGCCATCTCTCTGGGGGCTAGAGGAATGAAGTTCTGCAGCTAGGAAAGCAGCTGCCGTTTCCACGCCCTGCCAACCAAGAGGCAGAGGCCCAGATTCTCAGGGCAAAACACTGTCTAAATAGCAGATTGGTTTCTCAGACCCAGAGAACAGCCGGGCCTAACCTAAGTGATGCTAAGTCAGAGCCCAGGATGCTGTCACCAGCAGTGGCGTCGAGAGATAATAATAATAATAATGGCATTTGTTAAGTGCTTACTATGTGCAAAGCACTTTTCTAAGCGCTGGGGGGGGCGGATACAAGGTGATCAGGTTGTCCAGCGTAGGGCTCACAGTCTTAATCCCCATTTGACAGATGAGGTAACTGAGGCTCAGAGAAGATAAGTGACTTGCCCAAGGTCACACAGCAGACAAGTGGCAGAACTGGGATTAGAACCCATGGCCTCTGACTCCCAAGCCCGGGCTCTTTCCACTGAGCGACTCAGAACCCATCCCTGTGAGTAGGGGTACACTATCAAACATCTTTTATTGACTATCTTTTAGACTGTGAGCCCACTGTTGGGTAGGGACTGTCTCTATATGTTGCCAACTTGTACTTCCCAAGCGCTTAGTTCAGTGCTCTGCACACAGTAAGCGCTCAATAAATACGATTGATTGATTGAACAGCCCGCCTCTTCTCTCTATACTCGCAATTCTCCCTCTAATGACTCATTGACCCCTTCTCCAAGTATTTATTCAGACACTTCCTGGCAGTAGTGGCATGGGACAAATTCCCCAGGCTCATCAATCAGTCAACTGTATTGACTGTGTGCTTACCGCATGCAGAGCACTGCACTAAGTGCTTGGGAGAGTATGATATTTCAGAGTCAGGAGTCACTTTTCCTGCCCATAATGAGCTTCTAGTCTAGAGGGGGAAGCAGACATTAATACAAATCAATTAATTGTGGATGTGTACATAGGGAGGGGTGAAAAAAGTGTGCAAATACCAGCAGAAGGGTGACAACAGAAGGGAGTGGGAGAAGGGGAAATGAGGACTTAGTCAGGGAAGGCCTCTTGGAAGAGATGTGCTTTTAAATAAGGCTTACCACTCACTTGCTGAGAAAGCTCTTCATTCATTCAATCGTATTTATTGACCGCTTACTGTGTGCAGAGCACTGTACTAAGCACTTGGGGAGTACACGATGGAGACATGTAGAGACGGTCCCTACTCCACAACGGGCTCACAGTCTAGAAGGGGGAGACAGACAACAAAACAAAACATGCGGACAGGTGTCAAGTCGTCAGAACAAATAGAATTAAAGCTAAATGCACATCATTAACAAAATAAATAGAATAGTAAATATGTACAAGGAAAATAGAGTAATAAATCTGTACAAACATATATACAGGTGCTGTGGGGAGGGAAAGGAGGTAGGGCGGGGGAGATGAGGAAGAGAGGAAAATGGGGGCTCAGTATGGGAAGGCCTCTTGGAGGAGGTGAGCTCTCAGTAGGGATGGAGGAAGGGAGGAAGAAAGCTAGCTTGGTGGATGTGTGAAGGGAGGGCATTCCAGGCCAGGGGGAGGACATGGGCCAGGGGTCGACGGCGGGACAGGTGAGAACGAGGTAACCTCCAGTGGGGTTCCCTGTCATCCCAACGGTGGGGGATTGAGGCCCTTCCATTCTATTCCTCTCTCTCTCTCTGCACCATTTTATGACCTTCCATCACATGCCCTCCCCACCTTGGCTTTCCCAGGCTACCAAACTAAATGGCTTCAGTCCTTTCTCCCCCAAGACCTGCTCCGTCTCCTTCATCATTTTGGTTACCCTCATGGCTACCCCTAGCCAGTCTTTTAACTGGGGACTCTGAAGAGGCAAAGTGAAGAATCTCCAGCTGCTCTTCTCCTCCTGTCCCTGCCCTCTCCCCACCCTCAGCTGCATCGGGTGGAATGTTTAATTTCAAGGGAAAGGATGTGGCCCGTGAGGCTTGGGGCCGAGGACAAGTGTCAGGAACAACAACGCCAAAAATCTGACCTCCCACCATTCCGCCTTGCCTCTGCCACCTCTCCCTCCCAGGCTTTCAGTCTCTCCCCACTCCCCCGCCCCTGGAGAGGAGACATGAGATCATCGCTTTCCAATGAAAAGCCAGAAACCGGGCTCCTTCTGGGCTCATTTTCCTGTCAGGACTGGAATATTTATTATTCCTCCACAGCTGAACTCGGCAAACAGAGCTGCAGGCTGTACGCTGCATGAATATGTAGCGGGGGGCTGGAGAGAGAGGAAGGACGGCACTCTCTAAGCGATGCTCCTGGCTAGGCATAGATGGGGTGGGGTGGGGCTGGGGGGGAAGCGATGAGGAGGGGGTCTCTTCTGCCCACTCCCCCCAGCCCCCAGATGGTGATTTCGATCTATCCCTCACCTTGACAATCTTCTTTAAACTGTTTGCTTCAAGCTGGGGCATTCTGGAGTCTCAAAAACAGGGCAGGAAGGATGATCTACATAAGGAGCAACAGGGAAATGGGGGAGGGATGATGCACTGAAATGAACCCCTTTTAAAGATCAAGCTCTTGAATAATGGAGGAGTGTATTAAGACAGGTGAGCTCGGATGCAAACATCTGTTAAGAACCCCCAGACCCTGCTAGGTCTGTCCCCAAGCCCTTCTTCCTCCCACCTGCCCCCCACCTCATTCTCAGATTGTGAGCTTCTGCCTATATCTCATCTTTCCCAGGTTTTAGTATTAATACTACTATCACTCCTACCCAGACCTGGTCATTCAGTGGTCCAGTCTGAATGGGGCAGAATGACGGAAAAAGAATCTGAACGTTTAATGGCTTGAGCATTTGTAGCATCATTTTCAGCATGTTTCTCGGAAACATTTTACACCCCCCCATACACAAAAACACTCTCTCTCTCTCTCTCTCTCCCTCCCCCCGCCCACCCGTCCTCTTGTCATCGCAGTGGTGACACCAATCATCCTGCTCCTGAACTAGCACTTCAGATCTTAGAGTCATGGAGGAGGGAGGGAAGGAGAAGAAATCAGGAGTAACGTAGTGGCCGAACTGACTATGCAGAGTTAAAGAGGGGGCAATATGGTCTGGACAGAATAACAGCCACAGCTGCCTGGGACAAAGAGGATGGGCGAAGCTATGGAAGGGCCCACTTGGGGTGGCAGAGGATGACGATGATGATGATGTTGTCCCCCTTTGCCATATCCAGACAGGCCTCAGTCCGGCAACTTCAGGACCGAGAACGTGTCTGTAGGAATCGATTAGAGTGCTAGTGGTTTATTCAGTGCCCTCACCCTCTTGTCTCTGCCAGCCATGTTCCTCCGGGGAAAGTAGGGACAAGAAGATAGGTGGACAGCAAATGGCAAAGCAATTGCAGAAATGTTACGTTTTGAATCCATTAACGGCCAAAGTGACCAGAGCAGAGTGCCACCGCTGTTTCATAGACCAGCGGACGATGCCAGGGTAACAACAACAATCACGGTATTTGTTAAGCACTTACTATGTGCAAAGCACTGTTCTAAGCACTGGGGTAGATACAAGGTAATCAGGTTGACCCTCATGGGTTCAGTCTTAATCCCCATTTTCCAGATGAGGGAACTGAGGCACAGAGAAGGGAAGTGACTTGCCCGAAGTCGCACAGCTGATAACTGGCGGAGCTGGGATTAGAACCCATGACCTCTGACTCCCAAGCCCGGGCTCTTTCCACTGAGCCACGCTGCTTCTCTAAGCAGGGTAGCCACCTGGTAGCTCCTGTAGTCTCTGCCACCACTATTAGACTGTGAACCCACTGTTGGGTAGGGACTGTCTCTATATGTTGCCAACTTGTACTTCCCAAGCGCTTTTAGTACAGTGCTCTGCACTCAGTAAGCGCTCAATAACTACAACTGATTGATTGTTAGCTTGGCATTTTCAGGATTTCTGCTGATTCTGTCAGATGCCCTAGGGGTTTTTCCAACCTGAAACCCTCTCCACGAATGGCAGGGCCCAAGCAGGCAATCTCCCCTTCTGTCCATCTCTCCCCCCTCTCTCTTGAGGTTGGTGTGAGATTTGGGGGGGGTGAGGGCCCGACGCAGGAAGTGATGAATGAGGAAAAGATTTGAAGGATTCCCAGTCTGTGCAGATAACTGATGCCAGCAGAATTGGGAATGAATTATATCTCGGTTTCTTCCAAAGAACTCAAAGCACTTTAAGGATGAATCCTTCCACCAGCCTAGAGAGACAGCTAGCATCATTCCCATTTTACAGGTTGGGGAACTGAACTCAGAGTTCAGAGAGGTTAAGCAGCTGGAGAGGTCATACCTCAACTCATTCATTCATTCAATCATATTTATTGAGCGGTTACTGTGTGCAGAGCACTGTACTAAGCGTTTGGGAGAGTACAATATAACAATAAGCAGACACATTCCCTGCCTCGGACATTCATGGACTGACGACCTCAGCTCCATTTCATCAGGCATGCTGATCACCATCGTCTCTTTCTATCCTGAGCGGCTCCGTGCTATCACGCCCAGTGAAAATCGTTTTGGGAAACATTTGCTGTGTGGGCAGGTAGCGTCATTCAGCGGGCTGGGTGACAGGCTAGGAACGTGGAGGAGGCAACTTCTAATTTGGGCTCCATTTCTGGCTGTCTGGCTGATCAGGTAACTGGGTGTGTTTCCTTTTTCGTATAATGGGAGAGGGCAGAGGTCGACGTTCGAACTCGACGCTTTGGAAATGAATGAAGCCTTAATGTCCAAGAGAAATGGAAGGAAACCACCATTTTGGGAAAGGGTGGAAAGGTGTGGTTTCGGCGTCAGTGGAGTTAACAAATCAGGGGCAGTTTATTCTAAGGGATGGATGAAGAGAGATGTGGACACAGGATGGCAAATTGTCTTTGGGGTTGGTCCCCCTTGAAACCGACTTCAATGGGTCATAGCTGACCAGCAAAGCTCCGGATGGTCTTGAGGAATCCAGTGGGGGCACAAAGCAGCTCCTCGGATCAAGTCTCCCTCCCCTAGCTTCTGGGTTTCACCCCAGAGATGTGTGAAGGGAGCTAGTACAACCCCAACAGGAGGTGAAATGCCATGCTTTCAAAATGGATCTGCCCCAGTGGGAATTGGGAATTGGGAATGCTCCATTATTGGGTATCATTGGTCAAAGGATTTGTCTTCCTGAGAGGCAGCATGGCCTAGTGGAGAAAATTTGGGCCTGTAAGTCATAAGGACATGGGTTCTCATCCTGGCCCTGACACTTGTGAAGCAGTGTGGCTCAGTGGAAAGAGCCAGGGCTTTGGAGTCAAAGGTCATGGGTTCAAATCTTGGCTCTGCCAATTGTCAGCTGTGTGACTTTGGGCAAGTCATTTCCCTTCTCTGGGCCTCATTTATGGGGAATAAGATTGTGAGCCCCCGGTGGGACAACCTGATTGCCTTGTAACCTCCCCAGTGCTTAGAACAGTGCCTTGCACATAGTAAGCACTTAATAAATGCCATCATTATTATTATTATTACTTATCTGCTGAGTTATCTTGGTCAAGTCACTTCACATCTCCGTGCCTCAGTTACCTCATCTGTAAACTGGGGATTAAGACTGGCACGTGCCCCTACGCCAACCTGATTTGCTTGTGTCCACCTCAGTGCTTAGTATAGTGCTTGGCACATAGTAAGTGCCTAACAAATAGCACTACTATTATTCTGCGACCGAAGAGTAAGGGTGGTATTTTCTGGGGACTCAGAAAGCCTCCTTGGTCAGTGGCTGCAATCCCAGTTTAGCTCCATTGAGCTTTGGAGGGAAACAGGCCCAACAGACTAGTGGACTTTCCAGAAAAGGACTAAACCACACTTGTCCAGTCATTCTACTGGTGGCCCTGCTGATCTCTCTGCACCAGGGGGTTGTAAGAAATCCCACTCTTGGTTGGAAACTCTTCCTTCCGGGCACATACGGGGCCCCCAGATGGTGCCTGCACCACCAGAAGCCCATCCCTCTGGCGGAACCTGAAAATACACGGATAAATATTTTGCTTTTCCCCCTAGTAATATTTGAGTTTGAGTACTCTAATTGCCTCTGAAGGGAGGATGATTGTAGTTGCGAAACAGTGAGGCCTCGGGTGCCAAGACTCACCCCGCTGCAGCTAGACTCTGGGCTCCCTGTCTAGATCAACTCTACTGTATTATTCACTCCCAAGCACCTAGTACAGTGATCGGCACACAATAAGTGCTCAGTAAATATGATCGATTGATTGGAGGGGAGCAGTGCCATTCAAGTGCCTCACTAAATAATAATAATAATAATAGCATTTATTAAGCGCTTACTATGTGCAAAGCACTGTTCTAAGCCCTGGGGAGGTTACAAGGTGATCAGGTTGTCCCAAGGGGGCTACCAGTCTTAATCCCCATTTTACAGATGAGGTAACTGAGGCCCAGAGAAGTGAATAATAATATATAATAATATGATGGCATTTATTAAGCGCTCACTATTTGCAAAGCACTGTTCTAAGCGCTGGGGAGTTTACAAGTTGATCAGATTGTCCCACGTGGGGCTCACAGGCTTAATCTCCATTTTACAGATGAGGTAACTGAGGCCCAGAGAAGTGAAGTGATTTGCCCAAAGTCACACAGGTGACAGTTGGCGGAGCCGGGATTTGAACCCTTGAACTCTGACTCCAAAGCCCAGGCTCTTTCCACTGAGCCACGCTGCTTCTCCCAAATTCAACGGCTCCTCCTTTGGGACCCATCAGTCAACCCATCATATGTGTTGAGCACTTACTGGTGCAGAGCACTGTACTAAGCTCTTGGGAGAATACAATATCACAGATTTGGTAGACAAGGAACTTACTGTCTAAGGCAGAGACAGTCGAATGAATTAAGGGTAGGTACAAAAATGCTGTGAAGCTGAGGGAGGGGCGAATAAAGGATACAGGTGAGGGCCGCTCCCAGCCAACTTAGAATATGTGAGGGGAAAATGTAAATAAAAATAAAAAGGAAGGGACGAAGGGAAGGAGACAGTAGGGGATGGAGTTGGGTAAAGTTCGGGAGAGGGAGGGAGGATTTCCTCTGGAGCTGGAAAAACTGGGCTTTTGCCCTCTGTGACTAATTTGTCACTTTGTGGAGTACAGTGATGTCAATCTAGCTGTGCTAATGGATTGTACCTCTATGTGCCTTAGCCCTGACTATTCATTTTTAAAAAGCTGGTTCTATCTCCCTTCCTCCCTTCTATCCCTTCTTTTCTTCCTTCCCTTTCTCCCTTCCTCTTTCCTTCCCTCCCTCCTTCCAGTCTTTCTTTCATCCCTCCTCCCTCCCTCTCCCCCACTTTTCCCAACTCCATCCCCTACCATCTCCTTCCCTTCATCCCTTCCTTTTTATTTTTTCCTATATTTTGGTCCTTACATTTTCCCCTTCTCTCTCTTCTCCTCTCTTCTGGTGGGATTCAGGGTTTCCGTTATAAATGTCACCAGATACAGTGTCCTACCTTCAGAAGGGATCTGCCCCAGTGGGAGTTGGTTCCGACAACCAAACGGTTATATATTGTATGGCATCGGCTGAAGGATTCGAATCCCTCTATCATGCAGCAGAAAATAAGGGGTGGCCTTATCTGGGGGATGGTGGAATTAAGCGTCCAGGACCAGCTTCCCCTGATAGTTGCTGCAATTTTAATTAAGATCCTTTTTTTGATTTCCTTGCATGCAACAAAAAGTGTTGGATTTCTCCCTCGCCATGGGGTAGGGAGGACTACAGAGGACTCTGTTGCATCTTCTTCTTCTAGGATCTTGTATTCTCCCAAGCGCTTAGTAGGGTTTCCCTCTGAGTTTGAGGGAAGAGAGTGGAAAAAAGGGAAATTTTAATTAAGATCCTTTATTTGATTCCCTTGCATGCAACAAAAAGTGTTGGATTTCTCCCTCACCATGGGGTAGGGAGGACTACAGAGGACTCTGTTGCATCTTCTTCTTCTAGGATCTTGTATTCTCCCAAGCGCTTAGTAGAGTTTCCCTCTGAGTTTGAGGGAAGAGAGTGGAAAAAAGTGAAGAAGGGCAGAGGCTTTGGGATGGTTCTGAGAGAATAGGCGAAGCGAGAAGGGTCTCAAATGGGTATTGGAGGGAGCTGCCAGAAATATACAGCAATGTATACAAAGTGTCGAGCATCAGAGTAGCTGCTTGGAAAACATAGAGCAGTAAAAGCCACGAACCCTACCTTCAAATCAATCAATTAATGGTGTGCGTTAAGTACTTACTGTGTGCAGAGAACTCTAGACTGTAAGCTTCTTGTGGGTGGGGAAAATGTCCACCCACTCTGTTCAGGGATAAGCCCATGGAAAGCGCTCAATAAGTGACATTGATTGTTTGGGAAAGTGCAACACAACAGAGTGGGTAGAGGTGATCCCTGCCCACAAGGAACTTTGAGTCTAGAGGGGGAGACAGGTTAGGATAGGGAAAACAGAGCTACAACCTAATGGGAGAAACAGTAGACTTAAATTGATGAATATGCAATAGTTGAGAGTTGGAGGCTAGCTAGGAATGATAGACAGAAAGGAATAAATGAGTAGATAAATATGTGATTGCTGGTATTTTAGCTCTTTTTAATCAAGCCTCGGTTTGAATGGGACTGTCAGCACAGCTTAAGTGAAATCAAGGGCTCTGTCTTTCAGCCTGCTCCTAATGGTTTAGGAATGCACTGTGAGTAATATTTTACATATTATCTGCAGCAGATTTTAAATTCTCTCTAACGGCAGGTTTGCCTTCCCTGTGACCTTTTCCCAAACTGAGACACCATTAGACCCCAGAGTGGCTCTTCCTACATTACAGTGACTATGGAGCAGTGTGGCCTATTGGAAAGAAATGGGGAGTGAGAGTCAGAGGACCTGGGTTCTGATCCCAATTCTGCCGCCTGCCTGCTGGGTGACCTTGGATAAGTCACTTGACCTCTCTGTGACTCAGTGTCCTCACCTGCTTTCCATGGTATTTTTTAAGCGCTTACTAGGTGCCAGGCACTAATGAATGAGTGAACTGAATGAATGAATGTTCTAACCGCTGGGGTAAAACCAAACTAGTCAGGTTGGACACAGTCTGTGTCCCACATGGGGCTCCGAGTCTTAATCCCCAGATTACAGATGAGGTTACTGAGGCACAGGGAAGTTAAGTGACTTTCAGTCATTCATTCAATCGTATTTATTGAGCACTTACTGTGTGCAGAGCACTGTACTAAGCGCTTGGGAAGTACAAGTTGGCAACATATAGAGACGGTCCCTACCCAACAGTGGGCTCACAGTCTAGAAGGGAGAGACAGACAACAAAACAAAACAAATTAACAAAATAAAATAAATAGAATAAATATGTACAAGTAAAATAAATAGAGTAATAAATATGTACAAACATATATACATATATACGGGTGCTGTAGGGAGGGGAAGGAGGTAAGGCGGGGGGGATGTGGGGGGGAGGAGGGGGAGAAGAAGGAGGGGGCTCAATCTGGGAAGGCCTCCTGGAGGAGGTGAGCTCTCAAGTGACTTTCCCAAGGTCACGCAGCAGACATGTGGGAGAGCCGGGATTAGAACCCATGACCTCTGACTCCCAAGCCCGGGCTCTTTCCACTGAGCCACGCTGCTTCTCAGAGTGATCTTTCCCACTCTCTTCCACCTCCCCTGGTTTTTATCATCTCCTGGGTGATTTTCACCACTTCTCTCCCTTAGAGCAGCCAATCAAGAATGGAGTTTCTGGAAAAATAACAACAGGATAATCAGCAAACCAGATGATTTAGGCAAATAAGTAGGGGCTTCTTCCCCACTACTGAACTATCTAGAGAAGCAGTGTGGCTCAGTGGAAAGAGCCTGGGCTTTGGAGTCAGAGGTCTAGGGTTCAAATCCTGACTCTGCCGCTTGTCAGCTGTGTGACTTTGAGCAAGTCACTTCTCTTCTCTGGGCCTCAGTTCCCTCATCTGTAAAATGGGGATGAAGACTGTGAGCCCCTCGTGGGACAACCTGATCACCTTGTAACCTCCCCAGCGCTTAGAACAGTGCTTTGCACATAGTAAGCGCTTAACAAATGCCATTATTATTATTATTATTATTATTATCTGGTGATTATTTCTTGCAGTTCTTGGGCTTTTCTCTGGGCTGCAGGCCCAAAAAGAGTATTCAGGGAACAGAGCGTAAATGAGAGGCAACCACCTCAGGGCACCCGTGTTGGGGGTGGGATGGTCAAGCAGCTGGGTGGGTTTCATAACTTCACGACTCTGAGAGAAGCTTCTGTTCTGGACTTTTCAAGTCTGGCAATATTGAGATCTGCTAATTGCAAGTTTAAAGTGCAGTAGTTGCTTGCATTGAATCAATCAATCACATTTATTGAGTGCCTGGATCTCACCTATCTCATTGCCGACCTCTGGCCCTCATCCTCCCTCTGGCCTGGACCTCCCTCCTCCCCCTTCATATCTGACAGACCACCACTCTCCCCACCTTCAAAGCTTTATTAAAATCACTTCTCCTCCGAGAGATCTTCTCTAATTAAGACCTCATCCCCCCTTTTCTCTTTCCTTTCTGCATCACCTCTGCACTTGGATATTAAGCACTTGATAGCAAGAAGTAGCAGAAGCTCAGAAGCTAGAGAGGCAGTGTGGCTCAGTGGAAAGAGCATGGGCTTTGGAGTCAAAGGTCATGGGTTCAAATCCCGGCTCCACCAACTGTCAGCTGTGTGACTTTGGGCAAGTCACTTCACTTATCTGTGCCTCAGTTCCCTCATCTGTCAAATGGGGATTAAAACTGTGAGCTCCCCATGGGACAACCTGATCACCTTGTATCCCCCCAGCGCTTAGGACGGTGCTTTGCGCATAGTAAATGCTTAACAAATACCATTATTATTATTGATATTCACCCTACCCTCGACCCCAAAGCACTTATGTCCATATCCTTTTATTCTGCTATTTTCCTTATCTGTAATTTATTTTAATGTTGATCTCCCCTTCTAAGACTATAAGCTCCTTGTGGGCAGGGATCATGTCTATCAACTCTATTGTATTGTACTCTTCCAAACGCTTAGTAAGTCAGTCAGTCATATTTACTGTGAGCAGAGCACTGTACTAAGCACTTGGGAGAGTACAATATTCCCTGCCCACAGTGAGCTTACAGTCTAATAATAGCATTAATGGTATTTGTTAAGAGCTTACTATGTGTCAAGACCATTCTAAGTGCTGGGTTAGGTACAATAATAATAATAGTGATGGCATTTATTAAGTGCTTACTATGTGCAAAGCACTGTTCTAAGCACTGGGGAGCTTACAAGGTGATCAGGTTGTCCCACGGGGGGCTCACAGTCTGCACCCCCATTTTACAGATGAGGGAACTGAGGCACAGAGAAGTGAAGTGACTTGCCCAAAGTCACACAGCTGGCAGTTGGAGGAGCCGGGATTTGAACCCATGACCTCTGACTCCAAAGCCCAGGCTCTTTCCACTGATCCACATACAAGGTAATCATGTTGGACACAGTTGCAGTCAGGTCGGACACAGTCTAGAGGACTGTAGTAAAGTGCTCTGAACACAATAAGCACTCCTTAAATTCCATTCAGAGATTGATTATGCAGAGCACTATACTATTACTACCACTACTACTAATTCATTCATTCATTCAATCGTATTTATTGAGCGCTTACTGTGTGCAGAGTGCTGTACTAAACTCTTGGGAAGTACAAATTGGCAACATATAGAGACGGTCCCTACCCAACAACGGGCTCATAAAATTGTGGTATTTGTTAAGCATTTACAATGTGCCAAGCACCTGTACTAAGTGTCGGGGTAGATAAGATAATACTACATGGGGCTCACAGTGGAAATAAGAGGGAGAACAGATATTGAATCCCCATTCTGCAGATGAAGGAACGGAAGCACGGAGAAGTTAAGTGACTTGCCCAAGTCCCCGCAGCAGGCATGCGGCGGAGCTGGGATTAGAACCCCCTTCTAGACTGTGAGCCCGCTGTTGGGTAGGGACCATCTCTATATGTTGCAAACTTGTACTTCCCAAGGGCTTAGTACAGCTTTGGGGGGATACAAGGTGACCAGGTTGTCCCACGGTGGGCTCACAGTGTTCATCCCCATTTTACAGATGAGGGAACTGAGGCACAGAGAAGTGAAGTGACTTGCCCAAAGTCACACAGCTGACAATTGGCAGAGCTGGGACTTGAACCCATGACCTCTGACTCCAAAGCCCGTGCTCTTTCCACTGAGCCACGCTGTTATAATTACAATTATATTATAACAGAATATAGATTATAATTACTATAATTATTATCATTATTACCGAATCTGTTCTATTGTTGTACTTTCCCAAGCACTTAGTACTGTGCTCTGCACTCAGTCAATACCATTGATTGAAGGCTGCTCAGCCTCCCTCCCCATCCGTGAACAATGAAGGTGGCACGGGGGAGACGGGCGGCGATAGCCCTGTGCGGCTGGACGCTAGCAGACAGTGACCGTTTCCCTTCTCGCCATGGCTGTCTTCCAGGAGAAATCGAGCGATGCACTTACATCAAGTACCACTACTCCTCAGCGACCATCCCTAAGAACCTCACCTACAACATCACCAAGACCATCCGCCAGGACGAGTGGCACGCCTTGCGTGAGTGCTTGCGGCTTCCTTCCTCGGGCGGGGTGGGACGGGAGTGGGGACAAGGGCGGGAGGAGGAGCAGCTGGGGCATTTGCTCCTGAGCCTGGGCCGACGCCAGTTCTCCTGGTAGATGTGTCCCCAGAGAATTTAGGCACAGCTGAGGGCTCCTCGCGGTGCCACGGTCCGGACGCCGGCCTGCCCGGTTTGGGCAGGGCATTGAGTTGCGGGCCATCGTTGGCGAGAAATTGACCGACGCCGAGAGTCTGCGTGATGAGTGATCTCTTTGTCTTGGAGCCCCCAAAATGTCCATCCGCCCACCAAACCCTTACTTGGGCCCCTCTCCGTGTTCAGCTTGTAGCCACTTGCTTTGCCAACTAGCCCGAACCGCCAACCCTCCGTCTGCTGCCAGCCCTCCCCAAGCTTGGGTTGTCCGCAGAGATTGGGGTGATGTTCAGTTTCCTTTGCTTAGGGTAGGCCATTGTCCCCTACCTGTCAGGCGGAGGAGGTTATTAAGGGGTTCACTTGGAAGGTAGCGCTTGCAGAATAAAATGGGGTGGTATTGTTGCCATTCTTAGGGACAGACAGCTGGCAATGGTGTGGGACAATTCATTCATTCATTCAATCGTATTTATTGAGCGCCTACTGTGTGCAGAGCACTGTACTAAGCGCTTGGGAAGTACGGGTTGGCAACATATAGAGACGGTCCTGAGGACTGGCTAAGGAGGGAGCTTCACTTGTGTCATGTAGGTTGGGGTTTGGTGGGGATAGGGGGAGACTGGCTGGGAGGAAGCAGGCCCAAGTTTCTCATTTTCCCAAAGCCCCTTTTCCTGCCCTGAAGAGTGGCTTGCTCAATCAATCAATCAATCAATCGTATTTATTGAGCGCTTACTATGTGCAGAGCACTGTACTAAGCGCTTGGGAAGTACAAATTGGCAACACATAGAGACAGTCCCTACCCAACAGTGGGCTCACAGTCTAAAAGGGGGAGACAGAGAGCAGAACCAAACATACCAACAAAATAAAATAAATAGTATAGAAATGTACAAGTAAAATAAATAAATAAATAAATAAATAAATAGAGTAATAAATATGTACAACCATATATACATATATACAGGTGCTGTGGGGAAGGGAAGGAGGTAAGATGGGGGGATGGAGCTCAGGGGAATGGAGGGGCTGCTTCAGGGACTCCTGACTGGGAATCTGGGGCCTTGGGTAATTTTCTCAGTGATAATTTTCGGGGAGTTTCACGAAGATTTTGATGGCAGTCAGTTGGGTGATCCTCTTCCGTGTTGCTGGGACGGATCTGGTTTCCTCAGCCTGATGAGGCGGGGTCCTACTGCTTCCAATGGAATGGAGGGGTTGCTTCAGGGACTCCTGATTGGGAATCTGGGGCCTTGGGTCATTTTCTCAGTGATAATTTTCGGGGAGATTCACGAAGATTTTGATGGCAGTCAGTTGGGTGATCCTCTTCCGTGTTGCTGGGACGGATCTGGTTTCCTCAGCCTGATGGGGCGGGGTCCTACTGCTTCCAATGGAATGGAGGGGTTGCTTCAGGGACTCCTGATTGGGAATCTGGGGCCTTGGGTCATTTTCTCAGTGATAATTTTCGGGGAGATTCACGAAGATTTTGGTGGCAGTCAGTTGGGTGATCCTCTTCCTTGTTGCTGGGACGGATCTGGTTTCCTCAGCCTGATGGAGCGGGGTCCTACTGCTTCCAATGGAATGGAGGGGCTGCTTCAGGGACTCCTGACTGGGAATCCGGGGCCTTGAGTAATTTTCTCAATGATAATTTTCGGGAGATTCACGAAGATTTTGATGGCAGTAAGTTGGGCGATCCTCTTTGGTGTTGCCGGAACAGATCTGGTTTCCTCAGCCTGATGGGGCGGGGACCTACGGCTTCCATCCAACAGGGAAGCACTGCGGCCTAGTGGGAAAAGCAACAGGCCTGAGAGTAAGAAGACCTGAGTTCTAATCTCCGCTTTGCCACATGTCTGCTATACAATAATAATAATTATAATGATAATGATGGCATTTGTTAAGTGCTTACTATGTGCAAAGCGCTGTTCTAAGTGCTGGGGGGATGCAAGGTGATCAGGCTGTCCCATGAGGGTCTCACAGTCTTAATCTCCATTTTTACAGATGAGGTAACTGAGGCACAGAGAAGTTAAGTGACTTACCCAAGGTCACACAGCAGATGCGTGGAGGAGCAGGGATTAGAGCCCATGACCTCTGATTCCTAAGCCTGGGCTCTTTTCACTGAGCCACGGCTGAACTTGGGCAAGCCACTTCCCTTCCCTGTGCCTCAGTTTCCTCATCTGTAAAATGGGGATTGAGGCTGTGAGCCCCACGTGGGACAGGGACTGTGTCCAACCTGAATATCTCGTATCTACTCCAACACTTAGTGCAGTGCGTGGCACATAGTAAATGCTAAACACATACCATAATAATAATTACTATTATTATTATTAATATCCCTCCTCCCCTGCAGTCCCTTTCCCTTCACCCCACTGCCCCCATAGACCTTTTCCCATATTTTCCTAATCCTGCACCTCTCCTTATCCTATTTTCCCTGAAAAAAGACCTCAGGCTGCTCTGGCTCTTCTTCCCAGATGGAAAGAGTGACAGCTCCTCGAGCCCAATATATGGAGAATAATAATAATGATACTATTACTACTAATTAATAATAATGGTATTAAGCACAGACTGTGTGCTAAGCCCTATACTAAGTGTTTGGGTAGATGCACGTTTTAATCAGGGCAGAAACAGACTCTGTCCCTCAGTCTTTGGAGAAAGGAGAACAGGTATTTAAACTCCATTTTGCAGACGAGGAACCCGAGGCCCAGAGAAGTTAAATGACTTATCCAAGGTCACACAGCAGGTAAGAGGTAGAACCAGGATTAGAATGCAAGTCCTCTGACTCTTAGGCTTGGGCTTTTTCCGCTAGAATGTGCTGCTTCTCTATATGGGGAAAATTGGGTAATTGCAGCACTAGTAGCCACTGCACAATCAGATGTGCAGCTGAATGTTTGGGGCTGGCAGGGGCAGGATAATAATAATAATAATGGTATTTATTAAGCACTTACTATGTGCAAAGCACTGTTCTAAGCGCTGATGCGCTGATGTATGTTTGGTTCTGTTCTCTGTCTCCCCCTTTTAGACTGTGAGCCCACTGTTGGGTAGGGACTGTCTCTATGTGTTGCCAATTTGTACTTCCCAAGCACTTAGTACAGTGCTCTGCACATAGTAAGCGCTCAATAAATACGATTGATTGATTGATTGATTGATCGATGCCAGGCCTGCTAAATCTGACTGGAACTTACTTGGCAGGTGAGCGCCAATGTGTAATTGGGATGTTTCATTCCAGCCCCGGAAGCTGTCTCTTCTCCTGCTCTGACTCTAAGCTCTGTGGGAGGGAGGATGCGGTAATAATAATAATAATAATAACAATAATAATAATAATAATAGTATTTGTTAAGCACTTACTATGTGCAAAGCAGTGTTCTAAACACTAGGGAGGTTACAAGGTGATCAGGCTGTCCCACAGGGGGGCTCACAGTTTGCACCCCCATTTTCCAGATGAGGTAACTGAGGCACAGAGAAGTGAAGTGACTTGCCCAAAGTCACACAGCTGACAGTTGGCGGAACCGGAACTTGAACCTATGACCTCTGACTCCAAAGCCCGGGCTCTTTCCACTGAGCTACTTTCTGATGGTCGTGTGGTGGGGCAGTCAAGACGGGCCACTCCTGTTTTTCCATATACAACAGTCAGGCAGTCAATTGTATTTATTGAGCGCTTCCTGAGTGCAGAGCACTGTACTGAGTGCTTGGTAGAGGACGACTTAACAATGAGCTGACACATTCCCTGCCCACAGGGAGCTCACAGCAGGTCTTGGTCCGAGGGTGCCAAGCGTCGTAAGGGTTGGGTAATCGGGAAACAGCCCCTCGATTGGGTTCCACTCTGGCTGAGGTGACCCCTCGATTGGGTTATCGGGAAACAGCCCCTCAGTTGGGTTCCAGTCTGGCTGAGGTGACATGGCGGGGGCTGATTCGCCCTCATTACTGATTTCAGCTCCTCTCATCCCTTTCGACGTTTACCAGATGGGAGATTCTGCTCCCCGTCAATTGTCTGTGGCAGGGGATGCCGTGGGGCTGAGGCTAGCGTGTCCGCTTTACACGTATGTGCCCTGGGACGGTGGCAAGGAGAGCTGGGGCCTTTTAACAACCTCCTTCTGCCGGATGATAGAAGAAAAGTTCAACTAATTAGACAAAATGAGGGTACGGCGCACAGCCAGCCGGGAGAGGAGGGCCCAAGGAGGGAGAGACAGCAGAATGAGGCTGATTTGGAGGTTGTAACAGAGAGGCCAGCCCTGGGATCTTTTAGACTGTGAGCCCACTGTTGGGTAGGGACTGTCTCTATATGTTGCCAACTTGTACTTCCCAAGCGCTTAGTACAGTGCTCTGCACACAGTAAGCACTCAATAAATACGATTGATTGATTGATTGATTGGGCTCGGTCTGCGAGGGAGGATACCAAGGGCACAGCTACCTTAGTGCTCTGTGATGGATCGAAGACAAAGCAAGGTGGCCTAGTGGCAGGATCCCAGGCTGAGAAGCCAGAAGACCTGGATTCTAATCCTGGCTCGGCCATTTTGCCTGCTCTGGGAACTTGAGCAAGTTACATAACTTCTCTGTGCCTCAGTTTCCTCATCGGTAAAATGAGGGTTCAATACTTGTCAATCAATCAATCGTATTTATTGAGCGCTTACTGTGTGCAGAACACTGGACTAAGCGCTTGGGAAGTACAGGTTGGCAACATATAGAGACAGTCCCTACCCAACAGTGGGCTCACAGTCTAAAAGGGGGAGACAGAACAAAACCAAACATACTAACAAAATAAAATAAATAGAATAGATATGTACAAGTAAAATAAATAAATAGAGTAATAAATATGTACAAACATATATCCATATATACAGGTGCTGTGGGGAAGGGAAGGAGGTAAGATGGGGGGATGGAGAGGGGGACGAGGGGGAGAGGAAGGAAGGGGCTCAGTGTGGGAAGGCCTCCTGGAGGAGGTGAGCTCTCAGTAGGGCCTTGAAGGGAGGAAGAGAGCTAGCTTGGCGGATGGGCGGAGGGAGGGCATTCGAGGCCAGGGGGATGACGTGGGCCGGGGATCGATGGCGGGACAGGCGAGAACGAGGTACGGTGAGGAGATTAGCAGCAGAGGAGCGGAGGGTGCGGGGTGGGCTGTAGAAGGAGACAAGGGAGATGAGGTCCTCCCTGCCCCTTAGACTGTGAGCTCTTTGTGGATCAGGGATAGCGTCTCACCTGCTGATGTTCCATCTTTTCCAGCGTTTAGTACAGTGCTTGGCACATAGTGCTGAACAAATGCCACAATTCTTGCTTGTATTAATTTCAGGGCTGGGGGGTTGGAGGTCTGTGTTCTTGCTTGTATTATTTTCAGGGCTGGGGGGTTGGAGGTCTGTGTTCTTGCTTGTATTATTTTCAGGGCTTGGGGGGTTGGAGGTCTGTGCTTTGGGGTGTGGGAGGGTTTTCATTCAGTCGTATTTATTGAGCGCTTACTGTGTGCAGGGCACTGTACTAAGCGCTTGGGAAGTACAAGTTGGCAACATATATAAATATAAAAATAAGTATAAATCTGGTATATTTAACCAGGCACTATTTTGTGGCTCATTTGAGCACAAACATGGTCGCCAGAGCCCAAAGGGCGATGCTACATTTTGCCCTCTTTGGCTGGTGGGGGCTGCCCCTCCTGAAGGTCCCAAGCGCTTAATACAGTGCTCTGCACACAGTAAGGTCTCTATAAATATGATTGAATGAATGAATGAAGGTCACTGATGTAAACTGTAGTTTGGAAGAGAGGAAGAAGCCAAGACAGTTCTTTAGCCGGCAGGTTTGGAGGAGGTCATGTTAAAAAAACCACTGTGTATCTGCAGGGGCAGGATATCAATCACATCTACTGAGTGCTTACTATGTGCAGAGCACTGTACTAAGCACTTGGGAAAGCGCAATACTCCCTGAGTGGTGGCATAATGGCTCTTCTCTTCTCCCCTCTTACCTCTGGCTTGGAAAGCCCTCCCTCCCCATATCCAACAGAAAATTATTCTTCCCTGCTTCAGTGCCTTAATGAAGGCTCATAATGATGATATTTATTAAGTGCTTACTATGTGCAAAGCACTGTTCTAAGCGCCGGGGCGGTTACAATCTGATCAGGTTGTCCCACGGTGGGGCTCACAGTCTTAAGCCCCATTTTCCAGATGAGGTAACTGAGGCACAGAGAAGTGAAGTGACTTGCCCAACGTCACACAGCTGACAACTGGCAGAGCCAGGATTTGAACCCCTGATCTCTGACTCCAAAGCCCGGGCTCTTTCCATTGAGCCACGGTGCTTCATCTCCTCCTGGAGGCCTTCCCTGATTAGGCCCATTTTTCCTTTTCTTCAGCTTCCTTCTGCTGACTTGCTCCCTTTATTCAGTCCCCCCCCCCCCGCCACCGCCCCTCAGCACTTTCATACCTATCTGTCATTTATTTATTTATATTAATGTCTGTCTCCTCCTCTAGACTGTAAACTCGTGGTGGGCAGAGAATGTGTCTGCTATATTGTGGCATTGCACTCTCCCAAGCGTTAGTAGGGTGCTCTGCTCACAGTAAGCGCTCGATAAATATGATTAACTGAATCACTGGCTCTGCTTCCTCTTCCCCTCCCTCCCCACCCATTTCCTCCTTTAACTTTCTTTTCTCTCTTCTCCCCTTTACAGACAGTGTCATGGGGTTCGGTTTACGCGGAGTTCAGTTTCACTCTAAGGATGGGCTGGATCCAGCGGGGTCCTTTTTTTGTGATGGCATTTCTTAAGCGCTTACTATGTGCAAGCACTGTTCTAAGCACTGGGGAGGTTACAAGGTGATCAGGTTGCCCCACGGTGGGCTCACAGTCTTAACCCCCATTTTACAGGTGAGGTAACTGAGGCACAGAGAGGTTAAGTGACTTGCCCAGAGTCACACAGCTGACAACTGGCAGAACCGGGATTTGAACCCATGACCTCTGACTCCAAAGCCCGGGCTCTTTCCACTGAGCCACGCTGCTTCTCCTTCACCCCAGTTCCACTAGTCCGATGGCAGGACGGAGCTTTCCTTCTCCCCTCCTTCCATTCTCGATTCTCTTGCTGACGAAGGAAGAGTTTCCCTGCAGACTCTTCTCTTCTTCCCCTCTTTAAGATGCAGTCTGCTTTCTTCTCTCCACGAGATTGGTTATACATCTCGGTGGGTTTGGTTAATCCTTCCTGCTAAAACTCTCTGCCCCTTGCCACCTGTCTATGGTTCTGGTCCTTGGGGGTCCCTTCTCTTCAAGAAGAGTAAACTTGAGCAGCTGAGCTGGGCTTTATTATCCCCCCTCTGCACCCCAGCCCCCTCTCCAAACCTCCCCCAGACCAGCACAGTGATGTGAACCCCGCTGCATTTTCCACTCTCTAGGGTTGAGTTTTGTGAGTCAGCACGTACCCTCTAGGAAGGGCTGGAAAGGCAATTTCTAAATCAATGAAAGGGCTCGGATGAGACGGAGGGAATGACATTTACCAAGAGCCCAACAGAGGCTTAATTAACCTCATCAGGGGACCTGAGGGATTGCGGGAAAGAGGTTTGACCTTAGATGATCTTTACACTTGGAATTGAACTTCGTGAGGTCGGTATGCTACTTTTCCCACCTCAAACATCAGATCGTTTTTTAAATGCCATGAGGCCAAAACGGTAGGCAAGACTTCAGGGGAAATTTTACCTTCGTTTTGACTTGGACTTTTCCCAGAAACTTGTTAATAATAATAATGGCATTTATTAAGTGCTTACTATGTGCAAAGCACTGTTCTAAGCGCTGGGGAGGTTACAAGGTGATCAGGTTGTCCCACATGGGGCTCACAGTCTTAATCCCCATTTTACATAAGAGGGAACTGAGGCACAGAGAAGTGACTCTCCCCCTTGTCCCCCTCTCCATCCCCCCATCTTACCTCCTTCCCTTCCCCACAGCACCTGTATATATGTATATAGGTTTGTACATATTTATTACTCTATTTATATATTTATTTATTTACCTGTACATATCTATTCTATTTATTTTATTTTGTTAGTATGTTTGGTTTTGTTCTCTGTCTCCCCCTTTTAGACTGTGAGCCCACTGTTGGGTAGGGACTGTCTCTATATGTTGCCAACTTGTACTTCCCAAGCGTTTAGTACAGTGCTGTGCACACAGTAAGCACTCAATAAATACGACTGATTGATTGACTGACTTGCCCAAAGTCACACAGCTGACAATTGGCGGAGCCGGGATTTGAACCCATGACCTCTGACTCCGAAGCTGGTGCTCTTTCCACTGAGCCATGCTGCTGCTCAACAATAGGGGAACAACAATAGGGGAAACAAAAGTAACAATATGAATTGCACTCACCATGTCCTAGATCAGGCATGCAAGTACGTCCTTGGTTGAGTGCCAGGGAGCAGTCGTGATTTGTGGTGCAGCAGTAACCATAAGCACTGTTAATAGTAATAATAATAATAACAATAATAATTGTGGTATTTATTAGGCACTTACTATGTGTCTAGCTCTGGAGTAAGTACAAAACAATTAGGTAGGGCAGAGTCCCCGTTCCACACTGGACTCATGGTCTAAGTGGGGAGATGGAGCAGGTATTTAGGCCCCATTTTACAGATGAGGAAACTGAGGCACAGAGAAGTGAAGTGATTTGCCTGAGGTCACACACAAGGCTGGGATTAGAACCCAGATCCCCAGATTCCCAGGCCTGTGCTCTTTCCACTAGGTCATGCTACTTTCATTCATTCATTCATTCAATTGTATTTATTGAGCGCTTACTTTGTGCAGAGCACTGTACGAAGCGCTTGGGAAGTACAAGTTGGCAACATATAGAGACGGTCCCTACCCAACAGCGGGCTCACAGTCTAGAAGGGGGAGACAGAGAACAAAACAAAACATATTAACCGTCTCTATATGCTGCCAACATGTACTTCCCAAGCGCTTAACTGTGAGCCCCCCGTGGGACAACCTGATCACCTTGTAACCTCCCCAGTGCTTAGAACAGTGCTTTGCACATAGCAAGCACTTAATAAATGCCATCGTTATTATTATTACCTTTTGAACAATCAGAAAAAAATCTTTCATTTCAGGCTTTCTAGGTATTACCACGGGAATTCAGAAATCCTGGTTGGCTCCCTGTCTTCTATTGCCTCCCACATTAGGTCGCGACTGACACCGCGCAATCTAAACATTGTCTCTGCTCCGTGGACCCTCCCCATCTCCCTGCCAACACATCCCTCTTGTCAGGCAGTCATTCATATTTACTGAGCACTGTGTGGAGAGCAGTTTGCTAAGCGCTTGAGAGAGTACAATCTGAGAGTATAGCTGGTAAATTCCCTACGGCCTACAGTCTAACACCCCGATCTCCGGGGCACCCGCTGGGGCCGGGCAGTGCCAGTTCCATCTTCTGTGCCCACTCTCTTGCTCACCCACAAACCAGGAGGGCCCCGGGTGGCAAATACCAGTAGGAAGACGCACGGGTCGATTCCCGTACTTGAAGCCAGGTACGTGATTGTATTTGGAATTGTACTTTCCAATCACTTAGTACAATGTTCTGCACACAGTAAGCGCTCAATAAATACGATTGAATGAGTGAAAGTGATCGTCGTTCAGTGGAAAGAGCGTGGGCTTTGGAGTCAGAGGTCACTGGTTCAAATCCCGGCTCCGCCAATTGTCAGCTGTGTGACCTTGGGCAAGTCATTTATGACTTCTTATATTTATTTATTTATTATTTATCGTATTTTTTTACTCCATTTTATTTGTACATATTTATTCTATTTATTTTATTTTGTTAATATGTTTTGTTTTGTTGTCTGTCTCCCCCTTCTAGACTGTGAGCCCGCTGTCTCTATATGTTGCCAACTTGTCCTTCCCAAGCGCTTAGTACAGTGCTCTGCACACAGGAAGCGCTCAATAAATACGATTGAATGAATGGATGAACGAAAGTCACTTCTCTGTGTCTCAGTGACCTCATCTGGAAAATGGGGATTAAGACTGCGAGCCCCCCGTGGGACCAACTGATCACCTTGTAACCTCCCCAGTTTTAGAACAGTGCTTTGCACGTAGTAAGCGCTTAATAAATGCCATCATTATTATTATTATCAAAGCTGTCATTGTGTGGAGCCAAGATGATTTCACACGATGGGACCCCTGAACAGCCCCCCCGCCCCCCGCCGCCCACCTTCTCCAGAATCCTCCCGTTTCCCTCCCAGGTCAGCGTGACATCAGGGCCGTGGAAGTTGGTGGTGGCGGAGGAGGGAGGCTTGGCCTGGAAAATGCAGGAACAGACAGGAGAGCATCTGGTCTCGTGTCAGAAGCAGGCAGGGGACCAGCCAGCCGAAAACTAGACTGTCTGATAAAAAAAACCTGATCGCTGACCACCCGCCCAAGAGTGACGATGCCTACATCGGATTCCCCCCTGTGCAATCTGGCCAATCTGGTCGCATGCCGTGACCTCGGCACAACTGACTCCTCTCCTCTCTAGTAATAATTGGCATTTATTAAGCGCTTACTATGTGCAAAGCACTGTTCTAAGCGCTGGGGAGGATACAGGGTGATCAGGTTGTCCCACGTGGGGCTCACAGTCTTAATCCCCATTTTACAGATGAGGGAACTGAGGCCCAGAGAAGTGAAGTGACTTGCCCAAGATCGCACAGCAGACACGTGGCAGAGTTGGGATTCAAACCCATGACCCCTGACTCCAAAGTCCGTGCTCTTTCCACTGAGCCACGCTGCTCTCTGACATCTCCTTACCTCCGCTGGGTCACTAGGTTTCTGTTGGGAAGACTGGGAAAAATCCTGGTGACTTCACAAAAGGAATCCCATTTAGTTCTAAGTTGCTAATGAGTAATTGTGACACCCCTACTGGGCAGGCAAGCAGCACTCTCATTTATTTATGCATTTATTCATTTATATATTTCTTTCTGAGCTGCAGGTAACTGAAACACAAAGTAAGTACCTGTACTTTAATAACGTAAAGCCCCAGATTTGGAAACCTGATGAGAAGTCACGCTGTCCTGGCTTCTAGACTGTGAGCCCACTGTTGGGTAGGGGCCGTCTCTATATGTTGCCAACTTGTACTTCCCAAGCGCTTGGTACAGTGCTCTGCACACAGTAAGTGCTCAATAAATACGATTGATTGAGTGGTTTTTTTTTTTTCCAGACACAGCAATGAACAGGAATCCGTATGCATTCCACTCATCTACTTCATTCATTCATTCAATCGTATTTACTGAGCGCTTTCTGTGTGCAGAGCACTGTACTAAGCTCTTGGGAAGTACAAGTTGGCAACATATAGAGACGGTCCCTACCCAACAGTGGGTTCACAGTCTAGAAGGGGGAGACAGAAAACAAAACAAAGCATATTAACAAAATAAAATAAATAGAATAAATATGTACAAATAAAATAAATAAATAGAGTAATAAGTATGTACAAGAGCTCGGTAAATACGATTGAATGAATGAATGTGCAAAGCCCTGTTCTAAGCGCTGGGGGGGATACAAGGTGATCAGGTTGTCCCACGTGGGGATCGCAGTCTTAATCCCCATTTTACAGATGAGGGAACTGAGGCCCAGGGAAGTGCCAATTTGTACTTCCCAAGCGCTTAGTACAGTTCTCTGCACATAGTAAGTGCTCAATAAATACGATTGATGATGATGATGATGATGATAGTAAGCGCTCAATAAATACGATTGATGATGATGATGATGATGAAGTGACTTGCCCAAGGTCACACAGCAGACACGTGGCGGACCCGGGATTAGAACCCACGACCTCTGACTCCCAAACCCGGGCTCTTTCCACTGAGCCACGCTGCTTCTGTTAGGGAAGCAGGAGACGGCCCTGGCTCAAAAATGGTCCCTGGCTTACTCCTCCTCCTCCTGGGAGGCCCTTGTAGCCATCTTGTTCCTGTCATGGAGACTCGCCTTTATTCCAACTCCTTCCAGGTGGCTTTGACTTCTACATGGTAGCCCTCCCACCTCAAGCCTTTCCAAGGCAGCTTGCCTCAGTTTCCGAGTGAGCGGGTGGGTCTTCCCCATATTGTCTCCAAACCATTCCTAGCCCACCGGACTCCCCGGCTCCCTAAATGTTACGGTCATTACGCTGACCGGAGAACTGAAACAAATGGCCCCATGCTGGTGATGATGATGATGATGGCATTTATTAAGCGCTTACTATGTGCAAAGCACTGTTCTAAGCGCTGGGGAGTTTACAAGGTGATCAGGTTGTCCCACGGGGGGCTCACAGGCTTAATCCCCATTTGACAGATGAGGGAACTGAGGCCCAGAGAAGTGAAGTGACTTGCCCAAAGTCACACAGCTGACAAGTGGCAGAGCCTGGATTTGAACCCATGACCTCTGACTCCAAAGACCGGGCCCTATCCACTGAGCCACGCTGCTTCTCTAAGCAGCGTCTGGGTATTCATCTGGGCTTATTGATCCCACACAGTTGTGTGTGAGTCTACCAGTTCTGTTGTATTGTACTCTCCCAAGTGCTTAGTAATAATAATAATAATAATTTTGGTATTTGTTAAGCGCTACTGTGTGCAAAGCACTGTTCTAAGCACTGGGGAGGATACAAGCTGATCAGGTTGTCCCACGTGGGGCTCACAGTCTTCATCCCCGTTTTCCAGATGAGGTAACTGAGGCCCAGAGAAGTGAAGTGACTTGCCCAAAGTCACACAGCTGACAATGGGTGGAGCCGGGATTTGAACCCATGACCTCTGACTCCAAAGCCCGGACTCTTTTCCACTGAGCCACGCTGCTTCTCTAAGTACAGGGTTTTGCACACAGTAAGTTTCCAATAAATACCACTGATGGATTGGAGTTGTACGTGAAGATTCAAGGGCTTGAACCAGGCTTCCCGAGCAGGGCCACCAGTTTCTATTCATTCAGTTGTATTTATTGAGCACTTAATAATAATAATAATAATGGCATTTATTAAGCACTTACTATGTGCAAAGCACTGTTCTAAGCACTGGGGAGGTTACAAGGTGATCAGGTTGTCCCACGGGGGGCTCACAGTCCTAACCCCCATTTTACAGATGAGGTAACTGAGGCCCAGAGAAGTGAAGTGACTTGCCCAAAGTCACACAGCTGACAATTGGCGGAGCCGGGATTTGAACCCATGAACTCTGACTCCAAAGCCCGGGCTCTTTCCACTGAGCCACGCTGCTTCTCTGCTTACTGTGTACATTCCCACAATAGAGTAAGTGTGCACATGCTTATACACACACACATACAAATACACCTCGCACGTGCATGCATTCTCATGTCTGGAGCAGAGTTTGTCCTTAGAATCTCTGTTTATCATTTGATTTTTCAACTGATTCTCACCTAGGGATTGTGAAGGGGAAAAATCAATGGGCGACTATCACTTACTGACATGAGAGGGACTCCTCCGTCTAACACAACCGAAGTTGTGAATAATTCAACATGGTCCCAGTCTCCTTTTTCCTTTCTCAAGGTTGAGCTGATTAAAATTGTATGGGGCAAAGGTCAGAGAGGGGTCAGGAACTTGTCTGGGCTCCTCTGTAGCGTCGATTAAATTAACTAAACCACGTCCACCTCTTACCTCCCGTTTCCTCTGCCTCGGCCTTAAAATGGGCCCGTCTTCTCCTCGGAGAAGGACGGCGTTTTACGAGCCCGTCCGAGTCTCAGCGCAGCCTAACTTTCCTCGGTACCGGGTTCATCCAACCGGGTTGCCATGGAAATAGGATGTCGCCCCCCGCACCCCGAAGCAGAATCAGTGTGTGCTAGGGATCAGAGTGGTTGGGGAGACAGCGTTCCTCTCAGATTGTCTAATCCATCTCCCTCGACGAGATGGAGTCTCCAGAGGGGGGACCGGAGAGTCAATCGATTATTTTCACCATAAGTCGGAGTAAGACAGCCGTGTCTCTGAGCCGATCGGAAAGGAGTCCAACTTTATGGAAGGATGAGGGGAGGGAAATGGAGCGTGAGCTTTCCGATTTGAAGACGAGTTTCTTGAACAAGGAGATGGGACGGTTCGGGCTTTAGGGGAGCAGTGTGGCCCCTGGAAAAGAGCCCGGGCCTGGGAATCAGAAGGACCTGGGTTCTAATCCACCATATGCCTGCTGTGTGATGTTGGGTAAGTCACTTCACTTCTGTGTGCCTCAGTTCCCTCATCTGTAAAATGGGGATTTGATACATTTTCTCCCTTCTACTTAGATTGTGAGCCCTGTATGGGACAGGGACTAAGTTTGATGTCATTATCATGTATCTTCCCCAGCACTTACAGTATACTTGACACATAGTAAAGGCTTAACAGATATCAGAATTATTATTATATCACTATATAATAATAATAATACCAAGAGGATTGGGCGGGGAGCAGGAAGGAAGGGATCTGGAATCAGACAGGATTTCTAATAGAGTCAAGGAAGCTGGGTTGTGTCCAGGAAGATGTCCTACTGGCTTTTTTTTAATGGAGTTGGCTATTGTTCCAGGGGCAAATCCCACCAGGGAAACCGAAGCTTTTGAGCAGAGAGGATGATGGTGGATAACAATGATGATGATGGTAATAATGGTATTTGATAAGTGCTTACTACATGTGAAACACTGTAGTAAGTTCTAGGATAGACATAAGCTAATCAGGCTGGACACAGTTCGTGATCCACGAGGGACTCACAGTCTAAGTAGGTGGGACTAGGATTTAATTCCCGTTTTATAGATGAGGAAACTGAGGCTTGGAGAAGTGAAGTGATTTGGCCAAGATCACAAAGTGGAAAAGTGACAGAGTCGGGATTAGAACCCAGCTCCTTCTGAATCCCAAGCCCGGGCTCTTTCTATTGGGATGTGGGACTGACTGCCTTCTTGGTGAGACACGAGACTGCCTGTTTCATTTGCCCGGGAGGAGAGTACCCGGCGAAACCAGGACACCATCATCGAGACTCGGCCAAGATATGACAAGCTTTGCCAAGAAAGGATAGACATTAATCTGCGTTTGCTGTTTGACCTAAAAAGTAATCAGATTTCTTCTCTCGAGGTAATCCATTCTGCTAATCAATGACTTCAGCCATCCAGGAGATAACCTGATAAAATTGCTGAGGCCTCCAAAAAAACCCTCTCCCCTTGGATAGTGGTTCTGAAACCAAGACCACCTGTTTCCCTACTTCGCAGGCCTGGCTCATTCCAGCAAAGTAAGGGCATATTCTGCAGTGGAATTGGGGGTTTCTGAAGGTCGTCGGCCCCAAATAAGAAGGGACTGAGGCCCGGGCAACCAGCCTTAGGCTTTCTTCTTCTTCCACAGCAGCCGTGAGAGTCCGGGGCCGGGGGGTAGGGCCCAAAGTCTGCGGAGAGAGGGTCCTGGGTGGGCTCTCAAGGGACCCCGTTAGCTAATCCTTGGATCAGTTTTCATCAGTATTCATCAATAAATACGATTGATGATCAGTTACAGATGGCTCTTTCTGCTCCCTTTGCAGAGAGGACCCAGGGAGATTAGTGCTGGAAAAAAGGAGGGCTAAGTGAACAAGAACTCTCTGCAGCCATCACCCCTTTAATAAGGCAACAGGACCCCCGCCTTTGGCCGAGACCCCCCACTTGGGAAGCATCTCCCCCTTCTCCCCGCTGAATCTTTGGGGGGTTCCAAATCTGTCTGGCTTTGGGAAATCAGAACTGTCCTCTGTTTTTAATTATAACTTGGCAAATTCATCGTCATCTATTTCCAGTAAGGAATATCCAGAGGGAGATAAGAGGAGTGCGTACGGGTTTATTTATTCTGAGTAGGGAAATACGCAAAGTCGGCTGTAACCTGAGTTGTTAAAGACAATATCTTCTAATGAAAAATAAAATAAATGGAGGGTAGGCAATTTTTAATGAATGCATTCTTTCCCATTAAATCAATTTTTATTTATCACCACTTTTTTATTCAAGAGGGGCCGAGCACGGTTACCGGCGTGTCTTTAACAGGATGTGAAGAGCTTAAGTTGTCGTTATCTTTAAACCAGGCAAATATAGAACATTAATTGAAAGTTTACAGGCCTAGAAGGAATTTGGGAATGATACAACACAGACCAATTCTATCTAATTTGCTCAGTCATCAATAGATGGTTTAAATCCTTGCAAAGAGGAGAAGACCAGTGAAAGGATAGAATGTCCCATTTCAAACACCAGATAATCTGGTCACTTTCTCAAGTAACACTAGTAATGATTGTGGTATTTGGCAAGAGCTTATATACTGAGCACTGTCTTAAGCACTGGGGTAAATACAAGATAATTAGGTTGGACACAGTCCTTGTCCCATATAGAGCGCGTAGTCTAAGTCAAGGGAAGGACAGGTATTAAATCGCCATTTTAAATATGAGGAAACTGAGGGACAGAGAAGTTAAATGACTTCCTCAAGGTCATACAGCAGAGAGGCACAGAACTAGGATTAGAACTCACATCCTCTGACTCCGAAGCCCATACTTGTTACACTATGTCACACCGCTCCTCTATGTGCTAAGAGTTGGAGAAGATACAAGTTTGGCTGATCAGACCCAGTACCTGTCCCAATCCGGGTATTTTCTCCCCCGTTTGTGGATGAAGAAACGGAAGTCCAGAGAGGTTAAGTGACTTGCCCGAGGTCACACAGCAGACCATTGGTAGAGCTGGGACTAGATGCCTTCTAGACTGGCATTCTAGACTGCTGGAATGATTCTTCTAGACTGTGAGCCCACTCTTCTAGACTGTGAGCCCACTGTTGCATAGGGACCGTCTCTATATGTTGCCAACTTGTACTTTCCAAGCGCTTAGTACAGTGCTCTGCACACAGTAAGCGCTCAATAAATACGACTGAATGAATGAATGAATGGGCCTCAGTTCCCTCATCTGTAAAATGGGGATTGACTGTGAGCCCCACGTGGGACAAGATGATCACCTTGTTATCCCCACAGCGCTTAGAACAGTGCTTTGCACATAGTAAACGCTTAACAAATATCATCATCATCATCATCAACCGAAGACTGGGCTGGAGAGACAGGCTTCCTTCCTCTCCATCTACCGGGGTCCCCAGTGGGACGAATTGCCCTTTGAGGGCAAAGACCCCAAAGAAGCATGCAGCGCTGGTTAGTGGAAAGAGCAAGGGCTTGGGTGTCAGAGGTCGTGGGTTCTAATCCTGGCTCCACCACTTATCAGCTGTGAGACTTGAGGCCAGTCACTTAACTTCTCTGTGCCTCAGTTACCTCATCTGTAAAATGAGGTAACTTCCTTCTAGACTGTGAGCCCACTCTTGGGTAGGGACCGTCTCTATGTGTTGCCAACTTGTACTTCCCAAGCGCTTAGTACAATGCTCTGCACACAGTAGGCGCTCAATAAATACGATTGAATGAATGAATGAATAAAATGGAGATCGAGACTGTGAGCCTCACGTGGGACAACCTAATTACCGTGTATCTATCCCAGCACTTAGAATAGTGTTTGGCATATAGTAAGCACTTAACAAATACCATTATTATTATTATTATTATTATTATTATTATTATTATTATTATTAACGGATAGAGCACGGGACTGGGAGTCAAACCCCGGCTCTGCCATTTGTCTGCTGTGTGACCTTGGGCAAGTCACTTAACTTCCTGTGCCTCAGTTCCCTCAATGGTGTAGCGGATAGAGCAAAGGCTTGGGAATCAGAAGGTCATGGGTTCAAATGCGGCTCTGCCACTTGCCTTCCGTGTGACCCTGGGCAAATCACTTCACTTCTGTTCCTCGGTTTCCTCATCCGTAAAATGGAGGTTGAGATCGTGAGACCCACTTTGGACAGGGACTGTGTCCAACCCGATTTGCTTGTATCCTCTCCAGAGCTCAGTAGAGCGCCTGGCACATAGTAAATGCTCAACAAATACTATCATCGTCATTATTATCAAGCGCTTAGTACAGTGCTCTGCACACAGTAAGCGCTCAATAAATACGATTGAATGAATGAATGAAAAATGGGGATTAAGACTGTGAGCCCCATGTGGGACACGGACTGTGTCCTACCTGATTGCTTTATATCTACCCCAGCGCTTAGAACAGTGTCTGGCATGTAGTAAGTGCTTAAGAAATGCCATTAAAAAGAATAAAAAGATCAGCAGAGATTTCCAGTGATCTTCTTCCCCTTCAGGGGACAACAGGTCCTTGGGGGTCTCCCCGCAGTGACCCCAGGCCTTTGGGATAGGGATCTAGATGTCCCCCCAGCCCTCCTCCTGTCCCTCCATCCCTTCCACCCCAGTCGAGGAATTCTCTGCGGGAGGCCGTCTGAAACCTAATGACTTTTCAAACTTCTGCGGGTGCCCAGAGGAGCGACAGGAAAGGTTGAGCGGGCCACTAAGCTGCCTTCCCAGGGATCGATGGGGATCAATCTCTCTCGCTCTCGTCAGAACAGCACGGAACGATGATGGCAAACCTTCCTTCCTCTCCCCCTCGTCCCCCTCTCCATCCCCCCCATCTTACCTCCTTCCCTTCCCCACAGCACCTGTATATATGTATATATGTTTGTACATATTTATTACTCTATTTATTTATTTTACTTGACATATCTATTCTATTTATTTTATTTTGTTAGTATGTTTGGTTTTGTTCTCTGTCTCCCCCTTTTAGACTGTGAGCCCACTGTTGGGTAGGGACCGTCTCTATATGTTGCCAGCTTGTACTTCCCAAGCGCTTAGTACAGTGCTCTGCACACAGTAAGCGCTCAATAAATACGATTGGTGAATTAGGAGCGCATTTGATACTGTTCCCTCATGGTGCCAGGTGACTGGATGCAGTGTCCCCAGGGGGCCATGAGATCTCCCAGCCCCCATCCAGCTTTTAGACTGTGAGCCCACTGTTGGGTAGGGACTGTCTCTATATGTTGCCAACTTGTACTTCCCAAGAGCTTAGTACAGTGCTCTGCACACAGTAAGCGCTCAATAAATACGATTGATTGATTGATCCAGCTCAAAGCCTTAAAGATTGGTTGAGCAGGGGCTACTAGGAGAAGATGACTCCCAACTCCTTGCCTCAGGACCTTTTCTTTGTTTTTCTTTTTTTAAAAAAAAATGGTTTTTGTTAAGTGCTTATTACGTGCCGAGCACTGTCCTGACCATTCATTTATTCAATCGTATTTATTGAGCGCTTACTGTGTGCAGAGCACTGGACTACGCGCTTGGGAGTACAAGTCGGCAACATATAGAGACGGACCGCTGGGATAGACACAAGCTGATCAAGTTGGACACAGTCCGTGTCTCCCGTGGGGCTTACAGCCTTAAACCCCTTTTTACAGATGAGGGAACTGAGGCCCAGAGAAGTGAAGTAACTTGCCCAAGATCACCCAGCAGACAAGTGACAGAGCCGTGATTAGAACCCATGACCTGTCTCTCCACTACGTCATGCTACTTCTACATGGAGGTGGGAGGGGATAGGCTCCCCTTCCCCTCTCTGGGAAAATCTGAGAGCAATCAGCTCTCCCTCCTTCCTCCAGGGAAATCTCTGCGGTGGACAGGAGCAGTGTTGGTAACAATAATAATAATAATGATGGCATTTATTAAGCACTTACTATGTGCAAAGCACTGTTCTAAGCACTGGGGAGGTTACAAGGTGATCAGGTTGTCCCACGGGGGGTTCACAGTCTGAATCCCCATTTTGCAGATGAGGTAATTGAGGCCCAGAGAAGTGAAGTGACTTGCCCAAAGTCACACGGCTTACAATTGGCAGAGCCGAGATTTGAACCGATGATTAATTATTAATAATAATAATTAATAATAATAATAATAATTATTATTATTATTATCCCGGTTCCTCCACTTGTCTTCTGGGTGAACTTGGGCAAGTCGCTTCACTTCTCTGGGCTTCGGATACCTCACCTGTAAAATGGAGATGAAGACTGGGAGCCCAGTGTGCCCAACCTGATTAGCTTGTATCTTACTCCAGCGTTTAGTACGGAGCCTGGCACATAGTACCAAATACCAGGGAAAGAAAGAAAGGAAGGAAGGAAGGAAGGAAGGAAGGAAGGAAGGAAAGAAGGAAGGAAAGAAAGAAAGAAAGAAAGAAAGAAAGAAAGAAGGAAAGAAAGGGGGAAAGAAAGAAAGAAGGAAAGAAGGAAGGAAGGAAGAAAGAAGAAAGAGAGAGAGAGAGAGAAAGAAAGAAGGAAAGAAGTAAGGAAGGAAGGAAGAAAGAAGAAAGAGAGAGAGAGAGGGAAAGAAAGAAAGAAAGAAAAAGAAAGAAAGAAAAAGAAAGAAAGAAAGAAAGAAAAAGAAAGAAAGAAAGAAAAAGAAAGAAAGAAAGAAACCCCCAAATTTTCAGAGGGCCCTTGGGCTGGGGCATTCTGACTTGGCACCACATTGCCCTCCTTCTGCTTGTCCCCTCCCCAGACCCACCACTCAAGCCCAGGTTGGGCCTCGGTTCCATGGACGACCCTCCAGCGCTTAGAACAGTGCTTTGCACATAGTAAACGCTTAACAAATACCATTATTATTATTATTATTATCCTGGCCCCTTCCTCCCTCCTCCAGCTGTCTTACAACCAGCTCTCCCGTTAGAGCAATAGTCCCGGCCTGCTCTGGACCTGTTAACATTCAGCTCAGCCCACTCTCCCCCCTTTTCCCCCCCTGCTTCCCATCAGGCGCTCGCTCTGGGCTAATTGAGATGTTGTCTGCCCATCTCACTCAGTCATGAAATCAGAGGCTGTTGGCAGGTGGGGCCGGCTCTGGGATTTTAGCTTTAGCATCTCTCTCCACCCTTCCCCCACTGCTTCTCACTGCCACTTTGCTGCTTTCCATTGGTGGGGGCAGGGGACAGCCAGGGGAGGGAGAAGATTCCTGACTGAGCCTGGTGAACAGGACAAAGAGGACCTTGGTGCTTAGGAGAGTGACGGCTAACTCCCTGCCCTCCACCTAAAAAACACATAATAATAATAATAATGGTATTTGTTAAGCGTTTACTATGTGCAAATCAATCAATCAATCAATCAATCGTATTTATTGAGCGCTTGCTGTGTGCAGAGCACTGGACTAAGCGCTTGGGAAGTACAAGTTGGCAACATATAGAGACAGTCCCTACCCAACAGTGAGCTCACAGTCTAAAAAATCTCTGTTCTAAGCGCTGGGTGGGGGGATACAAGGTCATCAGGTTGTCCCACCTGGGGCTCACAGTCTTCATCCCCATTTTACAGATGAGGTAACTGAGGCCCAGATAAGTGAAGTGACTTGCCCAAAGTCACACAGCTGACAGGTGGCGGAGGTGGGATTTGAACCCATGACTTCTGACTCCAAAGCCCGGGCTCTTTCCACTGAGCCATGATTCTTCTCAGCCCTTTCACCCCCAAATCCAGAGCAGTTCACCACCCTGGACTGGAATTTATGGACGGGCAGAGAGCCCCTCAGTTAGGCTGATTTTGGGGTCCAGTCAAGTTTCTTTTTTTTTTTTTTGGCTTACTATGTGTCAGACACTGTACTAAGTGCTGGGGTAGATACAAGCTAATCAGATTGGACACGGTCCCTGTCCCACACGGGGCTCATAGTCTTAGTCCCCATCTTTTAGACTGTGAGCCCACTGTTGGGTAGGGACTGTCTCTATATGTTGCCAACTTGTACTTCCCAAGCACTTAGTACAGTGCTCTGCACACAGTAAGTGCTCAATAAATACGATTGATGATTTTACAGAGAAGGGAACTGAGGCCCAGAGCCTTGCCCAAGGTCACCCAGCAGACAAGTGGCAGAGAAGGGATTAGAACACAGGTCCTCTGTCTCCCAGGCCTGTGCTCTTTCCACTAGACCATGCTGCTTCTCGGATGACTGACGGATGCAGGATTTCCCCTCCCCTAGCCCCCGAAAGTAGATGGAAGATTCATTCATTCATTCAATTGTATTTATTGAGCGCTTACTGTGTGCAGAGCACTGTACTAAGCGCTTAGAAAGTCCAAGTTGGCAACATAGAGAGAGACGGTTCCTACCCAACAACGGCCTCACAGTCTAGAAGAGGGAGACAGACGACAAAACAAAACACGTAGACAGGTGTCAAAATCATCAGAACAAATAGAATTGAAGCTATATGGACATCATTAACAAAATAAAAAGAATAGTAAATAGGTACTAAACGTTTTCCAATGGCTGTTAACACTGTCCAAATATTTCCTAACATAGTGTTGTGATGACCCAGCCAAGAGGAAAAAGCCTCAATTGTATTTTCAACACAGTCTTATAGATGTCTCTTAAATATCTGACGCAGAAAGAAATATTTGATACCACCAGCCTCTGAATCTTCCTTGCCCCATAGCAGGGCATTGGAGAATTTCATTGTTTGGAGAAAGTCTTGTAGACAGATAACCTCTGCCTAGTCAATGAGTAGCAAAGATGTTCGGGTTCGCTCATGTGACTGAGGCAAAGTGTGCCCAACCAAAATTTGCCATTTGTCCCGTGAATTCCAGGGCATTTTGGCCCCTGTCTTTGGGCTGGAGAGATCCTGGGACACTCTGGGTGGGAGAGCGGGCGTTTCCCCGGGGGGCTGGGTGCCCTGAGTGGAGCGGAGGAACGTTATCCTTCAAGCCTAGAGATTCCCCAACGCTTCCTCCAAAAACCCCTTTTGGCATCTGAGCAAATGTCCCGGAATTCCTTTCATCTTTTGTGCGTTTCTTCACCTGTCACAGCTCAGATCCTTTGCCTTCAGTCAATCAACCAATGATATTTAATGAGCGATTCTGTTTGCAGAGCCCTGAACTAGGTGCTCGGGACACAGTCCCTGTCCCACATGGGGCTTATAGTCTTAATCCCCATTTAACAGATGAGGTAACTGAGGTCCAGAGAAGTGAAGTGACTTGCCCAAGGTTACACAGCAGACAAGTGATCTCTTCCTCCCTTCAAAGCCCTACTGAGAGCTCACCTCCTCCAGAAGGCCTTCCCTGACTGAGCCCCCCCTTGTCCTCTCCTCCTCCCCTCCCCATTCCTCCCTCCCTCTGCCCTTCCCCTCCCCACAGCACTTATTTGTACCTATTTATTACTCTATTTTATTAGTGATGTATATATAGCTATAATTCTATTTATTCTATTGATATTGACACCTGTCTACTTGGGTTTTTTTTCTGTCTCCCCCTTCTAGACTGTGAGCCCAATGTCGGGTAGGGACCGTCTCCATATGTTCCCAATTTGTACTTCCCAAGCGTTAGTCCAGTGCTCTGCACACAGTAAGCGCTCAATAAATACGACTGAATGAATGAATGAATGAAAGTGGCAGAGCTGGGATTAGAACCCAGGTCTGTCTCACTCCCAGGCCTGTGATAATAATGATGGCATTTATTAAGCGCTTACTCTGTGCAAAGCACTGTTCTAAGCACTGGGGAGGTTCCAAGGTGATCAGGTTGTCCCATGCGGGGCTCACAGTCTTCATCCCCATTTTACAGATGAGGTAACTGAGGCACAAAGAAGTGGCATTTCATAGAGTGTCTACTACATGCCGCGCCTTTGGGAGACCAAGGGAGATAGGAGACTTGGTCCCTGCCCTCGAGGAGCTGTCTGGCTGGCCCAGAGACGTGATGGATAAGAGGCGATTATGACTGTGAGCCCCACATGGGACAACCTGATCACCTTGTAACCTCCCCAGCGCTTAGAACAGTGCTTTGCACATAGTAAGCGCTTAATAAATGCCATCACTATTATAAAGTGACTTGCCCAAAGTCACACAGCTATTTGGCCTATCTATTCTATTTTATTTTGTTAGTATGTTTGGTTTTGTTCTCTGTCTCCCCCTTTTAGACTGTGAGCCCACTGTTGGGTAGGGACCGTCTCTATATGTTGCCAATTTGTACTTCCCAAGCGCTTAGTACAGTGCTCTGCACATAGTAAGCGCTCAATAAATACGATTGATGATGATGATTTGGCAGAGCCGAAATTCGAGCCCATGACCTCTGACTATCCCTTAGGCCATGCTGCTTCCCATGCAGTGCTCAGTGCGGTGCCTGGCACATAGTATGCGCTTAACAAATGCTATTATTATTATGCCGCTTGGCACATAGTGAGCTGGTAATAAATAGCATAACGAACTCAGGCCCCTCCAGAACAAACCCAGTTCCTCTGCAGGCCCCCCGGTTCCCAGACTGGCTTTCCTTAGGACGGGGAGAGGGAGGACACGGGAGCTTGCTAACGGTCCTGCTTCTTGGAGGGGTGAGGGAGGGAAGGGGGCAGCAGAAGAAGAGAAGCAGCATGGCCCAGTGGAAAGAGCGCGGGCTTGGGAGGCAGAGGTCATGGGTTCGAATCCCACCTCCCCCACATGTCTGCTCTGTGACCTTGGGCAAGTCACTTCACTTCTCTGTGCCTCAGTTCCCTCATCTGTAAAATGGGGATTAAGACTGTGAGCCCCACATGGGACAACCTCATCTCCTCGTGTTCCCCCCCAGCGCTTTGCACATAGTAAGTGCTTAACAAATACCAACATTATTATTATCTCCCCCTCGTTCCCCTCTCCATCCCCCCCATCTTACCTCCTTCCCTTCCCCACAGCACCTGTATATATGCATATATGTTTGTACATATTTATTACTCTATTTATTTATTTTACTTGTACATATCTATTCTATTTATTTTATTTTGTTAGTGTGTTTGGTTTTGTTCTCTGTCTCCCTACGTATCTATTCTATTTATTTTATTTTGTTAGTATGTTTGGTTTTGTTCTCTGTCTCCCACTTTTAGACTGTGAGCCCACTGTTGGGTAGGGACTGTCTCTATATGTTGCCAACTTGTACTTCCCAAGCTCTTAGTACAGTGCTCTGCACACAGTAAGCGCTCAATAAATGCGATTGATGATGATGATGAAGGGGGACGGGCTGAGAGGTCAGGGACCTGCCCCGGACCCTCCCAGCGGGCTGTTGCCTGTGCTTTCATTCCCCTTTTCCCGCTTGCTTTGACTCCATTTTTATCCTACATGTTTTTCCTCCAGGAGCGGGTATTTTGTCATGAGCACAAAAGCTCCCATCCCTCCCACTGTGGCTTTAATATACCCTGCTGGGGCTTCACAGCCGAAGATAATGTACTATTGGTGAATGTCAGCAGGATCTTCCGGAAAGAAGGCGAAGGACAGCAAGAGTTGTGGAGGCAGTCCGGAAAGTGGGAAGAGGAAGGGCCGAATTCACTGAGCCGGGGCGAGGGAGTCGGACATTTTGGGTTCTAATCCCAGCTCTGCCACTTGTGTGCCGTGTGACCTTAGATGAGTCACTTAACTTTCCTGTCCCTCCACTTTCTCATCTATAAAATGGGGATTAAATACCTAGCCTCCCTCCTGTTTGCACCGTGAGCCTCCTATTCATTCATTCATTCAATCATATTTATTGAGCGCTTACTGTGTGCAGAGCACTGAACTAAGTGCTTGGGAAGTACAAGCTGGCAACGTATAGATGACGGTCCCTACCCAACAACGGGCTCACAGTCTAGAAGGGGGGCAGACAACAAAATATAACAAAATAAAATAAATAGAATAGTAAACATGTACAAGTGGAAAGAGCACGGGCTTTGGAGTCACAGGTCGTGGGTTCGAATACCGGCTCCGCCACATGTCTGCTGTGTGACCTTGGGCAAGTCACTTAACTTCTCAGAGCCTCAGTTACCTCATCTGTAAAATGGGAATGATGACTGTGAGCCCCGCGCAGGACAACCTGATCACCTTGTATCCCCCAGTGCTTAGAACAGTGCTTTGCACATAGTAAGCGCTTAACAAATGCCATAGAAAAAAATTAATAGAGTAATAAATCTGTACAAACATATATACAGGTGCTGTATATGAATAAAGGGGATGAATGTCAGGGACTGTGCCTGACCTGCTTAACATGTAATAATAATAATAATTATGGTATTTGTTAAGCGCTTATGTGCCAGACACTGGGGAGGATTCAAGCAAATCAGGTTGGACACAGTCCCTGTCCCACTTGGAGCTCACAGTCTTAATCCCCATTTTACAGATGAGGTAACTGAGGCACAGAGAAGTGAAGTGACTTGCCCAAGGCCACATAGCAGACGGTGGCAAAGTCGGGAAGAGAACGCATGACATTTTCTGATCCCCAGACCTGTGCTTTAACCATTATGCCATGCTGTTTCCCATTCTAGACTGTGAGCCCACTGTTGGGTAGGGACCGTCTCTATATGTTGCCAACTTGTACTTCCCAAGCGCTTAGTACAGTGCCCTGCACACAGTAAGCGCTCAATAAATATGATTGAATGAATGAATGCGGCAGAATCTTCCCCAGCGCTTAGAACAGCTCTTAATAATAATAATAATGATGGCATTTATTAAGCGCTTACTATGTGCGAAGCACTGTTCTAAGCGCTGGGGAGGTTACAAGGTGATCAGCTTGTCCCATGGGGGGTTCCCAGTCTTCATCCTCATTTTGCAGATGAGGTCACTGAGGCGCAGAGAAGTTAAGTGACTTGCCCAAAGTCACACAGCTGACATCGGCAGAGCCGGGACACAAATACCACTATTATTGTTATTAAGAGGCAGTGATGTGGGAGAGGGAGGGAGGAAGTGGGGGGATCGGGGCTGACCCTGGGGTGGAGGGCATTCAGCCAGTGAACCCAAGCAACCCCCACGTCCCCTTCCCTCGAACCCGGGGCAGACCACCAGACCGCAGGTGTGACAGACAGGAGGAGGCCCACTCGCCTGGCCTTCCTCCGATCCAGATGGAAGGCTCACAGCCTAGTAGAAATCTCAACTGGGTTCAGAGGATTGTTACCTTCGATCCTCTCCGCGGAGGTGGGTTTCCGATGAGCGCAGGAAGGTTGGCGCTTCGCACCGCTCATCCGTGCCCGACGGTAAGCATCTAATATATAATCGGCGTCCTCTGAAGTGGACTGATAAAAGGAATGCTTACCCGTTTCACGCGGTTACAATCAATGCGTATTGATTGTACAATCAATAGGAGAAGCAGCGTGGCTCATTGGAAAGAGCCCGGGCTTTGGAGTCAGAGGTCATGGGTTCGAATCCCGGCTCCACCACAGGTCTGCTGTGTGACCTTGGGCAAGTCACTTCACTTCTCTGAGCCTCAGTTCCCTCATCTGTAAAATGGGGATGGAGACTGTGAGCCCCACGTGGGACAACTTGATCACCTTGTATCCCCCCCAGCGCTTAGAACAGTGCTCTGCACATAGTAAGCGCTTAACAAATGCCATCATTATTATTATTATTATTATTATTATTATTATTATTATTATTGATGCGGCGATAAGCTCCAGGGTAGGTGGCAATTAAGATGGATGTGTGGTCCTCCTCGGAAGGTCCTGTTATCGCTGGAGTGGAAGATTCTGGGAGAAGGAGGTATTTGGGAGATGGGACAGGGCAGGTCAAAAAGGGGGATCAGGAGAGAGAGAGAGAGTGTACAGAAGCAGTGCGGCCTAGTGACAAGAACCCGGGCGACAGAGGACCTGAGTTCTAATCCGGGCTCTACCACTTACTGCTGTATGAACTTGAGCAAGTTACTTAAATTCTCTGAACCTCAGTTTCCTCACTTAATAATAATGATGGCATTGATTAAGCCCTTACTATGTGCAAAGCGCTGGGGAGGTTCCAAGGTGATCAGGTTGTCCCACGGGGGGCTCACAGTCTTAATCCCCATTTTACAGATGAGGTCACTGAGGCACAGAGAAGTAAAGTGACTTGCCCAAGGTCACACAGCAGACAAGTGGAGCTGGGATTAAAACTCGCGCTCTTTCCACTAGGTCCCACTGCTTCTGTTTATTAATTTATTTTTTGAGCACCTACTAGGTGCCAGGCATACGGGGATGTAAAATACTTTTAAATACCGCAGTATAATTGAAAGGAGATTAGGACAATCTACAGATGTAACAACACCTCTAAGCGTGTTCGGTGGCCAGTCAGGGTTACCCCCACTGGGTGGACAAAGAAAATCAAACCCAGAGAAGTTAAGCAGCTTGTTCAAGGTCACACAGGAAATCAGCGGCAGCAACAGAGCCCTGCGTTGTTGATTTTGATTTGCAGCCCTCGGCCCTACCCATTGGACCACAAAACATTTTTATACTCGACCTTGATGCCGCTTTAGTATCATTAAAAAAGAACCTTACGGTTCAGTCAAGCAAGATTTACGACGATCAAACCAGAAAGGGAGATGGGGTGTAGGTGCTAATGTCTATTTGGCAGTCTCGACCCGCCGCGTATCGCTGAAAAGAAAAAGAGAGAAAAATCCAAAATACCAGTCCTGATGTTCTGTGCATTTTCCAGCCAAGGAACAGCAAGGCCTCCGGCGTGCTCTCTGCTGGCTGAGGAGCGGAATTTGACAACAAGGATCTTGATCCGGGAGCAAATCAATTACCTTAAATAAAATGGAGTCTGCAGACTGATGGTTTTCGAAACAAGGGAAGAAAATTGTAGCATTTTCCCAAAGAAAAAGGACAGATTTCAGGGTTTTTTCCCCCAGTGTGTGTGTGTGTGTGTGTGTGTGTAGAGATAGCTTTGTGTGTATAGATATAGCTGTCATTTTTTCCTTCTCATTTCTTTTGGGGATAACAGCACACACGGGAGAGTCGAAAATGGCAAGGGAGAAACAGAAAAAATAAAAGATGGTTGACAACATTCCTATGAGGCCACTGGCAATTTGCTCTCCTTTCGGGGAAGACAGTTTCTCCCACACATTAACATAATCTGAAATGGCAGGAAAAGCTTGAAATTTACTGTCTGAGCATCTCTGCCTGAATCGTAGTTGACAGCAGAGTGCATTTCTAGGGAAACCCAAGCATAGATTTGCTGTTGCGGATACCAGTTTGCGATTTCTTAATTTAAAGGACCTGGTCCAATTATTATTTTTTTCTCTCTTTTACTCCTCTCTCTGGGGATCGTCCTTGTGATTGATTTAATTTATAATTGCTTTCCTTTTCGCCTTTCAGATCCTTTCCTATTCACATTGGTAACAGGGTCTTGACATATCTTCTCCCTCCGCTTTCCCCATAAGAACATAAGAAATGTCTTTCTTGGGTCTGACTACGGATTCTATGCCTAACTTAGTCATGATAATAATGATAATGATCGTGTTTGTTAAGCACTTACTGTGTGCAGGGAGTGTACTAAGTGCTGGGGTGGATACAAGCAAATCAGGTTAGACAGGGTCCCTGTCCCACATTGGACTCACAGTCTTCATCCCCATTTTACAGATGAGGCAACTGAGGCACAGAGAAATAAAGTGACTTGCCCAGGGTCACGTAGCATACAAGTGGCAGAGCGGGGATTAGAACCCAGGTCCTTCTGACTCCCAAAGCCGTTCTCCATCCACTAGGCCACACTGCTTCTTACAGTACACTCACTGGATGTTTGGGTTGGTCGCCCTTCTTGTTGTCCACCACCCTAATAATAATAATTGTAATGGTATTTATTAAGCTCTTACTATGTCCTAAGTCCTCTACTAAGCGCTGGAGTATATACAAAATATCTGTAAAATGGGGATTAATAATAATAATATTTGTTAAGCGCTTACTATGTGCAAAGCACTGTTCTAAGTGCTGGGGGGATACAAGGTGATCAGGTTGTCCCACGTGGGGCTCATAGTCTTAATCCCCATTTTACAGATGAGGGAATTGAGGCCCAGAGAAGTGAAGTGACTTGCCCAAAGTCACACAGCTGACAATGGGCGGAGCCAGGATTTGAACCCCTGACCTCCGACTCCAAAGCCCAGGCTCTTGCCACTGAGCCACGCTGCTTCTCCATCATCTCCACCCTGACGGCACCCCACGAGACAATTACTTATGTCTGAAGCCAGGCATCCCTTGCTGGACAATAAAAGCTTGTATGTTTCCTACCTGGTGGGTGAGAAGCCCAGGCCTATTGGGAGAAGCAGCGTGGCTCTGTGGAAAGAGCCCGGGCTTTGGAGTCAGAGGTCATGGGTTCGAATCCCGACTCCACCACTTGTCAGCTGTGTGACTTTGGGCAAGTCACTTAACTTCTCTGGGCCTCAGTTCCCTCATCTGTAAAATGGGGATGAAGACTGTGAGCACCACGTGGGACAACCTGATCACCGTGTAACCTCCCCAGCGCTTAGAACAGTGCTTTGCACATAGCCCTTAATAAATGCCATTATTATTATTATTGTTTTTACTCTAGCTCTTTCAAGCTTCAATGGATGTCCGAAAGGTGGCTTTTATACAAGAGAAAATATGGTCATGTTTTCATGGGTGTTAGCCCGAACTTTTTTATTATATTTACAGCGTTTGTTAAGCTCTTACTATGTGCCGGGCACTGTACTAAGCACTGGGGTAGATATTAATCACACCGCCCCTGTCTCATTTTGTCTCACATTCTTAATCCCCTTCTCAGATGAGGTAACTGAGGCATGGAGAAATGAAGTGATCTGCCCAAGCAGACGAGTGGCAGAGCGTGGATGAGAATTTAGGGAGACATTTCCCCCGGCCCATTAACAGGGATCATTTCCAATCCCTGGCTCCGGCTTCCTTTTGGAAAGAGAAATAGCTCCTTCTTCTCCCTTCTTCCATCCTTTGGCTTTCCAGGCCGGGTGGTTTTCTCAGGTTGAAAGGGTTTTTGTCCCCTGGGGAGGCAGCAGAAAGTGCCACAGGAGAGACTGAGGCTGCAGAAGGATTCTTGATTCAAGGTAAAGATGGGTGGAGTGGTTTTGTGAGAAGAAACTGCCAACTTGTACTTCCCAAGCGCTTAGTACAGTGCTCTGCACACAGTAAGCGCTCAATAAATACGATTGAATGAATGAATGAATGGAAGCCCAGGCCTCAATCCTGAAGAAGGTAGCTATGTTTGCCACGGAGCCCTTGCTTCATATTTCCACCCCGTGGTGCTGGGCTGTGTCCCTGGAGTTCAATCAATCCCATTTATTGAACGCCTACTATGTGCTGAGCACTCTATATTGGAGAGAGTACAGAATAATATAACAAACACATTCCCTGCCCACAGTGAGTTTACAGTCTAGAGGGGGGAGACAAACATTAATATAAATGAATAAAATTACAGATATACAGATAAGCAGATATACAGAGAAGCAGCGTGGCTCAGTGTAAACAGCCCGGGCTTTGGAGTCAGAGGTCATGGGTTCAAATTCTGGCTCCCCCAATTGTCAGCTGTGTGACTTTGGGCAAGTCACTTAACCTGGGCTTTGGAGTCAGCGGTCATGGGTTCAAATCCCAGCTCCGCCACTTGTCAGCTGTGTGAATTTGGACAAGTCGCTTAACTTCTCTGTGCCTCAGTTACCTCATCTGTAAAATGGGGATGAAGATTGTGAGCCCCCCATGGGACAACCTGATCACCTTGTATCCTCCCCAGAGCTTAGAACAGTGCTTTGCACATAGTAAGCGCTTAACAAATGCCATTATTATTATTATTAATATTATTAACTTCTCTGTGCTGCAGTTATCTCATCTGTAAAATGGGGATGAAGACTGTGAGCCCCCGTGGGACAACCTCATCACCTTGTAACCTCCCCATCATCATCATCATCAATCGTATTTATTGAGCGCTTACTGTGTGCAGAACACTGTACTAAGCGCTTGGGAAGTACAAGTTGGCAACATATAGAGACAGTCCCTGCCCAACAGTGGGCTCACAGTCTGAAAGTGTGAGCACAGTCCCCAATGCTTAGAACAGTGCTTTGCACATAGTAAGTGCTCAACAAATGCCATTATTATTATGATGATGATGATTATAAGCACTGGGGGCTGGAAAGGGGGTGAAATACAAGGAGCAAGTCAAGGAGGCGCAGAAGGGAGTGGGAGAAGCTGAAGGGAGGGATTAATCAGGGAGGGCCTCTTGGAGGAGATGTGCCTTCAATAAGGCTTTGAAGGAGGGGAGAAAAATGGTCTGTCAGATATGAAGGGGGAAGGGATTCCAGGCCAGAGGTGGGATGTGGGCAAAATGTCGACTGCGAGATAGACGAGATAGGTGAGAAGGTTGCCACTAGAAGAGCAAAGTATGTGGACTGGCTTGTAGTAGATGAGTAGCGAGGTGAGATAGGAAGAGGCAAGGTGATTGACTCCTTTAAAGCTCCTTTCCAAAGAAAATCTCCTCCAACAACCCACTCAATCTGTAGGATTTATTGAGCACTTACTATGTGAAGAGCACTGTACCGAGTGCTTAGGAGAGTACAATTCAACAGACTTAGCGGGCACGTTCCCTGTCCGTAATGACCTTACAGTTTCCGGGCAGATTGGCCAACTCCCCCACCACCACAGGTCGGGCATCCACCCCTCTGGCCTTTTTAAGTACTTACTATCTGCCAGGCACTGTATTAAGCACTTAAGTAGAGGCAGCGTGGCTCAGTGGAAAGAGCCCGGGCTTTGGAGTCAGAGGTCATGGGTTCAAATTCCAAAGCCGTGTGACTTTGGGCAAGTCACTTAACTTCTCTGGGTCTCAGTTACCTCATCTGGAAAATGGGGACTAAGACTGTGAGCCCCCCGAGGGACAACCTGATCACCTTGTAACCTCCCCAGCAATTAGAACAGTGCTTTGCACATAGTAAGTGCTTAATAAATGCTATTATTATTATTATGTTGGACATCCATGGAGCTCACAACTGCGAGCCCGTTTCTAGACTGTGAGCCTGTTGTTGGGTCGGGACCATCTCTATATGTTGCCAACTTGTACTTCCCAAGCGTGTAGTACAGTGCTCTGCACACAGTCAGAGCTCAATAAATACGACTGAATAAATTTCCATTTTACAGGTGAGGTAACTGAAGCACAGAGAAGTTAAGTGACTTCCCGAAGGTCACATAGCCGACGAGCGAGCGGCAGTCATCTCCTGCCAGAAATTGGGTGATGAAGGGGATTTTCCCCCAGGGCCCCCCAGCCTCCTGCTGTTGTTTCGGAGAAGGGAGTGGGAAGAGCAAATCTGGCAACAACTCACAGTTCAGCCATCTGACAGCCCCTGTAAGGGGAGAGGAGGGAGGAGAAGACTTAAAAGGGGGAAGGGACGGCTCGCTGCCTCCCGGCCCCCTCAACTGAGCTGTTCCCTTCATCATCATCATCATCAATCGTATTTATTGAGCGCTTACTGTGTGCAGAGCACTGGATTAAGCGCTTAGGAAGTACAAGTTGGTAACATATAGAGACAGTCCCTACCCAGCAGTGGGCTCACAGTCTAAAAGGGGGAGACAGAGAACAAAACCAAACATTCTAACAAAATAAAATAAATAGAATAGATATGTACAAGTAAAATAAATAAATAGAGTAATAAATATGTACAAACTTATATACATATATACAGGTATATATACCCTTCAGTTTGTCAGTGTGATGGGGCCGTCAGGCAAGAACCCCCTTACTTGGCTTCTCCTCTTCATCATCCATTGAAGAGATTAGAGCAGTGCTTTGCACATAGTAAGCGCTCAATAAATACGATTGATGATGATGATGATGAAGGGAACAGCTCAGTTGAGGGGGCCGGGAGGCGGCGAGCCATCCCTTCAAACTGAAGGGTATATATACCTGTATATATGTATATATGTTTGTCAGCGTGATGGGGCCATCAGGCAAGAACCCCCTTACTTGGCTTCTCCTTTTCATCATCCATTGAAGAGATTAGAACAGTGCTTTGCACATAGTAAGCGCTTAATAAATGCCATTTAAAAAAAAAAAAAGAGATGATTTTGTCCCCTCCGCTTCGGGCGGCCATCTGGTCAGTCCCCCCTGGCTCCGGAAGCCTTTCCGTCTGGCATTTTTATCTTCAGCGTCCCGCTCCCTTCCGCCCGGCCTGGCCCAGTTCTGCAACTGGTTCAGTCAATCAATCAATCAATCAATCAATCAATCAATTGTATTTATTGAGCGCTTACTGTGTGCAGAGCACTGTACTAAGCGCTTGGGAAGTCCAAGTTGGCAATATGTAGAGAGTCCCTACCCAACAGTGGGCTCACAGTCTAGAAGGTGCCCGATTTGGGGGGGACCCTGTGAGGGGAACGCAGAGGCTCTACAGTAGTTTGGGGGGACTGGGAGGGCAGGGGGACCGGTGCAGTAATGATTACGGTATTTTTCTAGCTCCGTGTCAGGCCGTGTTTGAAGTGCTGGAGCAGATACAGGTTAATCAGGTCGGGCACAGTTCCTGTCCCACCAGGAGCTCGCGGTCTAAGTAGGAAGGAGGCCAGGCACTGAAATCCCCTTTTGCAGGTGAGGCAACCGAGGCACAGATAAGTTAAGTGGCTCACCCAAGGTCACACGAGCGCTTAGTATGGTGCTCTGCACACGGTAAGCGCTTACTAAATATGATTGAATTGAATGAGTGACTGGTGGCAGAGCAGCGTGGCTCAGTGGAAAGAGCCCGGGCTTTGGAGTCAGAGGTCATGGGTTCGAATCCCGGCTCCGCCACTTGTCAGCTTTGGGCAAGTCACTTCACTTCTCTGGGCCTCAGTTCCCTCATCTGTAAAATGGGGATTAAGACTGTGAGCCCCACGTGGGACAACCTGATCGCCACTTAGAACAGTGCTTTGCACATAGTAAGCGCTTAACAAATACCATTATTATTATTATTATTAGAACCCGGTCCTGTGATGGGATTTCTTCCTCCTTCACAACATCTCTGTGAAGGAGGGAGTAAGCACTATTATCCCCATTTCACAGACCAACAAACTGAGTCCCATAGACGTGGAATGACTTTCCCGTAGTCCCACAAGGAGCTGGGGGTGGAGCTGGGAATAGGACCCCATCAATCCATCAGCAGTATTTACTGAGCACTTCAGTGGGGAGTCCAATATAATAGAGTTGGAAGACTTGTGTCTTCCCCAGTGCTGAGAACGGCATCTGGTACATAGTAAGTGCTTAACAAATACCAATCAATCAGTGGTTTTTATTAAGGACTTGCTAGACTAGGCTAGTAAACTAGACTGCAAGCTTGTTGTGAGCAGGGAACGTGTCTGTTCATTGTTTTATTGCATTCTCCCAAGTGCTTAGTACAGTGCTCAGTAAGTATGTTTGAATATGTGCTGTACTAAACGCTTGGGAGACTACAATAGAACAGAATTAGCAGACATTCCCCACCCACAGAGAGGTTACAATCTTATTACTATTAGACCCAGTCCCTGTCCACAAGGAGCTTACGCCATGATAATATTTATTACTCTATTTATTTATTTATTTTACTTGTACATATCTGTTCTATTTATTTTATTTTGTTAGTATGTTTGGTTTTGTTCTCTGTCTCCCCCTTTTAGACTGTGAGCCCACTGTTGGGTAGGGACTGTCTCTATATGTTACCAATTTGTACTTCCCAAGCGCTTAGTACAGTGCTCTGCACATAGTAAGCGCTCAATAAATACAATTGATGATGATGATGATGATGATAATAGCTGGGCTTCCACGTTATTTTTGAAGAGGGACACCAGAAGGGTATAAAAACTCATCCCAGCCAAATTTCATCCTAGTCAACGCTGCGGAATGTAGTAATTGCTTTCTGTCAGATATCAATGAAGGAAGAGGGAGAAATCCCGGTACACACATGTCTCTCTGCTTTGTGTAGGAGCCAGCTGGCTTTCCCTGTAGGCAGAGAGCATTGTTGCCAGGTGTACTATAATGGTTAGATTTATGGGAGAATTTCGGTCTCTCTGTTTCCAGATCTGTTCACATCCAAGGATCTGACTCCTGTTTTCATTCTGCACATATTGGTTGGATGAGAATTTAGCTTCAAGCCCCCAGAATGTGGAGCTGAAGGTTCTATTTTAGCCATCTGGCTGCACAACACCCAGTTTTTTGAAGCTGTTTTTTTCTTTAAATGGTGTTTGGTAAGCACTTACCGTACGCCAGGCACTGTACAAAGCGCTGGGGTAGATAAAAAGCGTTGGACACAGTCCATGTCCCACATGGGGTTCACACTCTAAATCCCCATTTTTTTCCGATGAGTTAACGGAGGTCCAGGGAGGTGAAGTGCCTTGCCCAAGGTCACACAGCAGACAAGTGGCAGAGTAGGGATTAGAACTCAGATCCTTCTAACTCCCAGGACCATGCTCTAGCCATTAGGCCACTCTTCTTATCAACCCAGTTAGTGGTTGGTTGGTTATCATATCTTTTAAATATGAATAAATAAATATAGAACAGTGCTTTGCACATAGTAGGCGCTTAACAAATGCCATTATTATTATTGTTATTAATAATAACAATAATGCTAAATGCTTAAATGCTAAATATTAAATAATATTAAATGCTTACTATGGGCCCAGCACTGTATTAAGCACTGAGGCAAATTCTGTCAGCTCTATATGGGCAGGGAACATGTCGGCTTCTCCTGTAGCATTGTCCACACCAAAGTGCTTAGTCCGCTACCCTGCTTATTTAAGTGCTAAATAATTCCACTGATTGACTTATACAAGATAATCATATCGGACTGAGTCCCTGTCCCTCACAGGGCTTGGAGACATTTTCTAGACATTGTAAAAGCAAAGTTGTGAATAACCTGGGCATCATTCAGATCAGCTTGCTGCTGGCCATGGTCAGTCACAACCAGGCAACTCCATTTCTTGAGCTCTGAATAATCGATGGTATTTATTGCACACTTACTTTATGCAGAGCACTGTACTAAGCACTGGGGGAGGACAATTCAAAATAGTTTTTTTTTAAATAGTATTTGTCAAATACTGTTCAGGCGCTGGAGTAGATAATAATAATAATAATAATGATGGCATTTGTTAAGCGCTTACTATGTGCAGAGCACTGTTCTAAGCGCTGGGGGGGGATACAAGGTGATCAAGTTGTCCCACGTGGGGCTCACAGTCAAACCCATTTTGCAGATGAGGTAACTGAGGCTCACAGAAGTGAAGTGACTTGCCCAAGGTCACACAGCAGGCATGTGGTGGAGCCGGGATTCGAACCCACGACCTCTGACTCCAAAGCCCGTGCTCTTTCCACTGAGCCACGCTGCTTCCCAAGTGCAAGTGAATTAGTGTGGACACAGTCCCTGTCCCACACGGGGCTCGTAGAATTGGTGGACATGTTCCCTGCCCACAGTGAGTTTACAGACTAGACAGGGAGAAAGACATTAGTATAAATAAGGGATTTATATTATATAATTTAAAGATCTGTACTGCACATCTGCCAAGCTAGCTCTCTTCCTTCCTTCAAAGCCCTACTGAGAGCTCACCTCCTCCAGGAGGCCTTCCCACACTGAGCCCCCTCCTTCCTCTCCCCCTCCTTCCCCTCCCCACAGCACCTGTATATATGTATAGATGTTTGTACGTATTTATTACTCTATTTATTTTATTTGTACATATTTATTCTATTTATTTTATTTTGTTAATATGTTTTGTCTTGTTGTCCGTCTCCCCCTTCTAGACTGTGAGCCCACTGTTGGGTAGGGACTGTCTCTATATGTTTCCAACTTGTACTTCCCAAGCGCTTAGTACGGTGCTCTGCACACAGTAAGCGCTCAATAAATACGATTGAATGAATGAATGAATGACCACACCCAGGTGATGCATCCAGGGGAACCCCACCTCACCCTTGAGTATTTTTTTTTCCACTCCGTCTTCCCAAACACAGCTCGTTGAGATGTTCGAATCGGATAGATGGACGTGCGAGCTAGGGACCTCCCAGGCTGGGCCTCTCAGGCGGCTTTGGCGGTCATGATGGAGCGGACGCTCTGGAAGAGCCGCTCCCGCAAATCCCTGTATCCCACGAGGGACCAACCTCCTCCCTCCTCCCCCAAAGAGCATGCTGGTTTTCCTCTGGTTGTGACAAACGATGAACAACTTCATTCAGGGAGGCCATTTGAGAGGCTAGAAAAGCTGTCAGCACAAGGAAAATGTGTGGGGTGGCGTGTATTCATTCATTCATTCATTCATTCATTCAATCGTATTTATTGAGCGCTTACTGTGTGCAGAGCACTGTACCAAGCGCTTAGGAAGTACAAGTTGGCAACATATAGAGACTGTCCCTACCCAACAGTGGGGGTGTATGTGTGTGCACATGCAGTGCATGTATAAGGACATGCATGTGAGCACATACACCATTCATTCAATCGTATTTATTGAGCGCTTACTGTGTGCAGAGCACCGGACTAAGAGCTTGGGAAGTCCAAGTCGGCAACATCTAGAGACGGTCTCTACCCGACAACGGGCTCACAGTCTAGAAGGGGGAGACGGACGACAAAACAAAACATGCGGACAGGTGTCAAGTCGTCAGAACAAATAGAATTAAAGCTAAATGCACATCATTAACAAAATACTGCCCAAGGGTGAGATAGACTGTGGCTGGCAGATGTGGGGTGTCCCTAATTCCTTCTGAGGTAATACAATCCTCCAAAAGAGAGTTTATCATCATCATTATCGTCATCCTCATTATTATCATCATCAATAATATTTGTTGAGCGCTTTATTATGGCAGAGCACTGTACTAGGCTCCTAGGAGACTATAATACAACAGAGATAATAATAATAATAATGACATTTATTCAGAGCTTTGCTATGTGCAAAGCACTGTTCTAAGCACTGGGGAGGTTACAAGGTTGTCCCACGGGAGGCTCACAGTCTTCATCCCCATTTTACAGATGAGGTAACTGAGGCCCAGAGAAGTTAAGTGACTTGCCCAAAGTTGCACAGCTGACAGTTGGCGGAGCTGGGATTTGAACCAATGACTTCTGACTCCAAAGCCCGGGCTCTTTCCACTGAGCCAAGACGCTTCTCTCAATGATAGATGGTAGACATTTTTCCTGCCCTCAACAAGCTTACAGTATAATAATAACAATATTTGTTAAGCATTTACTATGTGCCAGGCACTGAACTAAGCACTGGGGTGGATGGAAGCAAATTGGGTTGGACACAGTCCCTGTCACGCGTGGGGCTCACAGTCTTAATCCCCATTTTACAGATGAGGTAACGGAGGCACGGAGAAGTGAAGTGACTTGCCTTATGTCACGCAGCAGACAAGTGGCAGAGGCAGGATTAGAACCCAGGTCCTTCTGATTCCCAGGCCCATGCTCTATCCACTAAGACATGCTGGTTTTCTAAAATAGTTAGAAAACTATTCTAAACTAAAATAGTTAGAAAACTATTCTAAACTAAAATAGTTAGAAAACTATTCTAAACTATTCTAAACTAAAAATGAATAGTTTATCCAGACAGACTTAGCCAAACTTAGCACAGCAGTTGCTAGGGGTCATCCAACTTGTACTTCCCAAGTGCTTAGTACAGTGCTCTGCACAGAGTAAGCGCTCAATAAATATGATTGAATGAATTAATTAATTAATTGAGCAGCAGCTGGGTGAATTCTGGGCATGTTCATTATTATTATTATTATTAATAGCTACTATAATTAAATGGCACTTTATGTATGTATTATTATTGTGTTATGTGTGAACACTTATTTTATGCCAAGCATGCTACTCTAAGGCTGTCAGCATGTAGGGCAGGGAGCATGTTTGCCAACTCTGTTGTACTCTCCCAAGTGTTTAATACAGTGCTCTGCAAACAGTAAACGCTCAGTAAATTCCACTAATTGATAAGTGGAATTATCAATTGATAATTGATACCAGAGAAGCAGCGTGGCTCACTGGAAAGAGCACAGGCTTTGGAGTCAGAGGTCAGGGATTCAAATCCCGGCTCCGCCACTTGTCTGCTGTGTGACTTTGGACAAGTCACTTCACTTCTCTGGGCCTCAGTTCCCTCATCTGTAAAATGGGGATTAAAAGTGTGAGCCCCACGTGGGACAATCTGATTACCCTGTATCTACCAGCGCTTAGAATAGTGCTTTGCACATAGTAAGCGCTTAATAAATGCCATTATTATTATTATTATTATTATTACTATTATAAGTACTGGGATAGATACAATATAATCAGGTTGGACACAGCCCCTGTTGCACACAGGGCTTAGAGTCTAAGGGGAAGGGAGAACAGGTATCGAAACTTCAATTTACAGATCATGACCAATTGCAAGTTACCTCCTAAGTAAGATAATAATAATAATGATGGCATTTATTAAGCGCTCACTATGTGCAAAGCACTGTTCTTAGCGCTGGGGAGGTTACAAGGTGATCAGGTTGTCCCACGGGGGGTTCACAGTCTTAATCAGCGTCTAATCTTAATCAGAGAAGCAGCGTGGCTCAGTGGAAAGAGCCCGGGCTTTGGAGTAAGAGGTCATGGGTTCAAATCCCGGCTCCGCCAATTGTCAGCTGTGTGACTTTGGGCAAGTCACTTAACTTCTCTGGGCCTCAGTTCCCTCAACTGTAAAATGGGGATTAAGACTGTGAGCCCCACATGGGACAACCTGATTGCTTTGTAACCTCCCCAGCGCTTAGAACAGTGCTTTGCACATAGTAAGTGCTTAATAAATGCTATTATTATTATCCCCATTTTACAGATGAGGGAACTGGGACACAGGGAAGAGAAGTGACTTGCCCAAAGTCACAGAGCCGACAGTTGGCGGAGCTGGGATTTGAACCCATGACCTCTGACTCCAAAGCCCGGGCTCTTTCCATTGAGCCATGCTGCTTCTCCAGCCAGTGAGCGGGAATTAGTTAATAATTATTTTGTAATTAACATATTTATTAAGCGCTACATGTTAAGCACTGGGCTAAGCATGGATACCAGGTAAGGAGCCTGGGTACAGTCCCTGATCCACACAGGGTCCTCGGCCTAAAAGGGAGGGAGAACAGGTAATTTATCCCTACTTTACAGATGAGAACAGTGCTTTGCACATAGTAAGCGCTTAATAAATGCCATTATTATTATTATTATGAGGAAACTGAAGCCCAAAGAGGTTAAGTGACTGGCTTAAAGTCACCCAGTGTGGCCTAGTAGATAGAACATCATCCTGGAATTCCAAAGGATCTGTATTCTAATCCCAGCTTTGCCACTTGTCTGCTGTGTGATCTTGGGCAATGCCACTTAATTTCTCTGTGCCTCAGTTCCCTCATTTGTAAAATGGGGATTAAGACTGTGAGCCCTATGTGAGACAGGGACTGTGTACTACTTGGTTATCTTTTATTCATTAATTCATTCATTCAGTCGTATTTATTGCACGCTTACTGCGTGCAGAGCACTGTACTAAGCGCTTGGGAAGTACAAGTTGGCATCAAATAGAGACAGCCCCTACCCAACAGTGGGCTCACAGTCTAGAAGACTACCGCAGTGCTTAGTACAGTGTCCGGCACATAGAAGGTGTTTAACAAATACCATGATTAATATTAGTCCATTGGCAGAGCTGTGACTAAAACCTTATCTCCTGACGACCAGTCATGGACGTTTTCCACTCGGCTGCGCTTTTCTCCTCTTTCAAAAACAGGCCTTTCGCGTCGTTTGTCTCCTTGATGGAGGTTTAGAAGTAGTGAATCTGTGTTGTGGGATGGAGCTCGTTATGGACTCTGGGAAGCCAGGGGACTTGCCCAGCTGAAAGAGCCGTACACATTCCCGGTATTCCTTGGCCCCAGTGCGCTGGGAGACCGGATGCGGTTTAGGGGCAGAGAAGATGCGGGGTCTTTTGGTCTTCCTGGTTGCTGTCTTCAACCTGCTCCTGCGCCGATTTTAGTGCCAGCCACCCTGCCTGCTGGCAGAGGGGCGATCAAACCCAGATTTTTCTAATAGGGCCACAGAGGGGCTGTAAGGGGGTCCAGGGGGATCCTCAGACAATGGATGCCATGGTAACTGATTGATGGGTCAGCCGGTCCAGTTTGGGCCAAGTAGCATCCTGGGTTCGGAAGCTGCCAGGCATCTGCTTTGGGCATCCAGGTGCCATCTGTCTGCCAGTTGGCCTGTGGACAGCGTGTCATCACCCACCTGGCGACCGGGGCTTGGGGTGGGTGGGAAAATTTCCGGCGGGTGGCTGGGGGGCCTGGAAAAGGGCATCTTGGGAGTGTGGGAAGTGATGGATGAAGGGGGGCTCTGCCCTGGTTTGGGTTCCTTTCTGCCCCCTTCTCCTTGACACCAGGAAGCCCGGTGTGGGTAAGGCAGAGGATTGAATTGTGTTTAGAGTGAAGCCGTTTAGAGACAAAAGCCAGGCTGGCTTGCCTGGGTTAAGCAGAATAATAGTAATAATAATGATGGCGCTTACTATGTGCAAAGCACTGTTCTAAGTGCTGAGGAGGTTACAAGGAGATCAGGTTGTCCCACGGGGGGCTCACAGTCTTAATCTCTATTTTACAGTTAAGGCTACAGGCCCAGAGAAGTTAAGTGACTTGCCCAGAGTCACACAGCTGGCAATTAGCAGAACTGGGATTTGAACCTGTGACCCCTAACTCCAAATAATAATGATAATGATGGCATTTATTAAGCGCTTACTATGTGTAAAGCACTGTTCTAAGCGCTGGGGAGGTTACAAGAAGATCAGGTTGTCCCACGAGGGGCTCACAGTCTTAATCTCTATTTTACAGATGAGGTTACAGGCACAGAAAAGTTAAGTGACTTGCCCAGAGTCACACAGCTGGCAATTAGCAGACCTGGGATTTGAACCCATGACCCCTAACTCCAAATAATAATGATAATGATGGCATTTATTAAGCGCTTACTATGTGCAAAGCACTGTTCTAAGCACTGGGGAGGTTACGAGGTGATCAGATTGTCCCGCGGGGCTCACAATCTTCACCCCCACTTTACAGATGAGGTCACTGAGGCCCAGAGAAGTGAAGTGACTTGCCCAAAGTCACACAGCTGACAATTGGCAGAGCCAGGATTTGAACCCATGACCTCTGACTCCAAAGCCCGGGCTCTTTCCACTGAGCCACGCTGAGGCCGGGGAGGGAGTCCTGAGGGTGGGGGGTGGACAATTCCAGAGCTGGGAGGGGAGGGGGAGAGAGCTGCCTGCTGCTGCCTTCCTTCCCTGGCATTCCCTGGAAAAACCCAACCAGGCAGGGCACAGAGCAGGGAACACAGGGGTCCGGAGTTCCATCAGCCTGCCCTGGCCACCCAGTGCGTGGCAAACTAGACATTCCCCATCTCTATCTCCCTTTGGGAGCCCCCACCTGTATATATGCATATATGTTTGTATGTATTTATTACTCTATTTATTTTCCTTGTACGTATTTATTCTATTTTTTTTTTGTTAATATGTTTTGTTTTGTTCTCTGTCTCCCCCTTCTAGACTGTGAGCCCACTGTTGGGTAGGGACCGTCTCTAGATGTTGCCAACTTGTACTTCCCAAGCGCTTAGTACAGTGCTCTGCACACAGTAAGCGCTCAATAAATACGATTAAATGAATGAATGAATGATTGAACCAGGCCTGACTCGGATAGGTGGGCAAGACGGTCCCTTTCCCCAGGGCCGGAATGCCCTCCTAGGGTCCACGCTGCCATTTCCCCGCTCCCGAGGTTGCCACGGACGACGGCCTCCTTCTCCCGCTCCAGAAATCGGCTCCGTGCCCTTTTGCGGGGGCAGATGGAGCTTCTTCCGGAGACTTGCCATCTGGGATGAAGGGGCCGGGGGCCAGTTGCCAAGCACAGCAAGGAGGGGGGCTACTAAGGCAACCGATTAGGCTACGGTGTTTCTGGTGAGAAGATGGCAACGCTTTGTGAGGGTGCGGCCCTTGGTGGACTGGGCAGCAGGATACAGTGGCAGAGCCAGCTCCGGGAGCATTCATTCACTCATCCAATCCTATTTATTGAGCGCTTACTGTGGGCAGAGCACTGTACTAAGCGCTTGGGAAGTACAAATCGGCAACAGAGACGGTCCCTACCCAACAACGTGCTCACAGTCTAGAAGGGGGAGACAGACAACCAAACAAAAGAAGTAGACAGGCATCAATACCATCAGAATAAATAGAATTATAGCCACATACGCATCATTAATAAAACAGTAATTAATAATAATGGCATTTATTAAGAGCTTACTATGTGCAAAGCACTGTTCTAAGCTCTGGGGAAGTTACAAAGTGATCAGGTTGTCCCACGGGGGCTCGCAGTCTTAATCCCCATTTTACAGATGAGGCAACTGAGGCACAGAGAAGAGAAGTGACTTGCCCAGAGTCACACAGCTGACAGTTGGTGGAGCCGGGATTTGAACCCGTGACCTCTGACTCCAAAGCCCAGGCTCTTTCCATTGAGCCTCACTGCCTCTGTGCTGTGGGGAGGGGTAGAGGGTAGGGGGTAGAGAAGCAGTGTGGCTCAGTGAAAAGAGCCCGGGCTTTGGAGTCAGAGGTCATGGGTTCAAATCCCAGCTCCAGCAGTTGACAGCTGTGTGACTTTGGGCAAGTCACTTCACTTCTCTGGGCCTCAGTTACCTCTTCTGTAAAATGGGGATGAAGACTGTGAGCCCCCCCCACGGGACAAGCTGATCACCTTGTAACCTCCACAGCACTTAGAACAGTGCTTTGCACATGGTAAGTGCTTAATAAATGCCATAATAGAATAAAAAAATAGGGCGGGGGGGCGACGGGGAGGGGAGGAGGAGGAGAGCAAAAGGGGGGGCTCAGTGTGGGAAGGCCTCCTGGAGGAGGTGAGCTCTCAGTAGGGCTTTGAAGGGAGGAAGAGAACTAGTTTGGGAGCCAGGGAGTTTGGGAGTTTGGACAGGCGGACCGTAGCTTCCAAACAAACCCCGCTATTGGCCCCTGGGTGCGGATTGGGAACCTGGATTCTAGTTCCAGCTCTGCGAGCTGGGACAGGCCGCTCTGTTGGTCATTCATTCATTCATTCATATTTATTGAGCGCTTACTGTGTGCAGAGCACTGTACTAAGCGCTTGGGAAGTACAAGTTGGCAACATATGGTTGATCGTCCCTCTCCATCCCCCCCATCTTACCTCCTTCCCTTCCCCACAGCACCTGTATATAAGTATATATGTTTGTACAGATTTATTACTCTATTTATTTATTTTACTTGTACAGATCTATTCTATTTATTTTATTTTGTTAGTAGGTTTGGTTTTGTTCTCTGTCTCCCCCTTTTAGACTGTGAGTCCACTGTTGGGTAGGGACTGTCTCTATATGTTGCCAACTTGTACTTCCCAAGCGCTTAGTCCAGTGCTCTGCACACAGTAAGCGCTCAATAAATACGATTGATTGATTGATTGATCGCCAAGGTTTCTGACGGAAGCACCCTCCGGGGTGCCGCGTGAGGGGGACGGGCCCAGAGGGAATCCTAAGGGAGAGCTGGCTAGCGTGGGCCACCGAACCTGCTGCGGCGGCCACCAAAGCAACCATCTGCTGGATTAGACCGCTGCGGCCTAATTCTCCCACAGTGTCATGGGGAAGCAGCGTGGCTCAGTGGGAAGAGCCCGGGCTTTGGAGTCAGAGGTCATGGGTTCAAATCCCGGCTCCACCACTTGTCAGCTGTGTGACTTTGGGCAAGTCACTTCACTTCTCTGGGCCTCAGTTCCCTCATCTTTAAAATGGGGATTAAGACTGTGAGGGCCACGTGGGACAACCTGATCACCTTGTAAACTCCCCAGCACTTAGAACAGTGCTTTGCACATAGTAAGCGCTTAATAAATGCCATTATTATTATTATTATTATTATTATGGTCACCTCAGCCCAAAATGTGTCCAGCATGGGAAGAAACAGTCAGTCCCTCATAATTATGGAGCGTTTATCATGTGCAGTGAGCTAAATGCTTGGGGGAGTACAATTCGACAATAAACAGACACATTCCCTGCCCCTATTTCCCCATCGTAAGTCCCCAGTGCTTTTAATGCATTGGGGAAACAGCACAGCGTAGTGGCTAGAGCACAGGCCTCGGAATCAGAAGGTCGTGAGTTCTAATTCTGGCTCCATCACTTGTCTGCTGTGTGACTTAGGGCAAGTCGCTTCACTTCTCTGTGCCTCAGTTACCTCATCTGTAAAATGGGGATTAAGACTGTGAGTCCCAAGTGGGACAGGGACTGTGTCCATCCTGATTTGCTTGTATCCACCCCAGTGCATAGTACGGTGTCTGGCACATAGTGTTTAATAAATATAACAATTATTATTATTATCACTTGAGTCCTCTCTCCCTAAGCACTTTGGTGTTCACCTTACCTCACAAGTCTTATATACATTGTGTGTCCCATAGTGAGATTGTTTCGAACCCAATTTGCTTATATCCACCCAGCGTTTAGTACAGTGCCTGGCACATATTAAGCGCATAACAAATACCATTATTATTATCTTAAACTCTGTCTCTCCACACTACCTAATAGCAGTAACAACAACAACCTTGTATCTGTTAAGCCCTTACCAAGTGCCAAGAGCTTTACTAAGAACTTAGGGTCAAGCAGATGACTAGGCACTGGGATAGACACCTTCCCCTCCCCACAGCACCTGTATATATGTATATATGTTTGTATGTATTTATTACTCTATTTATTTTATTTGTACACATTATTCTATTTATTTTATTTTGTTAATATGTTTTGTTTTGTTGTCTGTCTCCCCTTTCTAGACTGTGAGCCCGCTGTTGGGTAGGGACTGTCTCTAGATGTTGCCAACTTGTACTTCCCAAGTGCTTAGTACAGTGCTCTGCACACAGTAAGCGCTCAATAAATATAATTGAATGAACGAATGAATGAGATACAAGATCAATCAATCAATCAATCAATCGTATTTATTGAGCACTTACTGTGTGCAGAGCACTGTACTAAGCACTTGGGAAGTACAAGTTGGCAACATACAGAGACAGTCCCTACTCAACAGTGGGCTCACGGTCTAAAAGGGGGAGCCAGAGAACAAAACCAAACATACTAACAAAATAAAATAAATAGAATAGATATGTACAAGTAAAATAAATAAATGACATAAATAAATAAATAATAGTAAGATGGTAAAATAGTAATAATAATGATAATGACGATAGCATTTGTTAAGCATTTGCTATCTTAACACATAAGACTGGGGTAGCCAGGGCTCAGGATGAATTCAGAGCAACCCCTCTCCCGGAGGATTAGACAATTTCAAGCCCTCAGAGCCCGGGAGCACCGGGATTCGTCTGTCAGGGCCTCCGTACTGGTATCGAGCACACCAGTCTCTAAACGTTTTCTGTCTGGGTTCCCTTTTGGCACCCGTCCCCAACTTTAGGAAGCTCCTTGGACATCTAGACTGTGAGCCCACTGTTGGGTAGGGACCGTCTCTATATGTTGCCAACTTGTACTTCCCAAGTGCTTAGTCCAGTGCTCTGCACACAGTAAGCGCTCAATAAATACGATTGAATGAATGAATGAATTGTCAGACACAGAGCTCTTGGGAGAGTTCACCAGAACAGAGTTGAGGACATAGTCCTAGCTCACAAGGAGCTTTGTTAAAATGGTACTGGCATCCAGGTCTCTAGGCAGATGCCTAAGACAGATGGGGAAAGTGAAACCCAGAGAGATAGTCTGAGCTATTTAGGTTCACCAAGCTGGTCAGGGGTCAAAGATGGACCTGCTCCTTTCTCCTGAGATATCTCAGCTGACCCATCCGGCCCCACGACCTTTTAGACTGTGAGCCCACTGTTGGGTAGGGACTGTCTCTATATGTTGCCAACTTGTACTTCCCAAGCGCTTAGTACAGTGCTCTGCACACAGTAAGCGCTCAATAAATACGATTGATTGATTGATTGATTGACCTTCCTTGGCCCTGCAGCCCGAATGGGTGGTAAAAGACCCTTGAAATTCTTCGGCACGAAAGGTGCCTTGTCGAGAAGAGCCCGTCGGAACTCTTGCTACCATAATTACTTTAGTTTTAGCCTGGATATTAAAATAGCTGCAGGCTGCACCTGGAATAAAAAAAATAAATAAATAAAAAGAGAAATGCCAAGTGGCATTTAAAAAACACCTCAGGGACAAGGTTTTGGTTCTAAGCCTGTTGCTGGGTAGGGACCGTCTTTATATGTTGCCAACTTGTACTTCCCAAGCACTTAGTCCAGTGCTGTGCAATCAATCAATCAATCAATTGTATTTATTGAGCGCTTACAGTGTGCAGAGCACTGTACTAAGCGCTTGGAAAGTACAAGTTGGCAACATAGAGAGACGGTCCCTACCCAACAGTGGGCTCACAGTCTAGAAGAACACAATTTGTTGCCAGATTGTACTTTCCGAGTGCTTAGTCCAGTGCTCTGCACATAGTAAGCGCTCAATAAATACGATTGAATGAATGAATGAATGAATGGTGCCACATAATAAACCTCAGCTCCCTTTTCTGAAAGGCTGCTACTTATCACAGGCTTGATCTTTCTGCCTTACAGACATTGTGGGGAGTTTTTTCTGATGCATATTTATCTTCCTTCGATACTTACTGATTCATTAATAGTCATTAATATTGATCATCATTAGTGCAGTGAAACTTTTCTGGCTGGGCACCGTGGCCCTGCCTTGCTCTGTTACCCCTGAAAAGGGTCAGAAGGGGCATCCATTCAATCATATTTATTGAGCGCTTACTTTGTGCAGAGCATTGGACTAAGCACTTGGAAAGTACAATTTGACAACAAATAGAGATAATTCCTACCCAACAACAGGCTCACAGTCTAGAAGTGGGGAGACAGACAACAAAACAAAACAAGTAGACAGGCGTCAATACCACTTGAGAGGCAGTGTTGCCTAGTGAATAGAGCACGGACTTGGGAGTCAGAAGGATCTTGTTTCTAATCCCGGCTCCGCCACTTTCTGCCGGGTGACCTTGGGCAAGTCACTTCTCTGGGCCTCAGTTACCTCATCTTTAAAATGGGGATGAAGACTGTGAGCCCCATGTGGGACATGGATTGGGTCCAACCTGATTGGCTTGTATTTACCCCAGGGCTTGGTACAGTGTCTGGTACTAGAAAGTGTTTAGTAAAAGAAAGGAAGTTGAATGTCAGCAGGGATTAAAAGAAGGGGAGGGAAGAGGAGGAGAAAGGGAGACTGAACCTGGTGCCAGTAAGTTTGGGAGCCCAGTGGCTCTTGGCACCAACAGTGCCAGGCAAAGAAGAGGATTCTGACCCCAATCTCACCTGCGTTTCAACACCTTCACCCATCCCCCAAAGTAATAATCATGAGAATTGTGGCATTTGTTAAGCGCCTACAGTGTGCCCAGCTCTGGGGTGGACACAAGGTAATCACATCAGACACAATCCCTGACCCAAATGGGGCTTGCAGTCTAACGGGGAGGGAGACCAGGCAAGGAAACTGAGGCCTCCAAGAAGTGAAGTGGCTGACTCAAAATCACCAAGCAGGCTGATGGCCGAGCGGAATTAGAACCCGCTGCCCCGACTCTCAGGGCCGTGCTCTTTTTTCTGGGCCGAGCGCCTTCTCTGAAACCGTTCTCTGTGTTTCTGCTCCAATTCTGTCTCTGGGAGGGTGTCAGGGGGAGTTGTGTTTACTCAGAGGAGGATATTGTTGTGTGGGGAGCGTGGGCTTTGTCTGCTCAGATTTGTTCAGGCACTTGGGTTTTTAATCATTGGTAATTTGGGGTTGTGTCTGTTCAGGGGCTGGGGGCTGAGGAGTAAATGGTAATTCATGGCTGGATCCAGTGGCATCCAGGCTCTGGCTGTCCTAACCCAGGTTTGTCCTCCCCCTCCACCCCCAGCCCCCTGAGGCAGGAAATCCGGTAGGGGTGGTGCTATTATGGGTCTCCATGGCTGCTTCTCTTTTTCCTGAGGCTCATTCTCGAGCTTGGCACTCGGAGGAGCGGAGCCTGGTCCGCCCAGGCAGAGTAGCTCGGAGCAAGAGCCTCTGTGAGGGGAGGGTTTGAGCTCTTCCTCCGGGGGCGGCCCAAAGGCTTCTGGAAAGATGGAGAGAAGGGCTAAAGGCCTAGTGGGGCAGAACTGGGAAACTGGGGGTGATGGGGCCTGGAGGAAAGTGCTGGGAGTGGGGAGGGAGAAGGAGCTCTGAGCAGGGGACTGGTATTAGTCATTCATTCATTCATTCATTCATTCAATCATATTTATTGAGCGCTTACTGTGTGCAGAGCACTGTACTGAGCGCTTGGGAAGTACATGTTGGCAACATATAGAGATGGTCCCTACCCAACAGCGGGCTCACAGTCTAGAAGGGGGAGACAGACAACAAAACAAAACGTGTGGACTGGTGTCAAGTCATCAGAATAAAGAGAAGTAAAGCTAGATGCACATCATTAACAAAATAAATGGAATAGTATGTATGTACAAGTAAAATAAATAGAGTAATAAATCTGTACAAACGTATATACAGGTGCTGTGGGGAGGGGAAGGAGATAGGGCGGGGAGGATGGGGAGGAGGAGAGGAAAGAGGGGGCTCAGTCTGGGAAGGCCTCCTGGAGGAGGTGAGCTGTTGAATATGAAGAGAGAGGGTGTTCCAGGCCAGAGCCAGGATAATAATAATAACAATAATAATAATAAATAATAATAACGATAATAGTGACCCAGCAGACAAGAAGCAGCACCACTAAGTGGAGAGAGCACGTGCCTGGAAGTCAGAAGGAACTTGATTCTAAATCCCAGCTCTGGCAGTTGCTTGCTGTGTGACCTTGGGCAAGTCATTTAACTTCTCTGTGCCTCAGTTTCCTCAACTGTAAAATGGGGATACCGTTTCTCCTTCCAACTCAGACCGTGTCCTATCTAATTAACCTGTACTTACCCCAGCGCTTACAACAGTGTTTGACATGTAGTAAGCAGTTAACAAATTCCACTTGAAAAAAAAAGGCTGGTGAAGAAATGGGCTTGGGCCGGAAGGAACTGGTGTGTGTTTGACAGAAGAGAAATATTTAATTAGTTTGTTCTTTTATGCCAGTGTCAATATCCCTCTATTACAGTCATGGGGCCATGCCAGAACCCTCTGGTGGCTCATTTGCATGTGATTCCTGTGTTTGCTGAGCTTCGATAAACATCCGGGGGAAAGCAGTCTTTGGGACCGAATTTTGGGAATTCGATTCCCACCAGGGCCTGATTTCCCTTTCCTCTAAAGGGCCACGATGGTTACCTGTGAGCTTTACTAGAAAACCCAGTTTTGCTAAATGCTCTTAAAATGAGGGGCTGAAAAAAAGTGTCTTTTTCAGAATCGAAATAGGTTCCCTGGAAGAAAAAACCACAAGCCTCCAGTTAGGTAGCATCTATCTTTGAGGAACTGGTATCACTTAGTAATGATTCATCAATTATCACTCACAGCTTTCCTGGGAGATAAGTAGAGGGCAGATAATAATGATCCCCCCCGTTTACAGATGGAACAGATCTGTAATTCCACATCGCCTTTCTCCAGCCCGCCTAAAAAGTCACCTCCTCTAAGAGGCCTTCCTTGAGTGTGGCTCAGTGGAAAAAGCCCGGGCTTTGGAGTCAGACGTCATGGGTTCAAATCCCGACTCCGCCAACTGTCAGCTGTGTGACTTCGGGCAAGTCACTTAACTTCTCTGTGCCTCAGTTACCTCATCTGTACAATGGGGATTCAAACTGTGATCCCCCTGTGGAACAACTTGGTCACCTTGTAACCTCCCCAGCGCTTAGAACAGTGCTTTACGCATAGTAAGCACTTAACAAATACCATTATTATTATTATTATTTATCCCACCTTCGTGTTCCAGCTACCCATCAGCTCACTGAATTTCCATGGGCATAGTTGGTAGTTCAGTCATTGTCAGTCAATCGTATTTACTGAGCGCTCGTTTTGTGTGCAAAGCACTGTACTAAGCATTTGAGAGAGTACGACATAACAATAGAACAGACACACTCCCTGCCCACAACGAGCTAACAGTCTTAATAGGGGAAACAGACATTAATATACATAAATGTTGTTCATTATTTTTATTTTTTACCATTTATAGGCATGCTGTCATTCTTTAACTCTGTATATTTGACCATTTATCACCAATTCTCCCCCTAGGATTGAGTGCGTTGGGGAGGAGGGTGAGGCGAATATCAGATGCTTAAACAGTACAGATCGAAATGCATAGGGGATCCAGGAGGGAGGGGCAGTAGGGAAAATGTATGCTCTGTAAATACTAGTAATATTCAGAGTATTGATTAAGTGCATACTATATACAGAGCCTGCATGCTGAGAAAGCATACACAGCTTGGCTTAGTGGAAAGAGGACGGGCCTTGGCATCAGAGGACCTGGGTTCTAATCCCTGACCCGTCGTTTCTTATGTCAACTTCTCTGTGCTTCAGTTCCCTCATCTGTAAAATGGGGATCCAATGCCTGTTCTCCCTCCTACTTGGATTGTTAACTTCATGAGGGACCAGATTATCTTTTGTCCATCCCAGCACTTAGTACGATGTTTGGCATCTAATAAACGCTTAACAAATACCACAATTATTAAGCATTTAGTTCAGGGCTTTGCACACAGTTAGTGCTCAATAAATACGATTGAATTATTATTAATTATTATTATCATGCACAGGGGAGAATTATACATGGCCCCTGTCCCTCGTAGGGCCCACAATCTAAGAAACTACTGCTGTTGCTGAGAAGGTATTTAAGACCCAGAGCGGTTAAATGGTTACCTCAGGGGTCCCAGCCTGGGTTGCTAAAGCCAGAACTTATCATCATCATCATCATCAATCGTATTTATTGAGCGCTTACTATGTGCAGAGCACTGTACTAAGCGCTTGGGAAGTACAAATTGGCAACATATAGAGACAGTCCCTACTCAACAGTGGGCTCACAGTCTAAAAGCGGGAGACAGAGAACAAAACCAAACATACTAACAAAATAAAATAAATAGAATAGATATGTACAAATAAAATAAATAAATAAATAGAGTAAAAAATATGTACAAACATATATACATATATACAGGACTCCCAGTTGTGTGCTATTTCTTCGAAATGCACAGTTTCTCCTGAACACACAGCGTCTGGAAGAGAGAGAAATGAAAGCGTCCAGCCGTTTCCTCAGCGTACAGCTCACAGAGGAAAGGTGGCACGATCTCCAAGTTGCCTCCCTCAGCCGCATCTTCAGATGGAAAGGCGAGAAATCCGGCCGCAGAAGCTACGGTGACGTCTCCCCGATCTCCATGGCAGCAAAGACCCTAGCTGTGGTCTGCCTGACGCTTTTCCCACAGGCGTGTTGGCTAGCGTATGGCGAGGGAATTAGGGAGCGCTTTTCCAACCACGGCGGCCTATTTTCCCCCCCGTGTTCCCCTTCGCGGAGGAACTGGTTCGGATGTCTGCTTGGGAGCATCGGGGTGGGCAAAGTCCGGTGTCTAAGTTTTCTTAACACGAGGTTTCACGGTACCCCACTCTCCTGTCCTAGGAGAATGTAGGGCTGCCTAGAGAAACAGCGAGGCTTAGTGGAAAGGGCACAGGACGGGGGGCAAAAACCCGGATTCGAATCCCAGTCCGGGCACAGCAGAGGCCAGAAACATGCCAGCGTGAGTTGAACCCAAATCCCCAGAGTTGAGGAGCCTGAGGAAGTAGTGACTGTGCCACAAATCCACAGGACCTGGGGCTGAATTGATCTGGGTGCCCAAGAAGATAGGGCTTGGTGTTGGGTGTGTGTTGCGGGGAGTTGTCACCCATTGCAACGGAACAGCATGGCCTAGTGGATAGAGCACGGGAATCAGACGGATCTGGGTTCTAATCCCAGCTCTGCCACTTGTCTGCTGTGTGACCTTGAGTAAGACACTTCACTTCTCTGTGCATCAGTTCCCTCATCTGTAAAATTCATTCAGTTCATTCAGTCGTATTTATTGAGCGCTTACTGTGTGCAGAGCACTGTACTAAGCGCTTGCGATTAAGACTGTGAGCCCCATGTGGGACTTGGATTGTATCCAGCCTGACTAGCTTGCATCTACCTCAGCGCTTAGAACTTAACAAATACCACCGTTATTATTATTATTATCGCTCTTCTTAGCCACACCTATAAAGAGTGTAGCTGTGGTAGTTTTCAGCGCGTACTCTGGATTAAGCGCTGAGGTAGATCCAATCCAATCCCGGCCACGTACGTTGGCCAGTTCACGAATCAACGCCAACCACCTCTCTGTGGGTCGGCGCAAACAGATCTCTCAGCTGAAGTTCGAGTCCACAGTTATTGCCCGCAGGAGAGAAAATAAGGCAGCCTAGATAGAGATAAGACCTCTGGGTCCGGAAAACACAAACATAAATGCCAGGTTGGAGCAGGAATTAATGACCTAAATGGTCTGAGGAAAAGAAAACACCATTAGTGTTCTCTAGGCCCACTGCAGAGGCTTCATTAACCCACATACGGGAGTTCCAGGGGGAGCAATGCGGCCTTAATTGTGTCTTGGGCAATTTGGCTATTTAAACGGTGAACGGTTTCCGCAACTAGGTTCTTCCTTGAGGTGGCACATCTTCGGCAATCGCCATTTCCTCCCGCCAGCTGACATCGGAGGCTGGTTTTGTTGATTTTCTCCTGGGTACCTGAGCTCCTTCCCCATTCGAACGGCAAGTTGCCCAAGGAAAGGGAAGATCAGCAATGGGTTCAGAAGCGGTGACCTTCCCAGACTGAGCCCCTTCCTTCTTCTCCCCCTCGTCCCCCTCTCAATCCCCCCCATCTTACCTCCTTCCCTTCCCCACAGCACCTGTATATATGTATATATGTTTGTACATATTTATTACTCTATTTATTTTACTTGTACATAGCTATTCTATTTATTTTATTTTGTTAGTATGTTTGGTTTTGCTCTCTGTCTCCCCCTTTTAGACTGTGAGCCCACTGTTAGGTAGGGACTGTCTCTATATGTTGCCAATTTGTACTTCCCAAGCGCTTAGTACAGTGCTCTGCACATAGTAAGCTCTCAATAAATACGACTGATGATGATGATGATGAATCGACCTGGTCGGTTTGGTGGGGCAGAACGGGTTGCCCCGTTTGCCAATCTCACTGTCCCTTAGAAGCAGCGTGGCTCAGTGGAAAGAGCCCGGGCTTTGGAGTCAGAGGTCATGGGTTCAAATCCCGGCTCCGCCAATTGTCAGCTGTGCGACTTTGGGCAAGTCACTTCACTTCCTTGGGTTTCAGTTCCCTCATCTGTAAAATGGGGATTAAGACTGTGAGCCCCCCGTGGGATGACCTGATCACCTTGTGAGCTCCCCAGCGCTTAGAACAGTGCATTGCACATAGTAAGCGCTTAATAAATGCCATTATTATTATTATGCCGTGGCTCTGATCCACCCCAGCGCCGCTGGGCCGCGAAGCGAGGGATAAAGTTGTCATGACCCCGGTGAGAGGAGACCCTTGTGGCCCACCGGCCTCTACAGACAGTTAGGTGGGGAGGGCGCAAGGGCCTGTGGCCATCAACCCACACCCCTCACCTGCTGGCCCTGTGGCTACTGTGAGCCCGTTGTTGGGCAGGGACCGTCGCTATACATTGCCGACTTGTACTTCCCAAGCGCCCAGTACAGTGCTCTGCACACAGTAAGCACTCCATAAATTCATTCAATCATATTTATTGAGCGCTTACTATGTGCAAAGTACTGTTCTAAGCACTGGGGGGGATACAAGGGGATCAGGTTGTCCCACGTGGGGCTCACAGTCTTAATCCCCATTTTACAAATGAGGTAACTGAGGCCCAGAGAAGTGAAGTGACTTGCCCAAAGTCACACGGCTGACAATTGGCAGAGCCGGGATTCGAACCCATGACCTCTGACTCCAATGCGATTGAATGAATGAAGATTCGGGGCCCGAGGACGGGGTGCGCCTGTTGGAAAGGGCAGGAGGCCAGGGAAGCAGTGTGGCCCAGTGGAAAGAACCTGGGTCTGGGTGGAGGGGGACCTGGGTTCTATTCCCAGCTCTGCCCCTTGCCTGCTGTGTGACTTTGGATGAGTTATTTCACATCTCGTGGCTCAGTGGAAAGAGCCCGGGCTTGGGAGTCAGAGGTCACGGGTTCTAATCCCAGCTCCCCCACATGTCTGCTGTGTGACCTTGGGCAAGTCACTTAACTTCTCTGAGCCTCAGTTACCTCAGCTATAAAATGGGGATTAAGACTGTGAGCCCCACGTGGGACAATGTGATCACCTTGTGTCCCCCCACCCAAGCTCTTAGAACAGTGCTTGGCACGTAGTAAGCGCTTACACATGACTGCTATGTGACCTTGGGCAAGTCACTTAACTTCTCTGTGCCTCAGTTACCTCATCTGTAAAATGGGGGTTAAGACTGTGAGCCCCAAGTGGGACAACCCGATCACCTTGAACAGTGCTTTGCACATTGTAAGCGCTTAACAAATGCCACCATTATTATTATTATTAACAAATGGCATCATTATTATTATCTCCAGGCCTCACTTTCCTCATCTGTAAAATGGGCATACAAATACACGTTCTCCCTCCTACTTAGGTTGTGAGCCCTGTATGAGACAGGGATTGTGTCTGACCTGATTATCTCATACCTAACCCAGCGGTTAGTACAGTGCTTGACACCTAGTTTGCGCTTTAATAGATACCACAAAATCAAAAAGCGGGTGCGTGTATGTGTGAAAAGGGACCAGGAACCTTATGCGTGTGTTTCCATCTTCCCTACTGCCTTCTCTTCTCTGTGTTTGGCCCAGAGTAAGCGCTTAGTAAATATTAGTATTGATTATTATTATTAACAGTAGTAATAATGATGATGATGATGCTCTCTGAGTTTATCAGGTTCCCCAGCTTGGACGGTCAAGGGGTTTTCCTCGTCACTGACCCCATATGGGGCTCATTCCCCACACTACTATCCTTCCTTCCTTCATTCATTCAATCGTATTTATTGAGCGCTTACTGTGTGCAGAGCACTGTACTAAGCGCTTGGGAAGTACAAGTTGGTGACATATAGAGACGGCCCCTACCCGACAACAGGCTCACAGTCTAGAAGGGGGAGACAGACAACGAAACAAAAGATGTGGACAGGTGTCAAATCGTCAGAATAAATAGAATTAAAGCTAAATGCACATCATTAACAAAATAAATAGAATGGTAAATATGTACAAGTAAAATAAATAGAGTAATAAATCTGTACAAAAATGTATACAGGTGCTGTGGGGAGGGGAAGGAGGTAGGGCGGGGGCGATGGGGAGGAGGAGAGGAAAAAGGGGGCTCTGTCTGGGAAGGCCTCTTGGAGAAGGTGAGCTCTCAGTATCATCATCATCATCATCATCATCATCAATCGTATTTATTGAGCACTTACTATGTGCAGGGCACTGTACTAAGCGCTTGGGAAGTACAAATTGGCAACATATAGAGACAGTCCCTACCCAACAGTGGGCTCACAGTCTAAAAGGGGGAGACAGAGAACAAAACCAAACATACTAACAAAATAAAATAAATAGAATAGATGTGTACAAAATAAATAAATAAATAAATAAATAGAGTAAAAAAATATGTACAAACATATATAGATATATACAGGTGCTGTGGGGAAGGGAAGGAGGTAAGATGGGGGGATGGAGAGGGGGACGAGGGGGAGAGGAAGGAAGGGGCTCAGTCTGGGAGGCCTCCTGGAGTAGACAGTATCCTTCTGTTGAGGAAGAAAGGAGAGCTGGTTAAAATAATAATAGTAGTAATAATAATAATTGTGGTACTTGTTAAGTGCTTACTATGTTTCAGGCACTGTTCTAAAAGCTGGGGTATATACAAGAAAATCGAGTTGGACAAAGTCCCTGTCCCACATAGGGCTCGCAGTCTTAATCCCCATTTGACAGATGAAGGAACTGAGGCCCAGAGAAGTGACTTGACCTGCCTCAGGTCACACAGCAGACAAGCGGAGGGGCCTTATGACTCTCAGGCCCATCCTCTAGCCACTAGGCCACGCTGCGTCGCAAGCAAGGGGCAACAAGTAAAGTACACCATCTCCTTGGATAACTTAGAGGGAATAGCAGCGGGGCACTCCCGCAGATACAGCCAAATGGACGACAGTCTGGGAATTTTGTGGGCATTGTGCATGTCACCCTTCTGTCATCCCTTCAGGGCTGATGGGGCCCGTGGCCATTGACTGGATAGAGGGAGGCAGGGAGAGGATGAGAGAGGGGGAGACATCTCTTTCCCTAAGCAGAATTGAGAAGGTGGCGGTGCTCTTGATAAGAGGGTCGTGAGTGGGATGAGCTGTCAGAGGAACTTGGGCCCTAAATTAACGGCGCTGGTGAGAACCTGGGGGTTCAAACTCCTGGAAGAGGAGTGACCAGGGGCTGCAGGACGGTGGGAAGGGGAACTCTGGCTTGAAGAAGGGCAATCCCCAGCAGGACATGATTAAATCAAACTGTCCTTGCAGCAGAAGCAAATAGCTCTGGTGATTCTGGGTGCCATGTTGTATTCATTCATTATCGAAAAGTAGGGTGCAAAATAGGTTAACTGGTGTCATTCACCAGTGTCATTCAGGTCATTCAGTGTCATTCAGTGTCACCAGGTTAACTGGTGTCATTCACCAGAGAAGCAGCGTGGCTCGGTGGAAAGAGCCAGGGCTTTGGAGTCAGAGGTCGTGGGTTCAAATCCCGGCTCCACCGCTTGTCAGCTGGGTGACTTTGGGCAAGTTACTTCACTTCTCTGGGCCTCAGTTCCCTCATCTGGTAAATGGGGATGAAGACTGTGAGCCCCACGTGGGACAAACTGTACCTTGTATCTACTCCAGCACTTAGAACAGTGCTTTGCACATAGTAAGCGCTTAACAAATACCAACATTATTATTATTATTATTATTATTCATTCATTCGATCATATTTATTGAGCACTTACTGTTTCCAGAGCACTGTACTAAGCGCCTGGAAAGTACAATTCAGCAACAAATAGAAACAATCCCTACCCAACACTGAGCTCACAGTCTAGAAAGCGGGGGAGACAGACAACAGAACAAAACAAGTAGACAGGCATCAATAGCATCAATATAAATAAATAAATTAGAGATATCTGCACATCATTAATAAAATAAATAGAATAATAAATATGTTCACAAGTGCTGTGGGGTGGGGAGAGCAGAGGGAGGGAGTTGGGGCGATGGGGAGGGAAGGAGGAGCAGAGGAAAAGGGGGGCTCAGTCTGGGAAGGCCTCCTGGAGGAGGTGAACTTTCAGTAGGGCCTTGAAAGGGGGAAGTGTGCTAGTTTTGGTGGATGTGAGGAGGGAGGGCATTCCAGGCCAGAGGTGGGATGTGGGTCTGGGGTCGATGGCGGGACAGGCGAGAACGAGGCTCGGTGAGGAGGTTAGCGGCCGAGGAGTGGAGGGTGCGGGCTGGGCTGGAGAAGGAGAGAAGAGAGGTGAGGTAAAAGGGGGCAAGGTGATGGAGAGCATCGAAGCCAATAGTGAGGAGTATTCACTTGACAGATTGAAGTTCATAGATAATAATGATAATAATGACATTTATTAGGCGCTTACTATGCTCAAATCACTGTTCTAAGCACTGGGGAGGTCACTAGGTGATCAGGTTGTCCCACGGGGGGCTCACAGTCTTAATCCCCATTTTGCAGATGAGGTAACTGAGGCCCAGAGGAGTGAAGTGACTTGCCCAAAGTCACACAGCTGACAAGTGGCGGAGCTGGGATTTGAACCCATGACCTCTGGCTCCAAACCCGGGGCTCTATCCGCTGAGCCACGCTGCTTCTCATAGGTGACACAGAAGGGACGGCAAACTGGGGAGAAGGGGGATTAATCGGGGAAGGCCTCTTGGAGGAGATGTGACCTCAGTAATGCTTGGAGAGTGGTGGTCTGGTACATTTTTAGACTGTGAGCCCACTGTTGGGTAGGGACTGTCTCTATATGTTGCCAGCTTGTACTTCCCAAGCGCTTAGTACAGTGCTCTGCACACAGTAAGCGCTCAATAAATACAATTGATTAATTGATTGATATGGAGGGGGAGGGCGAGCCAAGTTAGGGGGAGGACGGGGAAAAAGGGGTCGGTGGCGAGATAAATGAGATTGGGGGAGAGTGAGTAAGCGGGAACTAGAGGAGCAGAGTGATGATGATGATGATGATGATGGCATTTATTAAGCGCTTACTATGTGCAAAGCACTGTTCTAAGCGCTGGGGAGGTTACAAGGTGATCAGGTTGTCCCACAGGGGGCTCACAGTCTTAATCCCCATTTTACAGATGAGGTAACTGATCTAGATGGAACAAGCTTTCGGAGAACTAAATGAGACGGAGCACGGCCGAGCTGAGGGCAGGGAATGGGGGAAAGAGGGGATCAGGAGCATTTTTCAGCCAGAAATTGCTCTATTTTATTGCAGGGGGGGGAAACAGAGGTGCTTGCAACAGCCAGGTGATTTCGGCTCAGTATTTCCCCTCCAACCTCTTCTTCCCACGTGAAGCAGGAGTGCTGAGGTCACCAACAGCGGGTCTTCCGGAGACGTGTAAATAAGGCCATCTTCTCACTGAAGCCATGTTGAGGCTCCTGGGTCCATCCTGCCAGCCAGGATTGGGGTCCAGCCCGTGCCGGCTAGGCTGTAGTAGGAGATTAGTGAGGTGAGCTAGGAGGGGGCGAGATGATGGAGGGCTGGAAGGAAAGAGACCGCCTGGTTGGAAAGGGGGAAGTCTGCGCCAGTAAGGCCGGGGGACCAGTCTGAGAGATCTTAGGAGTCCTAGTGAGTGGGTGGGATCGGATGTTAGCCGATCTTTAAAAGCTATCTGGGGTCGGATGGCCTCATTTCAAGGCAGAGCTTTTGCTCAGAGCGGTTCTTCAAACAGCCGTTCCCTCAGCGAAGAGCAACGTCGGGTACACGCGAGGAGAAAAACGCCAGCAACCCTAGTAGCGTAGGTCTGTTTGCCATGCCGTCTGAACGCGGCTCTAGCGATCCTTTTTCAAACATGCCAGAAGTGTTTACCTTGGAGCTAAGCTCAAATAGAAGGGATTTCTGCCAAGAATGAGCTTTTTTTTTTTCCCCCACAAAGTTCCAAACAACTGAAAAAAAAAAGCAACAAAAAGAGCGGCTCTGGGGATTGGGGAAGATTGTCAAACACTTGGCGTGTCGCTGCTGCAAGCACGATTAGTAAATCCCATCAAGCCAAAATGCAAAACAGCTGGCTGGTTCATGGAGTGGAAAAGACTCATGAGTCAGAGAAGGGCCCAAGAAAGATCTGGGAATCGAACAGCTGGTGGTGGTGGTGATTGGACCGGGAATGGTTCACTCCATGGTATTTACTGAGCGCTTACTTATGTGCGGACCGCTGTACTAAGTGCTTGGGAAAGTAATAATAATGATGATGATGGCAGTTGTTAAGCGCTTACTCTGTGCAAAGCACTGTTCTAAGCTCTGGGGAGGATACAAGTTGATCAGGTTGTCCCACGGTGGGCTCACAATCTTAATCCCCATTTTACAGATGAGGGAACTGAGGCCCAGAGAGGTGAAGTGACTTGCCCAAGGTCACACAGCTGACAATTGGTGGAGCCGGAATTTGAACCCATGACCTCTGACTCCCGAGCCCGGGCTCTTTCCATTGAGCCACGCTGCTTCTCATAGATGGGGGAGGGTCCGGAGGGGTCCCAGTTCTTTACTCCAGACAGTGTTGCCAGTGCTATCCTTGAATAGAGGGAAAATGTCTAGATCCTACCCACTTATCAGGCAATCAGTGTTTTTTAATTCACTCTGACTGCAGAACCCTATACGAAATGCTTGGGAGAGTTCGGTGGAATAGGTAGACATGATCCCTGCCCTCAAGGAGCTGCAGGTCAAGCCCAGGGGTGGGTCTGTTTTCTGCTGGGGAGTGGGAAGAGGGAAATCTGTGAAGACCGGTTTCTGAAACTGAGCTGTTTGTCCGTGTCATCAGATCAAATATCTGGGCTTTTCCTCTGGCTTGGGCCAGAACAGTTGGCCTAGTGGAAAGAGCACAGGCTTGGGAGTCAGAGGACCTGAGTTCTCACTCTGGCTCTGCCATTTGCCTGCTGTGTGACTTTGGGCAAATTACTTAATAATAATAATAATGATGGCATTTATTAAGCGCTTACTATGTGCAAAGCACTGTTCTAATCAATCAATCAATCGCATTTATTGAGCGCTTACTGTGTGCAGAGCACTGTACTAAGCTCTTGGGAAGTACAAGTTGGCAACATAACATAAACACTGGGGAGGTTACAAGGTGGTAAGGTTGTCCCACGGGGGGCTCACAGTCTTAATCCCCATTTTACAGATGAGGTCACTGAGGCACAGAGAAGTTAAGTGACGTGCCCAAAGTCACACGGCTGACAATTGCCCGAGCCGGGATTTGAACCCATGACCTCTGACTCCAAAGCCCAGGCTCTTTCCACTGAGCCACGCTGCTTCTCTGCTGCCTCTGGGTCTCCATTTCCACATCTGTAAAATGGGGGTTTGATGCCTGTTTCCTTCCCGGAAAGACTGTGAGCCTTGGGTAGACAGGGATTGAATCTGTCCGGATTAGCGTGTATCTTCTCCGGTGTTTAGTACTATGCTTGAAACATGATAAGAGCTTAACAAATACCACAGTTACTATTACTGGGGAACCTCTCCAGAACCTTTGAGGAGTTTCACCATTTCAGCTGCAAAGGATAAGAGAGTTGGCTACTGAAACATTGTGAAGAGCTCATTGTGTCTACCACCTCTGTTAAATTGTACTCTCCCAAGCATTTAGTACAATAATCAATGATATTTATTGAGTTCTTACTATGTGCAGAGCACTGAACTAAACACCTGGGAGAGTACAACACAGCAGAATTAGCAGTAAGCACTCAATAAGCAGAAGCAGAGTGGCTTAATGGAAAGAGCACGGTCTTGGAAGTCAGAGGTTGTGGATTCTAATCCCGGCTCCACCATTCATTCATTCAGTCATATTTATTGAGCGCTTACTGTGTGCAGAGCACTGTACTAAGCGCTTGATTCATTCATTCATTCAATCGTATTTATTGAGTGCTTATTGCGTGCAGAGCACTGTACTAAGCTCTTGGGAAGTACAAGTTGGCAACATATATAGTCCCTACCAATTTTGAGCAAGTCACTTAACTTCTTTGTGCCTCAGTTACCTCATCTGTTAAATGGAGATTAAGACTGTGAGCCCCACGTGGGACAACCTGATCACCTTGTATCTACCCCAGGGCTTAGAACAGTGCTTGGCACGTAGTAAGCACTTAACCCAAACCATAACAACTATTAATAAATAAGATTGATTAATTCACTAATACCTTGGGGTGTGGAGCGGAGTCTAGAAAAGGACCATAATTATTTTGGCCGCAAAGCTACTAGCCAAAGACTACAGTTTGGTTATTTCTCTCTCCAAATGCACTTTATTATCAAGGCTATTGGCCTGAAAAACAGGGCGCTTTGTTTCGGAAGTGTTAATTAGTTCTCCGCATTTCTTTCCCCTTGGAAGTCGTAATCAGCTCTTTGTGACCATACAATTGGTCGCCTTGGAGATGATTATGATGTCACCATTGGGTGCAAGGTGGGGGGGTGGGGGGTTATGACTTCAGCTGGGGAAAGGAGCGCGTGTAGGAGATGATGGCTTCAGAGAAAGGGAATATTATGGTCTCCTGCCAATGGCCTTAGCGATAATAGAGAGAGGCGGGGAACGTGCCATGTAAAAATAGCTTTGCTTCTAAAGAGGCTTTTTTTCTTTCAAAAGGTTTTCATTAGGCATCAGCATCTCTTTAAATAGGGAGAAGGTTTTCTTTAAATCACTAAGCAAATCATGCTGCTGATTGGGGCTGTAGCACATTATGGAAATTCACAGAAGACTGAGAAGCCTAAACTGACACTTCCCCGGGGACAGATACTGGGAAGATGGCTGAGAGAACTCCATATGGGTCTCTTTGCAGATATCAAACTTTGGGGTTTGGTTTCTTGTTTTTGGTTGTTTTTCTTTTCTGGCACAAGCACCTTAGAAGACCTCAGCTTTCTTTCATGCCTGTCGGTGACTTTTACTGTTCACATCAGTGGAGCTGGGAGTCTACTGGTGGTGGTTAATGAAGAAACTTGAACACTTCAGTCGGTCACAACCTGCCTCTTTTCAACGCAACGTTGCTGTCGCTCTTTGGATTGTACCATATAGTCATCCCTTCACTCCGCCTCGGCTCCCCTTACTTCAGAGTCTTTTAGTCCTCAGGAAATTCTCTCCCAGCTGCGCAGGCTTCGGGGTGGAAGTTGGGAGCAGTGTGAGAGGGGAAAGAGAAATTTGGCAGCCCAAAGATGGGGTCTGCACTAGCAGGACTGTGAAACATGGTGGAACCCCTGCCTCCGCCACTGCCGGCACTTAAAAGAAAACTTTCTGGAAGTGGGACTCTTCCAGGACTCTTAATGGCCTTAATTGGCTAGTGATGTCTGTGTAGGTTACCCCTCCCACCCTTCCAACACACACAAACACAATCCGGGCTGAGTCTGTGGCAACCTAGGCACAGGCCCAGCTGGAGGTGGTGAAACTGGGGGCTGGAAATGGGAATGGGTGGTGAAGCCTTATTTTTAAAGTAGAGGAGGAAGGCTTTAGCTAGAGGTGGTAGATTGTCGGAGGACAAACTGGAATTCCTTTGGGTGGGGGCAAACCTTCCCAGTTTTCTAATCCAGGGAGCGTGTGAAGATGCTTTTTAAGATGTCAAGGACTCTGGAAAGAGACGGGCCCCACCTTGTCCAGGAAGTGGTGTCTGAAGCGGGGAGGATCTTAAATCCCTCGGAATACACCCAGACAGAACCCTGACTAGGTGTGTCTGGTATTGTGAGACAGTGCAAGGGGCCGGAAGGGACCCTCGAAGCGGTGGTCCTGACATCCGTGACCGGGACGCTCTGCCAAGGACATGCTTCCAGACTCTCAGAAGCCTCTGGGGTTGGGAGTCCTGTGGCAGGAGCAACAGCTTGGTGCCCGCAGGCTTCTATCCTGCAAGCTTTCTCGGGGACCCCTGCCAGAACTGGGAAGAGGGGAAAAAAAATCTGTGCTTTATTTTGGCCATTAAAACCATGCAAAGAGCAGAAATAACCACTTCAAACTCAAACTCCTGCTGTCTTGGCATGGGTAAGAGGGTGAATTGCCATGGTGGGAGATAGTCCGTCGGGTTGTTGGCTGAGGAGTTACCACAAGGGCTTATGGATAGAAGAGGATAAATTTCCACCTGGACCGTCCTGCCTGGGTCGCTGCTGCCACCCTGGTGGGGGGATTATTTTGTAATGATAAGAACAATTGTGATATTTATTAGGTGCTTACTATGTGCCAGGCACTGTACTAAGCTCTGGGGAGGATACAAGGAAATTGGGTTGGAAACAGTCCCTGTCCCACATGGGACTCACAATCTAAGCAGGATTTAACCCCCGTTTTACAGATGAGGTAGCTGAAGCTCAGAGAAGTGAAGTAACTTGCCCAAGGTCACACAGCAGAAAAGTGGCTGAGCTGGGATTAGATCCCAGGTCCTTCTGATTCCAGGCCTGTGCCTTCTCCATTGGGCCATACTGCTTCTCCACGCTCTTCCCCGAATCCTAGTGTTCCAGGAGGGGTTTGATGTTCTAGCCGGGATTCTGGCCCCTGTTTCCGACCACCCCTCAGGTGGAAATTTTCAGCCCTCGCCAAGGAAAACATCGCGCCACCTGAATGTTTTGGTGCCCCGAGGTGATGTGTTTTCAGTTCAGGCACCGCATCCAGCCTCTGTCCCGCGGCGCAGACTCCATTCATCACCGATGCCATCCTTCATGCTCGCTTGCAGATTTTCCCTTGGTGATTCACTCCGAGGGATCTGCCTCCCTCTCCTGCAGTCTGAAGCTGGCCCTGTCCGTGCCTGGGGGTCCCTGACTCCAGGTCCAGACCCCCGTCAGGTGGAAACCAGGCCAAAAACCTGCTCATCTTGCATCCGGAAACCCAAACATTGGCACCCTGTCACTCACCAGGCCACATGGGCTGAGAAGCTCTGGAATCGGCCTCTGGGGCAGGAGAGATTCATTCATTCATTTATTCAATCATATTTATTGAGCACTTACTGTGTGCAGAGCACTGTACTAAGCGCTTGGGAAGTACACATCGGCAATATTCCGGGAGGCGGCGTCAGGATTCTGCAAACCAACCCTGGCCCAGCCTGGGGCGGGGGCGTGAAACCCTCAGCTGTGGAATCATGGCCCCTGGGCTCTTCTTGAGGCCAGACAGGTCCATAGAGCAGGATCCAGGGTAATAAATGATAATAATAATTATTATAATACTTGTTAAGCGCTTATTATGCGCCAAGCACTGTTCTAAGCTCTGGGGTAGATGCAAGTTAATCAGTCTGGACACAATCCCTCTCTCACATGGGGTTCACAGTCTTCATCCCCATTTTAGAGTTAAGGGAACTGAGCACAGAGAATCGAATCGACTTGCCCAAGGTCACACGGCAGACATGGGACGGAGCCGGGATTAGAACCCAGGTCCTTCTGATTCCCAGGCCCGTACTCTATCCCCTTCTAGATTGTGAGCCCATTGTTGGATAGGGACCGTCTCTATACGTTGCCAACTTATACTTCCCAGGTGCTTAGTACAGTGTTCTGCACACAGTAAGCACTCAATAAATACGATTGAATGAATGAATGAATAAATACGATTGAATGAATGAATACGATTGAATGAATGAATGAACTACAGCATGCTGCTTGAAGATGTGATTTGGCACACCTCCTAAAAAATAGTGAAGACTGAGGGGGTGAAGGACAGAACCTCCTGTGGCTAGGAAGGCTTGCACTGCCCTGCTGCAGATTTCGGAAGATCGATTTTATTTTGGGATCCGCAAGGTGTTTCCCGAGCACAGATCCACCGTCCCCTTTCTTAATATTTCATTCTGTTCCTTCTCTCCCTCCCCCACCCTCTCCACCCAGCCCTCACCTACAGAAGAGCTGCAAATTACAGGATGTCTAATTAGGAAGCTTTGAGGAAAAGATGACAAAGAACCTGTCGCCATGGAGACGGAAGTTGCTTGCTGGGTTCCTGCCAGCCAGACAATGCGGGCGATTCTCGATTAAAACTATTCCTGGGGCCTGTGGGAGTTGGCCAAGGGAGAGAGGCGAAGGCGGGCTTGCTATGCAGGGGGCTTGGCCCAGGAGGGGAGGTTTTCAGGGGAGGCCAGAGGAAGGGAGACGATGAGGTTAACTTGACAATTCTTAGCGTTCCTTTCTGGGCCCCTGGCTGGGTTGGTAAAATGGGGTCGGACTAGCCCAGAGGAGACTTAAAAAGACGCCAAATGGTTCAGTGCAACTGAAACTCTCCACTTGAAAGAGGTCAGCCGTGTCGAACTTCCTCCACCCATCGTGGCCAAGGAAGTTTCCAGGCCGGTACGGCTACAAGGTGGAAATTCCAGGGATAAGGCTTCAGGAGATTGGGCCCAAACTTATGTGACAACATGAGGGGTGGAGCCAGGGGTTTCCAGGCTGCTAGGCTGTGAGGCAGAACTTTCAGGGATAAGCCTTCTGGAGATTGATCTCGGCCTGCGCATCAGGCAGAAACTCCTCACCCTCGGCTTCAAGGCTGTCCATCACCTCGCCCCCTCCTACCTCACCTCCCTTCTCTCCTTCTACAGCCCAGCCCACACACTCCGCTCCTCCACCGCTAATCTCCTCACCGTACCTCGTTCTCGCCTGTCCCGCCATCGACCCCCGGCCCACGTCATCCCCAGGGTCTGGAATGCCCCCAATCCCTCTGCCCATCCACCAAGCTAGCTCTCTTCCTCCCTTCAAGGCCCTATTGAGAGCTCATGTCCTCCAGGAGGCCTTCCCAGACTGAGCCCCTTCCTTCCTCTCCCCCTCGCCCCCCTCCATCCCCCCATCTTACCTCCTTCCCTTCCCCACAGCCCCTGTATATATGTATATATGTTTGTACATATTTATTACTCTATTTATTTATTTATTTTACTTGTACATATCTATTCTATTTATTTTATTTTGTTAGTATGTTTGGTTTTGTTCTCTGTCTTCCCCTTTTAGACTGTGAGCCCACTGTTGGGTAGGGACTGTCTCTATATGTTGCCAATTTGTACTTCCCAAGCGCTTAGTACAGTGCTCTGCACATAGTAAGCGCTCAATAAATATGATTGATGATGATGATGATGATGTGACATCCTCAAGGAGTGGAGATTGGGGCAGACTGATGGTACACTAGCCTTTAGGACCCTCTACCAACGTCCAGCTCTCTGAGCCAGGCCATTTGACCAGGAGAGTTGAAAGTGAGAAACTGTATGGCCTAGTGGAAAAAGCACGGGCCTATAGACTGTAAGCGCCTTTTGGGCAGAGAATGTGTCTGTTTAATGTTATATTGTACTCTCCCAAGCGCTTAATGCAGTGCTCTTCACACAGTAATCAATAAATACGATTGATTGAATGACTGATTGAGAGTCAGAGGAACCGAGTTGTAATCCCGGCCCTGCTAATTGTTTGCTGTCAGCTCTTGGGCAAGTCATTTAACTGCTCTCTGCCTCAGTTTCCTCAACTGTAAAATGGGGATTAAATGTTTGTTCGCCCTCTTATGCAAACTGTGAGCCCCATGTGTGACAGGGACGGTGTCCTACTCGATTGACTTGTACCGACCCCAGCGTTTAGAACAGTGTTGGACACATAGCGCTTGACAAATACCATAAAAAAGTCTCTTGGATCAAGCCAAGATGATTCACAGTGCCTTCCTGGGAGATCGTCTGCATTAATCGTTGCAACCAAGCCCGTGCCCTATCACAGTAAATTTGCAAATGTGGATTTTTTTTTTTCTTTAAATACAGATCTCCCAGCTGGTTTGTGTTTAGAAAGGGCCGGAAGAGACTGCTAAAAGTGATCTAATCCACACCGCCCGCCCCCCTCAACCTCTGGTTCTAGGGGAAAACCCACCTACCTCCTTCTGTCCTCCACACCCTCTGCTCAGCCGGAGACGGCAGGCCAGTCTCATCGTAGAGACATCCGGGAAAGAAAATTCCCTGGCTTTTCTTGATAGGCCCCTCCTGGATCCCCAGCCTTTCTCCAGGATGTTTGGCTGGTCGGAGCGAGATCTCTGCCATTTCACAAGAATCCCTTCCTCCTGTCCCACTCTCCGGGAAGGCGGCGAGCAGCCGGTCCACCTCCCCTTGGTCAGTAACCCGCTCCTATCGCATGGAACGGGAATTTAGGGGCTCAAAGATGAACCAGCCCCCTTTCCTCTTTTATATTGTTCCTGCCACTCTAGTGGAAAGAGCAACAGCCTGGGAGTCAGAAGGCCCTGAGTCCTAATCCCGGTTCCGCCACTTGTCTGCTGTGTGACTTTGGGCAAGTCACTTCCCTTCTCCGAGCCTCACTTCCCTCATCTGTGAAATGGAGATGAAGAGTGTGAGCCCCATGTGGGACATGGACTGTGCCCATTCCGATTAGCATTTGTCTACCCCAGCACTTAGTTCAGGGCCTGGCATAAAGTAAAAATGCTTAACAAATGCCATTAAAAAACAAAGAACAAAAAAAATAACAGTACTTGGAGTGTGTGTGTGTGTGTGTGTGTGTGTGTGTGTGTGTGTGTGTGTTTCTGTGAGACCGTGTGTGGACAAGGTAGGATTGTGATTCTGTGGTACCAGAAACAACCCTCTCCCCTCTTTTGTGTTGCTTGCCACACCTAAAATCTGCTGCAAAATGTGTCAGGTTTATTTAGTGTTTGCTCACCTCAGACTGATCACTGCAAACGAAATTTCATGCAAATCAGCCCAAGTGCTTCATGCATCATCCGCGAGCCCAGATATATATATTTTTTCAGGCAGTTTCTACCCTTGCTTCCATCGGCCCATCGATGGTATTCATTGAGTGCCTATCATGTGCAGAGTATTGTACTAAATGCTTGAAAGAGTGCACCATATAATAGAGTTGGTAGATGTGATCGCTGCCCTCAAGGAACTGACAGTCCTTGCTTGGGGATTAGTTCCTAGTTTTCTCGGGAGACTCTATGGCTATATTTTCTCCAGAACGTCCTACCTTCTACCATAATCCGTAACCTGGCTAACGATTCTTCTGTTGTCACTGTTATGGTTTCTATCCATCTAGCTGCTGGTCCGCCTCTTCCACATTTTCCCTGGACGTTTCCTAGCATCATTGTCTTCTCCAGAGAACTAGTCCTCTTGATGATGTGTCCAAAATATGCTAATCTAAGTCGAGTCATTTGGCCTTCCAAAACCCACGTTGACTTAATTTGCTCCAAAACCCGTTTGTTTGTTTTTTCGGGCAGTCCATGGTAATAATAATAATAATAATAATAATAATAATAATAATAATAATAATGGCATTTGTTAAGTGCTTACTATGTGCAAAGCACTGTTCTAAGTGCTGAGGAGGTTACAAGGTGATCAGGTTGTCCCACGGGGGCTCACAGTCTTAATTCCCATTTTACAGATGAGGTAACTGAGGCCCAGAGAAGTTAAGCAACTTGCCCAAAGTCACAAAGCTGACAATTGGCAGAGCCGGGATTTGAACCCATGACCTCTGACTCCAAAGCCCGGGCTCTTTCCATTGAGCCTCGCTGCTTCTTTGTGAGAAACCCACAAGGTGCGGGATTCCGCCAGCAGGATGGATGGGAAGAACTCCGCCAGCGGGCTGGATGGATGGAAGACCGATTATTCGGACCAGGAACGGTTTATTTATTTATCTATTTATTTTATTTTGTTAGTATGTTTGGTTTTGTTCTCTGTCTCCCCCTTTTAGACTGTGAGCCCACTGTTGGGTAGGGACTGTCTCTATATGTTGCCAATTTGTACTTCCCAAGCGCTTAGTACAGTGCTCTGCACATAGTAAGCGCTCAATAAATATGATTGATGATGATGATGATGATGATGATGATGATTAAGAGGACGATATTTCCGCCTGAATTTTTTTCCTTGTAAAGTGTATTCTCCATCAAGCGAGCAGTTTCCCATTGTATTGGAGCTTTCTGTTGGGTAGGGACTGTCTCTATATGTTGCCAACTTGTACTTCCCAAGCGCTTAGTACAGTGCTCTGCACATAGTAAGCGCTCAATAAATACGATTGATTGATTGATTTCTGGGCAAAGGATGGAAGTCTTCCAAGCCAGAGGCTTTAATTAGGGGAGAGGAGGAGGGATAAATGCCGGAAAAGGACCGGCCTGGCCAGAATCGCAGTCACAAGTTCCACCAGTAACGCAGGCCGTGTGCCACAGGGCAACACGACTGTGTGGCTTGCCTAAGGGAGCCCTCACATAAACACATGCACGCAATCAATCAGTCGTATTTATTGAGCACTTACTGTGTGCAGAGCACTGGACTACAGCACACACACGCATACACAGACTGAGCCCCTTTCTCCAGACTGAGCCCCTTTCTTCCTCTCCCCCTCGTCCCCCTCTCCATCCCCCCATCTTACCTCCTTCCCTTCCCCACAGCACCTGTATATATGTATATATGTTTGTACATATTTATTACACTATTTATTTATCTATTTATTTTACTTGTACATATCTATTCTACTTATTTTATTTTGTTAGTATGTTTGGTTTTGTTCTCTGTCTCCCCGTTTTAGACTGTGAGCCCACTGTTGGGTAGGGACTGTCTCTATATGTTGCCAAATTGTACTTCCCAAGCGCTTAGTACAGTGCTCTGCACACGGTAAGCGCTCAATAAATACGATTGATGATGATACACATTATTCTGACGATGATGATGATGATGTACTTCCCAAGCGCTTAGTACAGTTCTCTGCACACAGTAAGTGCTCAATAAATACAATTGAATGAATGATGACTGCACAGCATCCTGTTTAGCAAAACACTTAGGTCAACGCAGCGATGCTCTGAAAATAGACTTGGGAATGACACAATTCTCTCCCCTTCGTCTCCCAACGACCTAGCTTTCCCAAAACTCTGATGGGTGGAAATAAAAGGAAAGGCGTGATCCCACTGGGGGACATCTACGACGGTCAATTTCCCTCCTTTAACCAGGCCGTTTAAACCCCACCCCCCTTTAAAAACTCTCTCTCTATATCTGTCTATCTATAATAGAGAAGCAGCGTGGCTCAGTGGAAAGAGCCCGGGCTTTGGAGTCCGAGGTCATGGGTTCGAATCCCAGCTCTGCCACGTGTCTGCTGTGTGACCTTGGGCAAGTCACTTAACTTCTCTGAGCCTCAGTTACCTCATCGGTAAAATGGGGATTAAGACTGCGAGCCCCACGCGGCACAACCTGATCACTTTGTATCCCCCCCAGCGCTTAGAACAGTGCTTTGCACATAGTAAGCGCTTAACAAATGCCAACATTATTATTATTCTATTTATCTATTTTGATAATAATGATAGCATTTATTAAGCACTTACTATGTGCAAAGCACTGTTCTAAGCACTGGGGAGGTTACATGGTGATCAGGTTGTCCCACGGGGGGCCTCACAGTCTTCATCCCTATTTTCCAGATGAGGTAACTGAGGCTCAGATAAGTTCAGTGACTTGCCCAAAGCCACACAGCTGTCAATTGGCGGAGCCGGGATTTGAACCCATGACCTCGGACTCCAAAGCCCGGGCTCTTTCCACTGAGCCACGCCGCTTCTCTCTTTTCTTCCCTTCGATGCTATCGATGCCTGTCTACTGGTTTTGTTTTGTTGTCTATCTCCCCCTTCTAGTCTATGAGCCCATCGTTGGGTAGGGACCATCTCTAGATGTTGCCAACTTGTACTTCCCAAGCGCTTAGTACAGTGCTCTGCACACAGTAAGCGCTCAATAAATACGATTGAATGAATTGTCTCTATCTTTTGCCGAACTGTACTTTCCAAGCGCTTAGTCCAGTGCTCTGCACACAGTAAGCGCTCAATAAATACGATTGAATGAATGAATGAATGAATGAAGTCATTCGGTCATATACATTCAGTCGGATTTATTGAGCGCTTACTGTGTGCAGAGCAGTGTACTAAGCGCTTGGAAGCTGCAATTCAGCGACAGATAGATGATAATAATGGTATTTGTTATGCGCTTACTGTGTGCCAACTACCAAGAACATGGCACATAATAAGCAGCGTGGCTCAGTGAGAAAGAGCCCGGACTTTGGAGTCAGAGGTCATGGGTTCAAATCCCGGCTCTGCCAATTGTCAGCTGACTTTGAGCAAGTCACTTCACTTCCCTGGGCCTCAGTTACCTCCTCTGTAAAATGGGAATTAACACTGTGAGCCCCCCGTGGGACAACTTTATCACCTTGTAACCTCACCAGCACTTAGAACAGTGCTTTGCACATAGTAAGTGCTTAATAAATGCCATCATTATTATTAGTAGTAAGCGCTAGGGCAGAGACAAGGCTGTCCATCCCCTCGCCCCCTCCTACCTCACCTCCCTTCTCTCCTTGTCCAACCCAGCCCACACCCTCCGCTCCTCTGCCGCTAACCTCCTCACCGTTAGGCCTCGTTCTCGCCTGTCCCACCGTCGACCCCCGGCCCACGTCCTCCCCCTGGCCCGGAATACCCTCCCTCCGCCCATCTGCCAAGCTAGCTCTCTTCCTCCCTTCAAGGCCCTACTGAGAGCTCACCTCCTCCAGGAGGCCTTCCCAGACTGAGCCCCTTCCTTCCTCTCCCCCTCGTCCCCCCTCCATCCCCCCATCTTACCTCCTTCCCTTCCCCACAGCACGTGTATATATGTATATATGTTTGTACATATTTATTACTCTATTTATTTTACTTGTACATATCTATTATATTTATTTTTTTGTTAGTATGTTTGGTTTTGTTCTCTGTCTCCCCTTCTAGACTGTGAGCCCACTGTTGGGTAGGGACCGTCTCTATATGTTGCCAACTTGTACTTCCCAAGCGCTTAGTACAGTGCTCTGCACACAGGAAGCGCTCAATAAATGTGATTGATTGATTGATTGCACCTGGCCTTCTGCAAGAGGGTGCTTTTGATGGCACTTATCGGACGCTTACCACGCGCAGATCACGGTAACTAAGCCCTTGCGTGCCAAGACCCACACACGTGATGTCATGTGCTTCTCCTCATCCTGGCCACCTTAGCTCTGAGGGAGGGAGGGAGCGGGCGGCTTCGTGTGGAGTGAAACGGCGAAGTGATGTCAAGATGGACCCTTGGAGAAAACCGGCAGGAGAAGTTCCAAGCAGCTGGGCAGTTGCGGGAGGAGGCTCTGGGAAAGGGCCCGGAAGGAGAGAAAACTTGGTCTGCCCTGTGGGTCCACCACTGGGGAAAGCAGGAGAGAGACTGTGGTCGTGAGCCGGTTAAAACCCTCACTAATAACCCTTTTTCATTTAAAAGTAATTATAATCAGTAGAGAAAGCGCCCGCAAATTAGGCAATTATATACTCCGGTTCCCTTTCAACCTCCCCCTTTCTTCATTCCCTACTTTGTTTTCTCCTCGGGAAATCAAAGGAGCAGACAGGGGCATTCATCTCTGGAGCTCTGCTTCCCAACTCACTTGGCAGGTCAGTGCGATCCTGGCCACTAAAACCTCTCATTTAAGGCAGCTGGAGTGGAGGTGATGAAGCCCCCGAATTCCCCGTGGGCCACTGTGGGCTCTTTGACCCAGAAAGGCCCCTGGGTGGGTGGCAGGCAGGTCCCTGTCCTGGGCCACCTTAATGATGGCATTTATTAAGCACTTACTATGTGCAAAGCACTGTTCTAAGTGCTGGACTCATCCTGCAAACCATCAGTGCCAATTCCAGCAAGAATAGGCATTTCGAGCTGGCTGCCAATGCCCACCTTAGACGGGGCCTTGGACAGATTTCTGCATTATTATTATTGCTGTTGTTACTATTAATGCTATTTGTTAAACGCTTACTCTATGCCAGGCACTGTACTAAGCACCGGGGTAGATACAGATTAATCAGGTTGAACTCAGTCCGTGTCCCACGGGGGCCTCACAGTATTTATCCCCGTTTTACAGATGAGGGAACTGAGGTGGAGAGAAGTGAAGTGACTCACCAAAGGTCGCCCAACAGACAAGGGGAGGAGCCAGGATTAGAACCCAGGTCCTACTGACTCTCAGGCCTATGCTCTAGCCAATAGGCAACACTGCTTATCAGTTTTGCGGGCTCCCTATCTAATGGCGCTAACTTCGAGCACTGCAGACTTCTGAGGTTGTGGATTCATTCACTCAATCATATTTATTGCGAGTTTACTGGGTGCAAAGCACTGTACTAAGCGCTTGAGAAAGTACATCATCATCATCAATCGTATTTATTGAGCGCTTACTATGTGCAGAGCACTGTACTAAGCGCTTGGGAAGTTGGCAACATATAGATACAGTCCCTACCCAACAGTGGGCTCACAGTCTAAAGTCTAAAAGTACGATATAATAATAATAACAATAGTAATGATGGCATTTATTCAGCGCTTACTATGTGCAAAGCACTGTTTTAAGCACTGTGGAGGTTACAAGGTGATCAGGTTGTCCCACGTGAGGCTAACGGCCTTAATTCCCATTTTAGTAATAATAATAATGATAATGGTATTTGTTAAGCACTTACTATGTGCAAAGCACTGTTCTAAGCTCTGGGGAGGCTACAAGGTGATCAGGTTGTCCCACGGGGGGCTCACAGTTTTCATCCCCATTTTACAGATGAGGTAACTGAGGCACAGAGAAGTGAAGTGACTTGCCCAAAGTCACACAGCTGACAAGCAGCGGAGCCGGGATTTGAACCCATGACCTCTGACTCCAAAGCCCGGGCTCCTTCTACTGAGCCACGCTGCTTCTCCATGGTACCTCATTTTACAGATGAGGTAACTGAGGCCCAGAGAAGTGAAGTGACTTGACCAAAGTCACACAGCTGACAATTGGAGGAGTCGGAATTTGAACCCATAACCTGTGACTCCAAAGCCCGTGCTCTTTCCACTGAACCATATGTTCTTTGCCTATAATGAGCTTACAGTCTAGAGGGGAAGGAAACAGATCGCACTACTGCCGAGAGCCGACCCCACGAACTCAACCATGCCAATGCACGACCTAGAGCGTGGCTCAAAGGAAAAGAGCCCGGGATTGGGAGTCAGAGGTCATGGGTTCTAATCCTGACTCCGCCACTTGTCAGCTGGGTGACTTTGGGCAAGTCACTTCACTTCTCTGGGCCTCCGTTCCCTCATCTGTAAAATGGGGATTCAGACTGTGAGCCCCATATGGGACAACCTAATTATCTTGTATCTTGTATCTTGTACCTTGTATCGAGAAGCAGCGTGGCTCAGTGGAAAGAGCCCAGACTTTGGAGTCAGAGGTCATGGGTTCAAGTCCCGGCTCCGCCAAATGTCAGCTGTGTGACATTGGGCAAATCACTTCACTTCTCTGTGCCTCAGTGACCTCATCTGGAAAATGGGGATTAAGACTGTGAGCCCCCTGTGGGACAACCTGATCACCTTGTAACCTCCCCAGTGCTTCGAACAGTGCTTTGCACATAGTAAGCACTTAACAAATGCCATTATTATTATTATTGTATCTACCCCTGTGCTTAGAACAGTGCTTGGCACATAGTAAGCACTTAATAAATGTCATTATTATTATTATAGGCATATAATATAGGTACGTGTATAATATAATATATATTATAGGTATGTGTGGGCATGCCTGCATTCAAGTCTCCAAATGGGAGAATAAATGCCCGTTTTTCTGCCCACCCAAAACGAGCTGCTTTTGACCCCGTTAGGAATCATCTATGTGTGGGCCAGTGAGAAAGGGGAGACAGATAGCTTACTGGCTCGGGTTGCTGTGGAAACCGGGGGGAGAGCCACGAGGCCAAAGTACCGAAGGATAACAATTTCGATACAAAGTAAGCACTCAGTCAATCGATCGATCCTCATCAGGGACGCAACACTTTCTCCAAAGCTATTTCCAGGTGGCTTCTCCAGGCTGCCATTGCCACTGTAGAACCTATTTTCATTGTGATGTTATGCGTTCCAAACTAGAGCCTCCTCCATTGTGATGTCAGTCTCTTTGTTTAAAAAAAAATTGTAACATCATGGACTCCAAACTAGAGCCTTCTCCAACTGTGATGTCTAAGACATTGTTGATGCCACTTTCAGGCATTGTGATGTCAGACCCAGGCTCCTTTTTTAAAACTGTAGTGTCATGAACTCCAAACTAGAGCCTTCTCCATTGTGATGTGTCTCTTGAGCATTGGGATGCAACTCTCAGGCAATGTGACGTCACCCTCAAGACTTTGTTTTTTACTGTGATGTGATAAGCGCCAAACTAGAGCTTCTCCATTGTGTTGTCTCACTCAGGCATTGTGATGTCTCAGGCGTTGTGATGTCAGCCTCAGGCTCCTTTTGTTCTCTGTGTTGCGGTGTAATGCCTTTTGTGATGTCACTCTCAGACACTGTGATGTCACTTTCAGGCATTGTGATGCCACTGAGGCCCTAACTTTGGTTAAAGAACAAGCGTCCAGAAGCTGTTTCCAAAAATAAATGGCCCTTGAAAGAAAATAAACGGGGTCGAAGAGGGTGGGGGTTGAGAACGTACTTGACAGAAAGCTGCTGGAAATAGAACATTTTTACTTTACGAAGGGCACCAGTCAGTCTTTTCAGAAGAGCACGGGCACTTACGCCTCCAGTTAAAATGAACTGAACAAATGACCCTCCCTTTCTACTGCCCTTGGGTTTCGCTTGATTAATAATATTGGTGAGGGAAACAATTTCTCCGGCAAACCTCCACTGTAATTTTCCTACTCGGGGGGCCTAGTGGATGAAGCATGGGCTTGGGAGCCAGAGGACCTGGGTTCTAATCCCAGCTCCACCACTTACCTGCTGTGTGACCTTGGGCAAGTCACTTAACTTCTCCGGGCCTCAGTTTCCCCAGCTGAAAAATGGAGAATGGATACCCGCTTTCCTTGCCACTTAGACTGTAAATCCCATGTGAGATAGGGACTTGTATCATTCCCAGGGCTTAGAACACTGTTTGGCGTGTAGCACTTAAGAAATACCACTACCCTGGTTCTCCCACCTCTTAGAAGTGTTTCTGTTCTTCCTGCCTTTGTAGAGTATCCTTCAATCAATCAATCAATCAATCAATCAAGCATTGGTATGTATTGAGCTCTTACTATGTGCAGAGCACTGTACTTAGCAGTCAGGAGACAGTGATAGAATAGAGTCGGTAGGCCTGCCCTCATGGAGTTTGCAGCTTAGCAGGGGAGACAGACATTAAAATAAATTACAGATAGAGGAAGCACTTCCCAGAGCTCCATGAAAAATGATGAGCAAGCGAAATGGGTGAGTGGCGTAATAATAAATAATAATAATAATAACAGCATTTATTAAGCGCTTACTATGTGCAAAGCACTGTTCTAAGTGCTGGGGAGGTTCCAAGGTGATCAGGTTGTCCCACGGGGTGCTCACAGTCTTACTCCCCATTTTACAGATGAGGGAACTGAGGCACAGAGAAGTGAAGTGACTTGCCCAAAGTCACACAGCTGACAATTGGCGGAGCCAGGATTTGAACCCATGACCTCTGACTCCAAAGCCCGGGTTCTTTCCACTGAGCCATGCTACTTCTCATACAGAAGTAAGTTTGGGACCATCTACTTCATTGTACTTGGCGAGTTACTTTGGCTCTTGGAATAGGGGTTACTTTGGAATTTGTACATATTTATTCTATTTATTTTATTTTGTTAACATGTTTTGTTTTGTTCTCTGTCTCCCCCTTCTAGACTGTGAGCCCACTGTTGGGTAGGGACCATCTCTATATATTGCCAACTTGTACTTCCCAAGCGCTTAGTACAGTGCTCTGCACACAGTAAGCACTCAATAAATACGATTGAATGAATGAATGACTGAGTCCCGCGTTCCCCATCCCTTGCCTCCCTTCCAGTTCTTTCTCTCCTTTGCCCCAAGGTGAAATCCGAACGTGAGCGTCACCAGGGCCAGAGAGCCAACCCACTGAGACAAGCCCTTCTGTCCACCGCCGCCGAGCACATCTTGAGTTACATGTGCCCCGCTGAGATTGGGTCTATTTAAAGATCATCACTTCGAGATGGGCGTCAAAACATTTAGCTTGTCAAGTAAATCGGTTGTATTGAATGGAAAATTGCCTTGTAGTGTTATTTGATGATTACCCCACTCCATGCAAAATAGCACCCCCCACACACACACCTTCAAATGTGATTTCTTATACAGTTCTGGCAAAATAATGGAAAAATTCCCCAAGCCTGTTCAAAGGCGCTGACATAGTCCGTCCTTCTGCCCCGAGAGGATGACAGGCTTGGAGTTGGGGTTGATTGGTTTGCAAAAGTTCAGGTTTGTTTTTTGGGTGTTTTTTTTACCATGTCTTGTGCAAGCTATTTGACTCCCTTCCTACTCATTTCTAATCCCCTCTCCTCCTCTTCTTCCCCGTCACCCATCTCTTCCTTGTTTGGCCCCATCTTCCTCTTCTTACTCCCCCATGCCCCTCAGTCACCAACCCCTCTCTGGCTCTCTAATGAGGGGCCCTTCTCATTCTTTCAAATCAATTGTATTTGTTGAGCACTTACTGTGGTCAGAGCACTGTACTAAGCACTCGGGGGAGTACAATACAACAGTGTAACAGACACATTCCCTGCTCACACTGAGTTATGGTCAAGAGGTGGAGATAGACATTACAGATAGAAATTACAGATCTGTACATAAGTGTTGTGGGGCTGGGAAGGGGGATGAATAAAGAGAGCAAGTCAGAGAGACGCAGAAGGACGTGGGAAAAGAAGAAATGAGGGCTTAATCAGGGAAGGCCTCTTGGAGGAGATGTGCCTTCAGTGAGGCTTTGAAGGTGGGGAGAGTCATTGTCTGTTGGATATGAGAAGGGAGGGGGTTCCAGGCCAGAGGCAGGATGTGGGCAAGAGGTGGACAGTGAGATAGACAAGGTGGGTGGACAGTGAGAAGGTTAGCACAGCGGGCCTGGTGTTTTAATGGGGAATCCAAACCCTCATTGTGACCATTACTGAGATTCCTCATTAGTCTCTCCTGGGGTGGGTTGGAGGAGGCTAAGCGGAGGAGTCCTACCACCCTTGAATGCGCAGGATCTCTTCTGCTCTCGGAAGCTAAGCAGGGTACTCGGGTGGGACCCAGCCTGGGAAAACTGGCCGCTGTAGGCTTGAGGAGCAGTGTCGCCTGGCGGAAAGAGGAAATGAAGACCTGGGTTTCAATCCCGACTTTGCCAGTTGCCTGCTGGGTGAACTTGGGCAAGTCACTTCACTTCTCTGGTCCTCAATTTAATTAGCTGTTCCCCGTCCCATTTAGATTATCAGCCCCATGTGGGAAAGGGACCATGTCTGACCAGAATAGCTTCTATCTACCCCAGCACTAAATAAAATCCTCGGAACTTAGTAAGTAGTTAACAAATAGCACTATTACTATTACTAGCATTATTTTAGGAGCAACTGGTTATAGTGCTGTCTCTTCCACTGTCCTGCTGTGTGACCTTGGGCAAGCCACTAAACCTCTCTAGGCCTCAGTTTCCTCATCTATAAAATGGTGACAAATTACCCCCATCCACCTTCCCCCATAGACTTGCGAGCTGCTCAGGACAGAGACTGCATCTGATCTGATTGCACTGTATATCTAACACAATGAGGAATGGAAAGGGGTAGAGCTCATTTCGATGTGAACTCTGAAAGACAAAGGAAGTCCCTGCTGTTTCAACTTTGGCATCTTCTGGCAGCCATTTTAATAATGATTTTCACTGTTCGAAGAGGCAGAGAAGGGTCCCAAATCACCCTTTAATTAGACAACAATAGCTTTTCCAATTGACTGGACTACAGCAAACCAAGCCAGTGAGTCTCTTATGACAGTACTTTTTTTTTTCTTGAGGCATCAGTCTTGGGGCAAACACTTTTGGCCAGCATTTTCTTCTAGAAAACCCTCCAACTAGTTTCTTAGGGATTCCAGACCATCTTGAAGATTGAGGGGGTTCTGAGTCCCAGGGTCCCTCTGTCCTTACAATTCTCAGGTGTGGCAGTGCTTAAAAATTCTGGGAAATGGACAATGGATTCTAGAACTGCCGCTTGTAGGAAGGGTCCTCACCCTGGAGCTTTGCAAGAGGAAACTCGGGATACGGACACCAGAGCTACTTGGAGCAGGGAATGGAGGGGTATCCTGTCCAATTGGGAGCAGCGTGGCTCGGTGGAAAGAGGACGGGCTTTGGAGTCAGAAGTCAGGGGTTCAAATACCAGCTCCGCCAAGTCAGCTGTGTGACTTTGGGCAAGTCACTTAACTTCTCTGGGCCTCAGTTGCCTCATCTGTAAAATGAGTATTAAGACTGTGAGCCCCCCATGGGACAACCTGATCACCTTGGAACCTCCCCAGCGCTTAGAACAGTGCTTTGCACATGGTAAGTGCTTAATAAATGCCATTATTATTATTATTATTATTATTATTATTATTATCCCTCTTTTGTGCCATATCTAACGCCTCTTTGAGTTGCCCAACAAAGAATCAGCAATCGACAGCCCAACAAAGGGTGGCATCTAGTCTCTCTTGGCGAGAAGAGGAGGCAGAAAATGCAGCATGGCCTAGTGGGTAGAGCCAGGGCCTGGGATTCAAAAGGACATGGGTTCTAATCCTGACTCCTCCACTTGTCTGCTGTGTGATCTTGGGCAAGTCACTTCATCTGTAAAATGGGGATTAAGACTGTGAGCCCTGCGGGGACATGGACTGTGTCCAACCTGATTAGCTTGTATTGACCCTATCGCATAGTACAGTGCCCGGCACAGAGTAAGCATTTCACAGATTCCATAAAAAAGGGGAGAAAATGGTGAACTAGTGGCCAGTTGCCTTTTCATTTCTACTCCCTCAGACATCCCCCCATTTTGAACAGTGCTTGGCACATAGTAAGCACTTAACAAACACCATCATTATTATATTATTATTATTGGCTGGTGCCAGACTTCTTTCCTCCAAAAGGAACTGACACAGGCTACGGCAGAAGCCACATGTGAGCACAAATTCAGCTTCTATTTTTTGCTTTCTGTATTTCTAAATAATAGTAATAGTAGTAAAAATAAGAATGGTATTTGTTAAGCACTTACTATATGCCAGGCACTGGGGTGGATACAAGATAATCAGGTCTCTCGGGGGATTCATAGAGGAAAGAGGAGGTATTGACTCCCATTTTGCAGATGAGGGAACTGAGGCCCAGAGAAGTGAAGTGATTTGCCCAAGGTCACACAGCAGGTAAGTGTTGTTAGGGCCAGGATTAGAAGTCAGGTCTTCCAACTCCTAAGGCTTTGCTCTTGGCCATTCTGCTTCTCTGCTACTACAACTCAGTACTGTAAAAATGGGATCTTTCATCTGTAAAATGGGGATTAAGACTGTGAGCCCCCCCGGGGGACAACCTGATCACTTTGTAACCTCCCCAGTGCTTAGAACAGTGCTTTGCACATAGTAAGCGCTTAATAAATGCTGTCATTTTTACTAATTCTTCTTCTACTACTGCTACAACTACTATCCCATAGTATAATACGGACTCGTCGTATAATGCAGCAAGCTTCCTGGAGGTGGAGAGTGACTCTGTGACTCTGGGCAAGTCACTTAACCTCTCTGGGCCTCATTCGTACAATGGGGATAAAATAGGCTGTAAATCCAATGAGGGACGGGAACTGTGTCCGAATTGATAATGTAGCTACGCCTATGCTTAGCACACAGTAAGCGCTTAATAAATGCCGTAATCATTCACATCTAGGAACCATCAAATTTTCATCTTCAGCCATGACAAGAAAACAGGACAGAAATTGACAGCACCCCCATGATGGAGGATTCCACTTTCCAGACACATTTTCCGGGGGTAGAATTTAATTGCCCCCATGAAGGGAGTTATCAATATAACACGTTAATTTAATGACTAGCCCGAAACCGTTTGCCTTCCTGTTGTGCTATCACCGGATCGTCCAGAGGTTAGGAGTTGGGTTCTTAGCTATATAAATGTTGGTTTCCTCAATTTCAAATTGAGGGAATTTGATTCCCTCAATGGCATTTAAAGCCAAACTCATGTAAAATAAAAGGAGAGTTGTAATTAACCAGGCTATTAATTTATCCATTAAAACAAAACTGGAAACTGGATGGGGTAGGTTGGGCCAGGGAGAACTTAAATCAATGTTTATCACCCAAGTGTTAAGACTCTGAAAGACCCACTTGATCTAGGAAGAGGGCAGAAGGAGCGTCTCGCTTCGGTTATACTATTCCAAGAGCCCAGTAGACGCTCAATACATACACTGGGGTAGACACAAGATAATCATCATCATCATCATCAATCGCATTTATTGAGCGCTTACTATGTGCAGAGCACTGTACTAAGCACTTGGGAAGTACAAATTGGCAACATATAGAGACAGTCCCTACCCAACAGTGGGCTCACAGTCTAAGAGGGGGAGACAGAGAACAAAACCAAACATGCTAACAAAATAAAATAAATAGGATAGATATGTACAAGTAAAATAAATAAATAAATAAATAGAGTAATAAATATGTACAAACATATATACATATACATATATACATATATACATTATATACATATAATCAGGTCCCTCGGGGGGTAGGTGGGTTGATTGGTATCTCTGTTCTTTGGCATAGAGACTAGCGAAGGTAAGCTAATTATCAAATTGTACTTCCCAAGCGCTTAGTACAGTGCTCTGCACACAGTAAGCGCTCAATAAATACGATTGAATGAATGAATGAATAATTAGGCTGTAAACTCCTGGTGGGCAGAGAACGTATCTACCGACTAGCGCTTAGTACAGTGCTCTGCACATAGTAAGCGCTCAATAAATACGATTGATGATGATGATGATGACTCTGTTGTATTGTTCTCTCCCGAGCGCTTAGTACAGGGCTCTGCACACTGTAAGTGCTTAAGAAATACCATTGATTGATGTCAGTTCACTGAAGGTATATTGTAGAATTTTGTCACCAAGGTCAAGGTTGGAGTGCACTTACATAGATATCTTTATATTCTGTTGCTTCCCCTATCTGTAGTTTCTTTAAATATTTCTGTCCCCAAATTCATTCATTCGTATTTATTGAGCGCTTACTGTGTGCAGAGTACTGTACTAAATAATATTAATAATAATAATGGTATTTGTTAAGCCCTTATTATGTGCTGAGCACTGTTCTAAGTGCTGGGGTAGATACAAGGTAATCAGGTTGTCCCCATGCAAGGCTCCCAGTCTTAATCCCCATTCGATACAATGTAATCAGGTCGTTCTCCATGCCTCAGTGACCTCATCTGTAAAATGGGGATTAAGACTGTGAGCCCACTGTTGGGTGGGGACCGTCTCTATGCAGGATGGGGACCGATTTGGTTGTAATAAATAAATAATAATGATGGCATTTAAGTGCTTACTATGTGCCAAGCACTGTTCTAAGCGCTGGGGTAGATACAAAGTAATCAGGTTGTCCCACGTGGGGCTCACACTCTTCATCCCCATTTTACAGCTGAGGGAACTGAGGTGCAGAGAAGTTAAGTGGCTTGCCCAAGGTCACACAACAGACAAGTGGCGGAGCTGGGATTAGAACCCACATCCTCCGACTCCCATCTCTGTGCTCTTTCCACTAAGCCACGCTGCTTCTCCACCCCAGCCCTTAGTACAGTGCCTGGCACATAGTAAGCACTTAACAAATACCATTATTATTATATCATCCTCATGATCACCTCCACTATCTTCACCATCACCATAATGGCATCATTGCCATTATTTAGCCTCACCATCATCATCATCACAATCATCTCCATCCATCTTCCTCACCATCACTACCACCACGGTCGCCATTATTTAACATCTTCGCCATCATCCCAAGCACTTAGTTCAGTGCTCTGCACACAGTAAGCGCTCAATAAATACGATTGATTGATTGATTGATCCATCGTTGCCATCATGGTCGTCGTTTTCATTCCTCATGGACCTTACCCAGATCTAAATGATGCCACCTTCCTCTGCCTCAGAGAGTAACTCCAGAGGAGTGGGGTTGGAATTTCTCCAGCTCAGAAGGAAGGAAAACCCCCCACCGTCCCCTCACCCCAACGTTACTCAATCTGGCCCTCTCTCTCGCTTAGGAGCCTCGGAGCACTGATGTATCTGGGAGCTGCTGAGACCCTCATTAGGTCTTGAGCAGTGGTGGAGGTGGTGGGGAAGGGAAGAAATGGGGCTGATGGAGACAGAGACCCCTCAGATGTGGATGCTGAATAATAATAATAATAATAATAATAATAATGGTATTTGCTAAGTGCTTACTATGTGCAAAGTACTGTTCTAAGCACCGGGGGGATACAAGGTGATCAGGTTGTCCCACGTGGGGCTCACAGTCTTAATCCCCATTTTACAGATGAGGGAACGGAGGCCCAGAGAAGTGAAGTGGCTTGCCCAAAGTCACACAGCTGACAATTGGCGGAGCTGGGATTTGAACCCGTGACCTCTGACTCCAAAGCCCGGGCTCTTTCCACTGAGCCACGCTGCTTCTGTTTGCAAACTCTGAGACCGATGAGTTCTCCGGCAGGGCTCCCAGGCTTCTGCCTCATGCGAACCTTTCCCGACCCCTCTCCCTCCCCAGCATGGAGGTCTCACCACGGATTCTGGCCGCACAGGGCTTGGGGGAAGGTGGCTGCTTTGGTCTCTACCAATACTTTTCTTCCAGGATGAACCCAAAGCCCAAAGAAACCTCGTTCCCAGTGTTTCTCCAGGAATTGTGCACCTAAAATGTCTGCTCATCTCCCCAGTCTTCTTTTCATGTTACCCCAAGGGAGGGTTTCTGGTGTCTAACACCCATTCATTCAGTAGAGTTTCCCAATCGTGGCCTTCTTCCTCCATGGAAATTCCCAGATCCTTGCTAAAGAAGACAATTTCTTGGCACCTAATTTCTTCCAGCAACCCTTCTTCTGTCCTTGAGCACTGCTTTCTGCACTTGCGGCTCTACTTCCTCCCTCCCTCTTTCCCTTTCTCTCCTCTCCCTCCTTCCTCCATCCATCTCTCATCTCTCGCTCCCTCCATCTTCCTCCATCTTTCCTCCTTTCCTTTTTCTCCCTCCTTCTCAACATTCCTCTTTTCGTCCCCCTCCCTCTTTCTCCTTCCCTTCCTCTTTCCTCGTCCTCCTTCCCTCTTCCTCCTTCCCATCCCCTTTCTTCCAACTTTCACATTTTCTTGCTTCTCTGTCTCTGTCTCTCTCTTCCTCCTTTGTCAGATTATAGATTCCCTCTGTGTCCTCCCTCTTCCTGTCCTTCCTTTCCCAGACAGGTAAGTGATCCCCAGCTGCCAGCAGTTTTATTTTCGTTCTGAAGGCCTCTATAAAACGACCTCCCACAAAATACAGTGCCGCTCTTCTGTGACAGTTTATAATCTATTTTATGGACCTTAAGAACCGTTCAATCCCCACACTCCCCAGGGAAAGCTGTCAGCACTAAATCGTCCTGAAGCTTTTGGGGATGAAGCAGCAGGTTTCTTTTAGGGAAGGCCAATTTACACCCAGATGTTGTTTGTCAGAATAGGTGCGGGTGGTGGGGTGGAGGGTTCTGGGTTCGAGTTCTCCACAGAAGCCCGAGGCCAGAGAGGATGGGAACGCCATCCCCTGTGGACTAGGTCTGTCCATCATCCCACAGCTAGAATTAAGAAAAAGGCTCAGTGTGGCCTCGTGGAAAGAGCAAGGGCCTGGGAATCAGAGGACCTGGGTTTTAAACCCCACTCCACCACACCCCTGCTGTGTGACCTTGGGAAACTCATTTAACTTCTCTGTGCCTCAGTTCCCTCATCTGCCTAATGGGGATTCGATACCTCTTCTCCTTCCTACTTAGACGGTGAACCTGATTTAGGACATGGACTGTGTCCAGCCTGATTATCTTGTATCCACCCCAGTGCTTAGTTCAATGCTTGGCACCTAGTAAGCACTTAACAAATAGACAAGCAGCATGGCCTAATGGATACAGCAGGGGCTTGGGAGTCAGAAGGACCTGGGTTTTAATTCCGGCTTTGCCACTTGTCTGCTGTGTGACCTTGGGCAAATCACTTGACTTCTCTGGGCTTCAGTTCCCTCATCTGTAAAATGGGGATTAAGATGGTGAGCCCCGTGCAGGGACTGTGTCCAACCTGATAATTCATATCTACCCCAGTGCTTAGAACAGTGCTTGGCATATAGTAAGTGCTTAACAAATGGCACAATTATTATTATTATCAATGGAAAGTCCTCATTCCCCTCTGGTCACTGGGCATTGAGCAAAACTGCTGGACTCCACCTCTAGCCAGGAGTAAGAACCACAGGAGAGCCAACCTGCCATCGCTAATTCATCCATTCATTCATTCGATCATATTTATTGAACGCTTACTATATACAGAGCACTGTACTAAGCGCTTGGGTGAGTACAATACATGAGCTGTTCAGAGTGGCAACCTCTTCGTCTCCGCCGTCAGCCTCAACTCCTCCGCTCTCGTTTTCCCGCCGGGTCGATAAGATTTTATTTCAACCATGCAGTGGTGGTCATTAAGTCCTCCCTGTGGGCAAGAGCACTTGACTAAACACTCGGGAAGGTAATCAACCCATCAATCAATCAGCCGTATTTATCAGCACTTACTATGTACAGAGCACTGTACTAAGTGCTTGGGAGAGCACAGTACAACAGAATTAGCAGGCACATTCATTCATTCAATCGTATTTATTGAGCGCTTACTGTGTGCAGAGCACTGTACTAAGCACTTGGGAAGTACAAGTTGGCAACATATAGAGACGGTCCCTACCCAACAGCGGGCTCACAGTCTAGAAGGGGGAGACAGATGACAAAACAAAACATATTAACAAAATAAAATAAATAGAATAGTAAATACGTACAAGTGAAAAAAATAGAGTAATAAATCTGTACAAACATATATACAGGGGCTGTGAGGAGGGGAAGGAGGTGGGGGGGATTCATTCATTCATTCATTCAATCGTATTTATTGAGCGCTTACTGTGTACAGAGCACTGGACTAAGCGCTTGGGAAGTACAAGTTGGCAACATATAGAGACGGTCCCTACCCAACAGCGGGTTCACAGTCTAGAAGGGGGAGACAGATGACAAAACAAAACATATTAGCAAAAGAAAATAAACAGAATAGTAAATATGTACAAGTAAAATAAATAGAGTAATAAATCTGTACAAACATATATACAGGGGCTGTGGGGAGGGGAAGGAGGTGAGGCGGGGGGATTCATTCATTCATTCAATCATATTTATTGAGCGCTTACTGTGTGCAGAGCACTGTACTAAGCGCTTGGGAAGTACAAGTTGACAACATATAGAGACGGTCCCTACCCAACAGCGGGCTCACAGTCTAGAAGGGGGAGACAGATGACAAAACAAAACACATTAACAAAAGAAAATAAATAGAATAGTAAATATGTACAAGTAAAATAAATAGAGTAATAAATCTGTACAAACATATATACAGAGGCTGTGGGGAGGGGAAGGAGGTGAGGCGGGGGAATTCATTCATTCATTCATTCATTCAATCGTATTTATTGAGCGCTTACTGCGTACAGAGCACTGTACTAAGCGCTTGGGAAGTACAAGTTGGTAACATATAGAGACGGTCCGTGGTACAATAAAATAAATAGGCATGGTCTCCACCCTCAAGAAGCTGACAATCTAACAGGGGAGGTGGACATTAAAATTAATTACAAGAAGGGGAAGCCACAGCATGTAAAGGAATGTTCATCATCATCATCATCATCAATCGTTTTTATTGAGCGCTTACTATGTGCAGAGCACTGTACTAAGCGCTTGGGAAGTACAAGTTGGCAACAAATAGAGACAGTCCCTACCCAACAGTGGGCTCACAGTCTAAAAGGGGGGAGACAGAGAACAAAACCAAACATACTAACAAAATAAAATAAATAGAATAGATATGTACAAGTAAAATAAATAAATAAATAGAGTAATAAATATGTACAAACATATATACATATATTCCACACCGGTAACTCTCGTCTGAGTTCCCCGGTGCCTCTGCCATTCCCTGACCTCGAGAAGCGGTCGGCCGGGACTGTGCGTACGGGGCGCTGTACTAAGCGCTTGGGAGAAGCGCTTTTTCGACTGTGAGCCCACTGTTGGGTAGGGACTGTCTCTATATGTTGCCAACTTGGACTTCCCAAGCACTTAGTTCATAAATGCAGTGTGGATGGCAGGCTTAGACTAAGGATGAGGGCTGGCCTTAGAGGAGTTGAATTCTGGCCAATGGAATTCCCTTCCCCTCTGTGGCCAAAGACCGAGGGTGGTCAAGCCAGGGTGGCCCACTTGCCCCATTTTGGCTGGTCCCTGGCCGGATATCTGAAGCTATCTCCGTCAAACTCCATTTTCTGTTTTCGCACGTGAGCAAAAGCGACATTTTAGCAAATGAACCAAGACCCAGCTGAGCTTCCGCTGAGCCGGGTGGCTGAAGCAGGGATCCTTTCCAGGGATTCTGGGTTCAGAGCCAGTCCAGAATCCATCTCCTTTTTGTCGCTTTTGCCTGAACGTTTCCCATCAATCAATGGGATTTATGCCCTTGGATCTGTACCCTTTAAGCAGTAGCAATCAATGAGTCGATGGTATTTACTGAGCGCTTACTGTGTGCAGAGCACCATACTAAACGCTTGGGAGAGGATAATTCAACAGAGTTAATAGACATGTTCCCTGCCCACAAGAAGCTTACAGTCTAGATATTCACCCAATCACCCTCATCCCCACAGGACTTACATCCATAAGTACAACCAAAGCAGCGTGGCTCAGTGGAAAGAGCCCGGGCTTTGGAGTCAGAGGTCGTGGGTTCAAATCCCGGCTCCGCCAATTGTCAGTTGTGTGACTTTGGGCCAGTCACTTGACTTCCCTGGTCCTCAGTTACCTCATCTGTAAAATGGGGATTAAGACTGTGAGCCCCCCGTGGGACAACCTGATCACCTTGGAACCTCCCCAGCATTTAGAGCAGTGCTTTGCACAGAGTAAGTGCTTAATAAATGCCATCATCATCATCATCAATCATCATCCATATCCGTAGTTATTTTAATGCCTGCGTCCCCCTCTAGACATAAGCTCGTTGTGGGGAGGGAACGTGCCTACTGACTCAGTTGTAGGATTCTCTCCCGAGGTCTTAGTACAGTGCTTTGCACACAGTAAACACTTAATAAATACCACTGATTGATTGATTGAGCACTTACCATGTGCGGAGTAGCGTACCAAAAGCCGGGAAGAGGACGACACAATCAATACAATCCCATCTGCCAACCGGTCCTGCTTCTAGATGCCAGGATTTGCGGGTGCCAGAGCTGATGAGCGCCAGAACCCGCAGGTGCCAGGGCCCGTGGGTGCCAGAGCCTGCGAGTGCCAGGGCTGCCTCTCACTCCTGATATGTTTCCTCATGCCCAGCCCTGTTGGGGTTTCCTTCACCAGCCCTCTCCCTCCTTCTTTCTCCCACGCCAACCCACCTTGTCGATTCTCACCTTCTTCCCGGCCCCTACTTCCGTCTGGTTGGATTAATAGGCCCCTCGGGCTTTCTTGGGGCCTCCGCAGATTTCTGTTTCTCTTTCTTCACACCCTAGAGAAACCGGTTGCCGTCGTATTCCAGAGGAATCCACCACAGACAGGAGCCCACAGTAAAACAGAGAACCCACCATGTATACTTGTGTTGCTATATATAAAACATACACACACACACACACATATATATATATATATATATTTTAGCTACTGTAGCGGGAGAGAGAAACAGGCAGAGGAAGTTGGTCGTGCTATATTAAAGGTTTTCTCCCACAATTGCCAATGCACCTGTCTGAAAGTCTAAGTGTAATAAACAGCGGATCACTCCAAATGCTTTAACTCACTCCTCTCCTTCTCTCTACCCCCACCCCCCGGGACTCCCCCATTCCCTCCCGCTCCATCCCGAGGCTTGTGAGGGAATGGTTTTCCGGAAGACACGAGGGCAGCGATTCCTAATTGGGCATTTTGATAAGCTGCGCTGCCCAGCCCCAAGGGGATGTAGATTCTGGGGAAAGGGAGGGGTGTTTGAATGAACAGATCAGCAGGAAAAGCAACGTGAGGGGCAGCATGGCTTAGTGGGTAGAGCACAGGCCTGGGATTCAGAAGGACCTGGGTTCTAGTCCCAGCTCTGCCACTTAGCTCATGAGAAGCAGCGTGGCTCAGTGGAAAGAGCCCGGGCTTTGGAGTCAGCGATCATGGGTTCAAATCCTGGCTCCACCACGTCTGCTGTGTGACCTTGGGCAAATCACTTCACTTCTCTGAGCCTCAATTCCCTCATCTGGAAAATGGGGATTAAGATTGTGAGCCTCACGTGGGACAACCTGATCACCTTGTATTCCCCCCCCCCCCAGCGCTTAGAATAGTGCTCTGCACATTGTAAGCACTTAACAAATGCCATTATCATTATTATTATTATTATTATTATTATTATTATTATTATTAGCTCGTGTGTGACCTTGGGCAAGTCACTTTTCTTCTCTGGGCCTCAGTTACCTCATCTGTAAAATGAGGATTAAGACCGTGAGCCCTACTTGGGACAGGGACTGTGTCCAACCTGATTACCCTGTATCTACCCCGAGCTTAGAACGATGCCTGGCACATAGTAAGCACTTAACAAATACCATAAAAAAACAAAACAAGTGTGTGTTTCTGGTGTGGCTCACCTCAGCCTCACTGATGGGTGAGATGGGATCCTGTCTGGTGGCCAGCAGATTAGGGATGGGGAAGGCATGCGATCAATCAGTAATATTTATTGAGCACTTATTCTGTGCAGAGCAATGTCCTAAGCGCTTGGGAGAATATAATGCAATAGAGCTGGTAAATACTCTCTCCGCCCTTGGGAGAAGCAGCATTGCCTGGTGGTTACAGCGTGGGTTTGGAGTCAGAAGGACCTGGGTTCTAATCCTGGCTTTGCCACTTAGCGGTTGTGTGACCCTGGGCAACTCACGTCACTTCTTTGAGCCTCTGTTCCCTCATCTGTAAAATGGGGATTAAGATGGTTTTGTCCCATGTGAGACATAGACTGTGTCCATCCTGCTTAGCTTGTATCTACCCCAGCAGTTAGTAGGTACTTGGCAGACAGCAAGTGCTGAACAAATACAACAAAAAAGGAGGTTACAGTCTAGAAGAAGAAGCAGCGTGGCTCAGTGGAAAGAGCCCGGGCTTGGGAGTCAGAGGTCATGGGTTCAAATCCCGGCTCCGCCACTGGTCAACTGTGTGACTTCGGGCAAGTCATTTCACTTCTCTGGGCCTCAGTTCCCTCATTTGGAAAATGGGAATGAAGACTGTGAGCCCCCCGTGGGACAACTTAATCACCTTGTATCCTCCCCGGAGCTTAGAACAGTGCTTTGCACATAGTGAGCGCTCAACATATACCATCATTATTATTATTATTATTATAGAAAGGGGACGGACACTAAAATAAATTACAGAGAGGAAAACAGAGTAGGGTAAGGACACTGACCCAAGTGTTGCAGAGCTGGGGGTGGAGTGGCCATCAAAGTGCTTGGGTAGAGTGAAGCGTCAAATGTATGGGTGACTCGGGATGGGAAGAAATAGGTTGGGGAGACAATAATGATAATAATAATATTAATAAGGCATTCATTAAGCACTTACTATGTATCAAGCATTGTTTGATTGATTGAGATGAGCCAAGGGGAAGACCAGGGGAACAGAGGTGGACAGGAAGGGGGCTGCGTCTGCTGCAGAGGAAAATTCTGCAGGATTCCTGACCGGGGAGGAGGAGGGTTGCCGGACCATATGTTTCAGAAAAAGTCAGCATCTGCTTTGTTAGAAATAGGGAACAGGGAGGGCTCCAGCCTGGATGCTCTGCTCCGAGCTGGTGGTGTCACCGTGGCGACCGGAGAGATTGATGCTTCTCCCCTGGGGAGGTGGAGGGACAGGGTGGCCATCAGCTGAGCGCCATGGAGGAGTGGGGGGCGAGGGCCGGGGGAGTCTCCTTACTGACGCAAGGAGTCCCGGAGTGCTCATGGCAGGATTCTGTGAGATTAAAACGTGATTTTCTCGTTAGGTGGTGGGAGAGGATATCGGAAAGCTGAAAAATTGCTTCGGGTTTGAGAGAGCGAGGGAGGACCGATAAGCCACCCAGAGATGAAGACAATCCTGTCGGTCCATTTCTCTTATTTATTAGATTTTTTTTAAAGATCTGCTTTCCGCCTCCAGACTGCCGAGCCCATTAGCACATTTTTAAAGGAGAAAAAAGAATGAAAATGTCAATGCCGTAAGGGCGACGGGAACTTCTTTTCCTGCCATCTGATGGCAACATTGAAAACTGCATGTAAAGGGCGAATTGTAATATTAATTATAATAATAACAATAATGATGATGATATTTGTTAAGCACTTACTATGTGTCAAGCACTGGGGTTGCCACAAGGTAATCAGGTTGGACACAGTCCCTGTTCCACACTGAGCTCCCGGTTTAAATTGGAGGGAGTGGGATTTAATCCCCATTTTGTCTTGTCTTATGCCGTCCAGTCGTTTCCGACCCATAGCGACACCACGGACGCATCTCTCCCAGCTCTCCATCTGCAATCGTTCTGGTAGTGTAGCCATTCATTCATTCATTCAATCGTATTTATTGAGCGCTTACTGTGTGCAGAGCACTGTACTAAGCACTTGGGAAGTACAAGTTGGCAACATATCGAGACGGTCCCTACCCAACAGTGGGCTCACAGTCTAGAAGGGGGAGACAGAGAACAAAACAAGACATATTAACAAAAGAAAATAAATAGAATAAATGTGTACAAATAAAATAGAGTAATAAATACGTACAAACATATATACATATATACAGGTGCAGTGGGGAGGGGAAGGAGGTACGGCGGGGGGATGGGGGGGGGAGAGGAAGGAGGGGGCTCAGTGTGGGAAGGCCTCCTGGAGGAGGTGAGCTCTCAGTAGGGCCTTGAAGGGAGAAAGAGAGCTAGCTTGGCTGATGTGGGGAGGAAGGGCATTCCAGGCCAGGGGGATGATGTGGGCCGGGGGTCGACGGCGGGACGGGCGAGAACGAGGCACGGTGAGGAGATTAGCGGTGGCAGAGGAGCGGAGGGTGCGGGCTGGGCTGGAGAAGGAGAGAAGGGAGGTGAGGTAGGAGGGGGCGAGGTGATGGACAGCCTTGAAGTTTTCTTGGTAAAAATATGGAAGTGGTTTACCATTGCCACCTTTTGCACAGTAAACTCGAGTCCCCGCTCTCCACTCTCTCCCACGCCGCTGCTGCCCAGCACAGGAGAATTTTGACTTGTAGCAGATGGCCTTCTACTCGCTAGCCTCTGCCCAAGCTAGGAATGGGATGGGTAGGCCTCTGCTTGACTCTCCCTCCTGTAGCCGAGACTGGTAGAGTACTGGAGTGTTTGCTTGTTTGTTTTTTTACCCTGGTATGTACAATTCATAGGATATTTGGTACTCATTGACTAGGTCGAGGTTATCTGTCTACAAGACTTTCTCCAAACAATGAAATTCTCCAATGCCCTGCTACGGGACAAGGAAGATTCAGATGCTGGTGGTATCAAATATTTCTGTCTGCATCAGATAATAATAATGATGGCATTTATTAAGTGCTTACTATGTGCAAAGCACTGTTCTAAGCCCTGGGGAGGTTACAAGGTGATCAGGTTGTCCCACAGGGGGCTCACAGTCTTAATCCCCATTCTACAGATGAGATAACTGAGGCATAGAGAAGTGAAGTGACTTGCCCAAAGTCACACAGCTGACAATTGGCAGAGCTGGGATTTGAACCCATGACCTCTGACTCCAAAGCCCGGGCTCTTTCCATTGAGCCACGCTGCTTCTCTTGTAAGACTGTGTTGAAAATACAATTGAGACTTTTTCCTCTTGGCTGGGTCATCACAACACTATGTTAGGAAATATTTGGACAGTGTGAACAGCCATTGGAAAACATCTAGTACATATTTACTATTCTTTTTATTTTGCTAATGATGTGCATGTAGCTTTAATTCTATTTGTTCTGACGATTTTGACACCTGTCTACATGTTTTGTTTTGTCATCCGTCTCCCCCTTCTAGACTGTGAGCCCGTTATTGGGTAGGAACCGTCTCTCTATGTTGCCGACTTGTACTTCCCAAGCGCTTAGTACAGTGCTCTGCACTCAGTAAGTGCTCAATAAATACGATTGAAGGAATGAATGAATGGAAACTCTCCAGGTGCGACCCTGAGAGGGGAATCCCCATTTTACAGAGAAGGAAATTGAGCCACAGGGAAGTGGAAGGATTTGCCCAACGTCACACAAGCAGGTTAGTGGTGGAGCTGTGATTGGAACCCAGGTCTTCTCACTCCCAAACCCACACTCTTTCCACTAGGCCATGAATGTAACTGGGGGAGCAAGACACTAGACAAGCTTCCCCTTTTCAATGTATGCCTTTTCAGGGCTGCTCCATGCTGGATTGATTCGTTTGGCATTTTATTGGCGTTTCAGTGACACCTTCTCATCAATCAATCAATCAGTCAATCATATTTATTGAGCGCTTACTGTGTGCAGAGCACTGTACTAAGCACTTGGGAAGTACAAGTTGGCAACATATAGAGACAGTCCCTACCCAACAGTGGGCTCACAGTCTAGAAATCACAGTCTAGTCATCGTGGGCAGGGAATGCATCCACCAACTTTGCTGTACTGCACTCTCCCTAGCGCTTAGTACAGTGGTCTGCACACCATAAGCTCTCAGTAAATACCACTGATTGACTGTTTCAAGAGGGATGCCCGAGTTCCCCTAGATAGGTTCTGGGGATGGAAAAGGGGACTCAGGAGATCCAGAAAAGGGGAATCAGGAGCCCCACCTCCCCTGTGCCTCCTGCCCCTGGCCGACACTTGGCCCTCCCCCCGGCTCCACCTGCCCCCAATTTGCCCCCTCCCACCCTCCAGCTCTCCTACCCCCCCTCAGCTGGTCCCCCCCCGTCCCCCGGCCCCGCAGGGCCCCGCACACTCCCGCCCCCCGCCGCAGCCCTCTCCACGAGCCATCTGGCACCAGCACAGGGGAGGCAAATTAGACTGTTTAGCAGGAAGTGGAAAAGATCATTTGCCAACCCAGCTTTCCAAAAGGCGAAAAGGAATGGAGGCAGGGAAGCGGGACGGGTGGGGGGAAAGCCATTTTCTGGAAGCGGCAGGAAGGCCGGCTGGCTTTGGGGGACGCTGAGCTGGAGTTGATGAGCTCTGCTGGACAGACTCATTGCTGGCAGGGAGCAGGCGGGGTGGGGGGCACCTGGGCATGGGAATATTCAGGCTGGGTCAGCCGGGCAGGAGGGATGCCCACCCAGGGAGGAGATGGACTACGCTTAGCCTCTTTCGTCCAGCTCCGGCCATGCCCAGGGACACTTGGGGACACTTAATTCTTCCTTCCTTCCTTCCTTCCTTCCTTCCTTCCTTCCTTCCTTCCTTCCTTCCTTCCTTCCTTCCTTCCTTCCTTCCTTCCTTCCTTCCTTCCTTCCTTCCTTCCTTCCTTCCTTCCTTCCTTCCTTCCTTCCTTCCTTCCTTCCTTCCTTCCTTCCTTCCTTCCTTCCTTCCTTCCTTCCTTCCTTCCTTCCTTCCTTCCTTCCTTCCTTCCTTCCTTCCTTCCTTCCTTCCTTCCTTCCTTCCTTCCTTCCTTCCTTCCTTCCTTCCTTCCTTCCTTCCTTCCTTCCTTCCTTCCTTCCTTCCTTCCTTCCTTCCTTCCTTCCTTCCTTCCTTCCTTCCTTCCTTCCTTCCTTCCTTCCTTCCTTCCTTCCTTCCTTCCTTCCTTCCTTCCTTCCTTCCTTCCTTCCTTCCTTCCTTCCTTCCTTCCTTCCTTCCTTCCTTCCTTCCTTCCTTCCTTCCTTCCTTCCTTCCTTCCTTCCTTCCTTCCTTCCTTCCTTCCTTCCTTCCTTCCTTCCTTCCTTCCTTCCTTCCTTCCTTCCTTCCTTCCTTCCTTCCTTCCTTCCTTCCTTCCTTCCTTCCTTCCTTCCTTCCTTCCTTCCTTCCTTCCTTCCTTCCTTCCTTCCTTCCTTCCTTCCTTCCTTCCTTCCTTCCTTCCTTCCTTCCTTCCTTCCTTCCTTCCTTCCTTCCTTCCTTCCTTCCTTCCTTCCTTCCTTCCTTCCTTCCTTCCTTCCTTCCTTCCTTCCTTCCTTCCTTCCTTCCTTCCTTCCTTCCTTCCTTCCTTCCTTCCTTCCTTCCTTCCTTCCTTCCTTCCTTCCTTCCTTCCTTCCTTCCTTCCTTCCTTCCTTCCTTCCTTCCTTCCTTCCTTCCTTCCTTCCTTCCTTCCTTCCTTCCTTCCTTCCTTCCTTCCTTCCCTCTCCCCCTAGTCCCCCTCTCCATCCCCCCCATCTTACCTCCTTCCCTTCCCCACAGCACCTGTATATATGTATATATGTTTGTACATATTTATTACTCTATTTATTTATTTATTTATTTATACATATCTATTCTATTTATTTTATTTTGTTAGTATGTTTGGTTTTGTTCTCTGTCTCCCCGTTTTTAGACTGTGAGCCCACTGTTGGGTAGGGACTGTCTCTATATGTTGCCAATTTGTACTTCCCAAGAGCTTAGTACAGTGCTCTGCAAATAGTAAGCGCTCAATAAATACGATTGATGATGATGATGGCTTAATCTGCCTTTGGTCTCCACTGAGGTTTCTCAGAAGGGGAGAGAGAGGGGTGACACTCCCACCAGGAGAAATACAGTACGTGGGGAAGGAGCAGGGCCTAGCCGAAGGAGACTTGAGTTCTAATCCCAGCTGAGTCACTGGCCGGTTGTGTGACCTTGGGCAAGTCACTCGACCTCTCTGGACCTCAGCTTCCTCTTCTGTAAATGCTTCCTCCTTCTAGACTGTGAGCCCGCTGTTGAGTAGGGACCGTCTCTATATGTTGCCAACTTGTACTTCCCAAGCGCTTAGTACAGTGCTCTGCACACAGTAAGCGCTCAATAAATACGATTGAATGAATGAATGAATAAATAGGGATAAACTCACTGTGGCATTTGTTAACTTCCTACAATGTACCAAACACTAGGTTGAAATAGGTACGAAACAATGAGAACAGACAAAGTTCCGGTCCCTCCAAGAGGGAGGGAGAGTAGGTCTCAAATTATCATTTCATAGATGAGGTCACTGAGGCACAGAGCAACTAAGTGACTAGTCCAAGGTCCCACAGCAGGCAAGGAGAAGAGTCAGGATTAGAACCCAGATCACCTGATTCCCAACACTGTGTCCTTTCCAGTAAATCCTCCCCGAGGGTTAGGCAGGGACCTCTCCTTGCCCCTGCCCCTGAGCCACGGTGGGCTACTGCTAGTCTACGGCCAGTCAGAATGTCGTGTGCCCTTGGGCAAGTCACTTAACTTCTAGGGGCCTCAGTTGCCTCATCTGTAAAATGGGGATTAAGACTGTGAGCACCATATGAGACACGGATTGTGTCCACTTGATTATCTCGTATCTATCGCAACACTCAGAACAGTGCCTGATACATAGTAAAAGCATGGTACACACCATCAAAAAAGAAATAAAAATTACCCAGCTCTCTCCGAGTGTGGCTCCCTTGAGTGGACAGAGGGGTGGGTTTCGGAAGCAGCGCGGTCCGGTGGAAACTACACAGGCTCAAGAGTCACTGGACCTGGGATCTAATACCGCCTCTGCCACGTGGCTGTAGCATGTGACCTTAGGCAAGTCACTTCACTTCTCGGTGCCTCCGTTTCCCCATCTGTGAGCCCCATGTGGGACAGGATCTATGTCCAACCCAGTACTTGTCACCTGATAAGCACTGAACAAATGCCCCATTAGTTATTATGATGGAGCGGTCTCCATCCTTCCAACTGTGAGCTTCTCCTCCGGTCAGGATCTTCACATCCTTTGCCCCTGGCTTTCGCCCCTGAAAGTTATTCGTCCGCTGCCAGTTTCTAGATTTGCTTCTGTCCGTTTTCTGGCTAACAGGGAACCTATGGCTAGGGGCCCAACTGGCTTAAGAGCAGGGGTTTGGGAGTCAGAGGGTGTGGGTTCTAATCCCTGCTCCGCCACTTGTCTTCTGGGTGACCTTGGGCAAGTCACTCTGCTTCTCTGTGTTTCAGCGTGGTTCAATGGAAAGGGCCTGGGCTTTGGAGTCAGAGGTCATGGGTTCAAATCCCAGCTCCGCCGCTCGTCAGCTGTGTGACTTTGGGCAAGTCACTTAACTTCTCTGGGCCTCAGTTACCTCATCTGTAACTGGGATTAATTTACAGTTCACTGGGATAAAATGGGGATTAAGACTGTGAGCCCCATGTGGGACAACGTGATCACCTTGTACTTCCCAAGCACTTAGTACAGTGCTCTGCACACAGTAAGCGTCCAATAAATATGATTGAATGAATGAATGAATGCTTTGCACATAGTAAGCGTTTAATAAGTGCCATTATTATTATTATTCTCTGGGCCTCAGTTACATCATCTATAAAATGGGGATTGAGACTACAAGTTCCATGTGGGACAGAGACTGTGTCCAATCCGATTTGCTTGTAACCACCCCAGTGCTTAGTACAGTGCGGGCATATAGTAAGCACTTAACAAAGACCATTACTGTTATTATTATTATCATCATCACAATCATGGCATTTTCAGATAAATGTCAGGAGCCCATTGCTGACGAGGGAGAGGGTGAGACCTCCTGCCGATCATTTTTTTCCCGAGGGGCCGAGGTTCTGTCAGTGCTCTGGGGCAGTCCTGGCACCCGCCTGCCTCGGTAGGGCCAGAAGGAAGAGCTGAATGGTGGCCGGAGCAGGGTGGGGGTGAGGATGGGCTCCTCTCTGAGGCCTGACCTTATGGTGATGGTGGCTGGGTCACGTGGCGAGGGAAAAGGGGTGAGCTAGAAGGGAGCCAGTGCAGCCGCCTGTTTATTGAGCGCTTGCTGGATGCGGAGCACTGTGCTGAGCGCTTGGGAAGTACAGTGCAGCAACAGAGAGAAGATAGCCCCTGCCCACAACGGGCTCCCAGTCTGGCTCAACGGAAAGAGCCCGGGCTTTGGAGGCAGAGGTCATGGGTTCAAATCCCGGCTCTGCCAACTGTCGGCTGTGTGACTCTGGGCAAGTCACTTAACGTCTCTGGGCCTCAGTTACCTCTTCTGGAAAATGGAGATTGAGACTGTGAGCTCCCCGTGGGACAACCTGATCACCTTGTAACCTCCCCAGCGCTTAGAACAGTGCTTCGCACATAGTAAGCGGTTAACAAATGCCAACATTATTATTATTATTGTTATTAGGGGTGAGGGTTAGGCCTAGGGAAGTACCACTTTGACCTTTCTGGACAAGTCCCAAGGCCTCATGAAACCTCTGAGGATTCAATGGGCTCCTCCAGCTCCTTCCAGGCCCAGACGACCCTGAAAGCACCAGACGAGTCCTTAAGACATCCGAAGAGGCTTAGAAGGGTGGAGGCTTTCTCCTACTCACCCAATCTCTCTCCCAACGTTTTCTTCTCTCACGCTCCTTTACTCTGCCCTCCTCTCCCTCCTCTCCCTCTCCCTTTCACTTCTCCCTCTTCTCTCTCTCAAATTCGTACAGCCCCAGGGGGGCATGGACGGGCTTGTCAGCTTCTTCCACTGTCTTCCAAACCGTCATGTGTTCCCAGCTAAAATGGAGTCAGGAGGTTTTCATGTCAGCTCTTCCACATGCCTGCTGAGTGACCCTGGGCAAGTTACTTATTTTCTCTGCACCTTGGGATTCCTCATCAGTAAAATGGGGATTAAATACCTCTCCTCCCTCCCTCTACTATGAGCCCCATGGGGGCCAGGGACTGTGTCTCATTTAATTATTTTAGCACTGTGCTGGCACGCAGTAACTGCTTAATAAATGTTAGCATTGTCATCATTATTAGTATAATTGTTATCATCATCATTATGAGGTATCCTTTGGGAGGATTGATTTTGTTTTTTCCAGAAAAGCACCTTTGCTTTGCAACTGTGCTGGTGGTTGTTTCTGTGGATTCACTCCAATCGATCAATCAATCAATTATATTTATTGAGTGCTTACTGTGTACAGGGCACTGTACTAAGTACTTGGAAGAGTACAATATAACGGATACATTTCCTGCCCACAATCTAGAGTAGCCATTCTCCTTCAGACAGAGGGAACCAGCAAAGTCACTGCAAGGTTCTAGTTCTCCTCCTTCCTTTCCCCTCTCCACGCAGTCCTTCTCTTTCTTTTTCCTTCTCTTTTTCCTTTTGGAAAAGTAATTTCATGGCTCATGCACTTAAGATTCCATCAGGAAGGGGGGCCTTTGATCAGGCTAGCAGATGCTCCTGCTGGGCTTTCACTGGCACAAGGCGATTCCTTTAATTAACACAGTGTGGTTTTATAGGCCTCGGCGCCATTCTCTCCAGGACCAGCCTCACTAAGAGCCCAGCTGGTGGAGTCTCTGCTCCTCTGGGAACCGGGGAGAAGGGGGGACAATTAAGGCAGGGCCCCCGACCCACCTTTCTGCCCCTATTTCAGGCTGGGGCTGGGACCTTCTCCTCACCTCCCCCTCTATACTGTAAGCTCACTGTGGGCAGGGAATGTGTCTGACATATTGTCCCTCGATCTCATCTATCTCACTGCCAACCTCTCGCCCACTTCCTGCCTCTGCTCTGGAAAGCCCTCCCTTCTCAAATCGGACAGGCAATTACTCTCTCCCCCTGGCTCAGTGGAGAAGAGCCTGGACTTTGGAGTCAGAGGTCATGGGTTCAAATCCCGGCTCCACCAAATGTCAGCTGGGTGACTTTGGGCAAGTCACTTCACTTCTCTGGGCCTCAGTTCCCTCATCTGTAAAATGGGGATGAAGACTGTGAGCCCCCCGTGGGACAACCTGATCACCTTGTAACCTCCCCAGCGCTTAGAACAGTGATTTGCACATAGTAAGCGCTTAATAAATGCCATCATTATTATTATTATTGAAGGCCCATCTCCTCCAAGAGGCCTTCCCTAACTAATCCCTCCTCTCCTCTTCTCCCTCTCCCTACTGCGTTGCCCTGACTTGCTCCCTTTATTCATCTCCCCCTCCCAGCCCCACAGCACCTATGTACATATCTGTAATTTATTTATATTAATATCTGCCTCCCCCTCTAGCCTGTAAACTCACTGTGGGCAGGGAATGTGTCCGTTTATTGTTATATCTTACTCTCAAAAGCATTTAGTGCAGTGTTCTGCACACAGCAAGTGCTCCATAAATACGATTGAATAAATGAATGAATATAATGTTATATTATACTCTCCCAAATGCTTAGTATAGTGCTCTGCACATAGTAAGCACTCAGTAAATGCGATTAACTGACTGACCAGCATTCCCCAGTGTAGGTCGGGCCACCTGAGACATGGGGCTTTTGCTAAAACCAGTGGGGTCAGCTTGTCCGTTGGCCAGTGCTGGACCCCACCCCCAGGGAAAGGCTGGGAGAGGATAAACAGACAGTCATGTTGGAGTCTGGGTGGGTAGCAGCACACTGGGGTTCTGAATTTCCAACTGACTGTCCTTCCCAGGGAATGTAGCACTCCCCTGCTAGACTGGCAGCTCCCTGAGGGTAGGGAAGTGGTTACTAACTGTATTGTTCTCTCCCAAATGCTTAGTAATAATAATAATCACATTTGTTAAGTGCTTACTATGTGCCAAGCACTGATCTAAGCGTTGGGGTAGATACAAGATACTCAGGTTGTCCCACGTAGGGCTCACAGTCTTAATTCCCATTTTACAGATGAGGGAACTGAGGCACAGAGAAGTGAAGTGACTTGCCCAAAGTCACACAGCTGACAAGTGGCAGAGGCGGGATTAGAACCCATGACCTCTGACTCCCAAGCCCAGGCTCTTTCCACTGAGCCTAGCTGCTTCTCCATATCTACCAATTCTGTCTTTTAGACTGTGAGCCCACTGTTGGGTAGGGACTGTCTCTATATGTTGCCAACTTGTACTTCCCAAGTGCTTAGTACAGTGCTCTGCACACAGTAAGCGCTCAATAAATATGATTGATTGATTGATTGATTGATTTTTGTACTCGCCCAAGCGCTAAGTAAAGTGCTCTGCACATAGTAAGTGCTCAATAAATACCACTGATTGATGTCTATCAGCTCTATGGTCCTCTCCCAAGCACTCTGACCAGAATAAGCACTCAATCGGTGTGATGGATTGATAACTTGATTGATTGATTGATTGATTGGAATCTCTTAAACAAATAATCCCTTCTTCCCCCCTCTTCTGCCAGCAGTCATGAAGAAAATTCAGAACCTTTAATCCCCAGCCCCTGAAACAGAACCTGACAAGTCATGAATACTGATTGAGGATGGTGGTGGGGTCGGCTCCTCCCGCGATTCCCAATCAACCCCGAGTACGAAGTCTGATTGGTTGGAGCATCCGGCAGGAATGAAACTTTCCATGGGGGAATTTCCTGAGAGCAGTCGCTGGGCCCCAAGGAGAGGAGGACAGCTGGATGCGGGAAACCTAATCTGGGCCCCAAAATGATGCTTCTAGTGTGCTTCCTTAGCCGGAATGAAAAAAAAATGAATCAGTCGAGCCCCGCTCGGAGGTCAAACCCCGCTCCTCGAGGCCTGATGCTTAGGCGGGGAGGGTGATTTGAAAAGACACATCACGTAGACTGGGGCTTTGGCTACCTGCCGGATGCGTCGTCGCTGGGGAATGATTAGACGATCACTCTTGCCTCCCCAATGAGTCCAAGGGAGGTGAACACAGGCCCAGAAAATGGATTCCTTCTCTAATCTGGAACATACCCCTGGGGGATTCTCACACTCAGACCCCCGCCTGGAGAGACAAGTACCCTAAAATATCATGGGGTGGTTAGGGTTAGACATGTGTGTATCTCTGTGTATCTCTTCTTCTCTACCTGTCCCTTGGTATCTCTGATTGTAACTCCCCATAGACTGTAAGATCCTTGTGAACAGGGAGCATGGCTACCATGATCATGGCTTCCAGGTCCTTCTGACTCCAGGCCCTAGCCTGGACGGAGGTGAGTTCTCTGGCCACAGAGAGCTTACAGTCTAGAGGACGCTTAGTAAGCGCTGAACAAATTCAACAATTATCATTATCCTTTATGGCAGAAGCAGAAGCCAGAGAGGCAGGCCAGAAGAGGGCTACTCCTTCCTATGTCCTTCCTCTCAAAAAGTCCACCAACTATCCCCCAGAAAACAGGCCAAATGTCTGAATGCTCTCCGGGATAATCCAGCCCTGAAACTCACCCCCATCTCCACAGAGCACATTCGTTAAGTGCTTAGTATGTGCCAAACGCTGTACTAAGTCCTGGGGTAAACTCAAGATAGTCAGGTCGGACGTGGTCCCTGTCCCATTTGGGACCTATGGTCTAAGGGAGAGGGAGAAGAGGTTTTAAATCTTCATTTGACAGGTGAGGAAACAGGCCCAGAGAGGCAAAATGACCAAGGTCACACAGCAGGCTGGTAGTGGATGCAGGATTAGAACCCAGGTCTCCTGACCCCCATTCCATTCCACAGTAGTTGGGTGGTGCTCTGAGCTCCTCGTAAAAAAGGGCCGGGGGTGGGACAGACAACTCCTTAGGGCCCCTGAGAGGGGATTAGGGGAACGTGGCCTGGGATCCGATCCCATCCTTTTCATTTTTCCCTGGAACCGGAAGGGAGGGGCTGGTTGGGACCCCACTGGGAGGGAGGATTCTCTGGGGAGAGGGGATTTTCCCAACTCCCCTTCCTTCTTCCTCCCTAGCCCTCCTCCCTCTCCCCAGGCAAGCAAGGCCCACACCATCCTTACCCCTCCTCTTCCCCCTTCTTTTCGACTTTTGAGAAAAAAAAATGAATAATCATCGTTTATGGGGTGAGTTCTTTTAAAAGCAAATGGAAACACGTCCCCGGTGCTGATATAGGTTGTGCTTTTTTTTTTTCCTTTTAAACAGTATCCATTTAAATGCAGATTTCTCCAGGCTCCTATGTAGAGCTCGGAAGCGATGCCTTTCAATATAAATGTTAATAAGAAAGTAAACATCAAAATCAAAATTTCTCCATGAGGGACAACTGCTATTTCCGACTGTACTTATCCTCCTTTCTCTGCTTTCTTCCTCCTCCTCCTCACCGACGACAGCCTCTTTCCACCCTCTTCTCCCTTGCAAAAATGGCTTCTGCCTTCTCTATTTCTTTTCAGTGAAGAATTCACCTCTCCAAACTTAAAGAGATGACAAAATTTGGAACTGGGGCCTCTAGAAGGAGGGCGAGGAGCTCATTCATTTATTCATTCATTCACTCAGTCGTCTTTATTGAGCACTTACCGTGTGCGTTGTACTCCCAGAAAGATTCCTTCTCCGCAGTCAGTCAATCAGTGGTATTTATTGAGTGCTTATCATGTGCAGAGCATTGTACTAAGCGGGTGGGAGAGTACACTACAAGAGTATTAGAGGACATGTTTCCTGTCTAATAAGCTTATGGTCTCTAGGAAGTAACCAAGAGAGGGTGGAAGGGTCAGTCCATCATGACATTGGCGAGGAAGCGTGGCAGGAGAGGAGTCCTTTGAAGAAGTAATAGTTATAATATTTATTAAGCACTTACTGTATGCAGAGCACTGTACTAAGTGCTTTGAACGCCTCTTAGCCAAAGGCTGTGGTCGGCACAGCAGGGAAACAGAAGGGATTTCATTGTAAACATCTTTTAGGCAGAGAACATGTATTTTACTTTCTTTGTACTTTCCTAAAAGCCTACTGCACTCGATAAATGCTAGCGCTTAGAACAGTGCTTGACACATAGTAAGCGCTTAACAAATGCCATTATTATTTTACATCTGCGTGTCCTCTTGCATTCAAGAGAGATCAGATCAAACATATGGGGTCTTGTCAGTGGATTCAAGATTAATTTCTGCTCACGCAGAGGCCCCCTTCTAGACTGTGAGCCCGTTGTTGGGTAGGGGGACTGTCTCTATATGTTGCCAACTTGGACTTCCCAAGCGCTTAGTACAGTGCTCTGCACACAGTAAACCCCCCAATAAATAAATACCATTGAATGAATTATTTTAATCTAATCCTGGCTCCGCCACTTGTCTGCTGTGTGACCTTGGGCAAGTCACTTAACTGCTCTGGGCCTCAGTTGCCTCATCTGTAAAATGGGGATTAAAAGTGTAAGCCCCACGTGAAGCAACTTGATTACCCTGAATCTACTCCAGCGATTAGAACAGTGCTTGACACATAGTAAGCGGTTAACAAATATCATTATTATTATTATTATTATTGATTTTGGACTGATCTTCATACTCAGTTGCTTCCGTGTTGTGTAATTTATTTTTAATATCAGTGTCCACTGCAAAACTATTAACTCCCTTTTTAATAGTATTTGTTAAGCACTTTCCATGTGCCAGGCACTGTACTAATCGCTGGGGAAGATAAAAGATAATCAGGTTGGACACCATCCATGTCTTACATGGAGCTCACAGTCTTAATCTCCATTTTGCAGATATGATAATGGAGGCACAGAGAAGTTAAATTCATTCATTCAGTCAGTCATCTTTATTGAGCGCTTACTGTGTGCAGAGCACTGTACTAAGCGCTTGGGAAGTACAAGTTGGCAACGTATAGAGACAGCTCTACCCAACAATGGGCTCAAATGACTTGCAGCAGATAGGTGGAGGAGCCAACATTAGAACATTAGATATTAGAGAAGCAGCGTGGCTCACTGGAACGAGCCCGGGCTTTGGAGTCAGAGGTCATGGGTTCAAATCCCGGCTCCGCCAGTTGTCAGCTGTGTGACCTTGGGCAAGTCACTTAACTTCTCTGTGTCTCAGTTAACCCATCTGTAAAATGGGGGTTAAGACTGTGAGCCCCCCGTGGGACAACCTGATCACCTTGTAACCTCCCCAGTGCTTAGAACAGTGCTTTGCGCATAGTAAGTGCTTAATAAGTGCTATAAAAAAACCCTCAGGTCCTTCTTAGTCCACGGTGCATGTTCTATCCAGTAGGACGCATTCCTTGTGGACAAGGATCCTGTCAGCTTCTGAGTCCCTGATCCATGCTCTTTCATCATCATCATCATCATCATCAATCGTATTTATTGAGCGCTTACTGTGTGCAGAGCACTGTACTAAGCGCTTGGGAAGTACAAGTTGGCAACATATAGAGACAGTCCCTACCCAATAGTGGGCTCACAGTCTAAAAGGTGGAGACAGAGAACAAAACCAAACATACTAACAAAATAAAATAAATAGAATAGATATGTACAAGTAAAATAAATAAATAAATAAATAAATAGAGTAATAAATATGTACAAACATATATCCATATATACAGGTGCTGTGGGGAAGGGAAGGAGGTAAGATGAGGGGGATGGAGAGGGGGATGAGGGGGAGAGGAAGGAAGGGGCTCAGTGTGGGAAGGCCTCCTGGAGGAGGTGTGCTCTCAGTAGAGCCTTGAAGGGAGGAAGAGAGCTAGCTTGGCCGAGAGCTCTTTCCACTAGGCCTCTCTCCCCTGCTGCTCCCCCGGCCAACCGTAGCTTGTCCCTCTCTTTTTCCTGTCAGAGCCCTAGACGTGCGATCAGAGCTGTGTCTAATCGGCATTAAGCAACAGCAGCCCCAATATCACCCCACTCATCGATCCCTCTAATGTCCACATCCACAGTCTCTGGCAGACAAATCCTTTCTTGTCCCTGACAAGACTCTCTCCTTCCTCCTAATCTATTATTTTACTGGTCCATATTTGCTATTCTATTTATTTTATCTTGTTAATATGCTTTGTTTTGTTGTCTGTCTTCCCCTTCTAGACTGTGAGCCCGCTGTTGGGTAGGGACCGTCTCTAGATGTTGCCAACTTGGACTTCCCAAGCGCTTAGTACAGTGCTCTGCACACAGTAAGCGCTCAATAAATATGATTGAATGAATGAATGATTCCTAACTGGCTCAAACCACCAAGTTCACCGCTCTCCGGTCTCCCTTCCTCGTGCCTGCCCTTCGTCTGGCTTTTTTCTCTCACCATTGGTCCGATTCTCTTTCCCCAGCCCTGGTCCTCCCGTCCCGTGGCCAATGTTTGAGATTGCTCCGACCTCCTACCTTGGATGGAGGAGATCACTACCTTTAACGACGTGCCTGAAAGGCACCCTGGGCACCCATTCACAGGGCAAACAAGTAACCCCACATCGGTCAATACCACCTACTGAGCGCAGAGCACTGTACTAAGCGCTTGGGAGCTCTTTCAAAACAGGGAATGTGTCATTTCTGCATTCTGTACTTCTTCGAGTGGGCGCTGAATAAATACTACTGTGACTATTACTGCTAAGTCATGAGTTCTAATGCCACTTGTCTGCTATATGACCTTGGACAAGTCACTTCACTTCTCTGTCCCTCAGTTCCCTCATCTGTAAAATGGAGATTAAGACTGTGAGTCCCAAGAGGGACTGGGACTGTGTCCAACCTGATTATCTTGTATCGACTCCATATCTTAGTAAAGTGCTGACCCATAGGAAGCTCATTGTGAACAGGGAATGTGTCTGCCAACTCTGTTGTATTATACAAACCCAAGCACTTAGTATAATGGTCTGCACATAGTAATAATAATAATAATGATGATGGTATTTGTAAAGTGCTTACTATGTGCAAAGCACTGTTCTAAGCACTGGGGAGGTTACAAGGTGATCAGGTTGTCCCACGGGGGGCTCACAGTCTTAATCCCCATTTTACAGATGAGGTAACTGAGGCCCAGAGAAGTGAAGTGACTTGCCCAAAGTCACACAGCTGACAATTGGCAAAGCTGGGATTTGAACCCATGACCTCTGACTCCAAAGCCCGTGCTCTTTTCCACTGAGCCACGCTGCTGCTCTCATTGTGAACAGGGAATGTGTCTGCCAACTCTGTTGTATTATACAAACTCAAGCGCTTAGTATAATGTTCTGCACATAGTAATAATAATAATAATGATGATGGTATTTGTTAAGCGCTTACTATGTGCAAAGCACTGTTCTAAGTGCTGGGGAGGTTACAAGTTAATCAGGTTGTCCCACGGAGTGGGCTCAAAGTCTTAATCCCCATTTTACAGATGAGGGAACTGAGGCTTAGAGAAGTGAAGTGACTTGCCCAAAGTCACACAGCTGACAGTTGGCAGAGCTGGGATTTGAACCCATGACCTCTGACTCCAAAGCCTGTGCTCTTTTCCACTGAGCCACGCTGCTTCTCACTAAGCGCTCAATAAATACCACGTATGATTGTCCCCCGCTTTTAGACTGTTGGGTAGGGACTATCTCTATATGTTGCCAACTTGTACTTCCCAAGTGCTTAGTACAGTGCTCTGCACACAGTAAGCGCTCAATAAATACGATTGATTGATTGATTGCAAGTGCTTAACAAATACCACTAAAAAAAAAAAACATTGTTAGTGTTATCCCCTGGTGGAGCAGGGCAGTCCATCTTGGTCCTCAGAGCTCTGTGGCTAATGGCTTGCCTTGCCTGTTCTTCTTTTCTCCGCTGCAGACCTGCGTAGAATGACCGCTGGCTTCATGGGCATGGCCGTGGCCATCATCCTCTTCGGCTGGATTATTGGGGTGCTGGGCTGCTGCTGGGACCGAGGCCTTATGCAGTATGTGGCGGGGCTTCTCTTCCTCATGGGAGGTAAGGGGACTCTTTGGAAATGGACGCTTCCGTCTTTCTATTTCAGGACACCCTTTCAAGCAAGGAGGCTGGGATGCTTCGGGGTGGCGGAAGGAAGGCGGGCAAAACCAAATCTGGGGGACGAGGCCAAAATCTGCGGATCTTCTCCGTCCACGACCTATCTCCCTCGCCTGCACACGTTTGGGGAAAATGCTCTGTGGCCTGAGGCTCAGCTGGAGGCTACGGAGGGCCTGGAGCAGGGAACCCACCAGATGATGATAATAATTATGATAATAGTAATAATAGTAGGAGTATTTGTTAAGCACTTCCTATGTACTAAGCGCTGGGGTAGATACAAGGTAGTTGGGTTGGACACAATCCTTGTCCCACACTGGGTTCACAGTCTTAATCCCCATTTTACAGATGAGGTAACTGAGTGGTGGGGAGATGAGAGGTTAGTCAGGGAAGGTTTCCTGCAGGAGGTGTGCTTTTAGTCGAGCTTTTGCGGATTCTAATCCCGGCTCTGCCACTTGTCTGCTGTGTGACTTTGGGCAAGTCACTTCACTCTCTTTGACTCAGTTCCCTCAGCTGAGAAATGGGGATTAAAGGCTACTCTAGAGATTAAAGGCTAGAGAAGCAGCGTGGCTCAGTGGAAAGAGCCCGGGCTTTGGAGTCAGGGGTCACGGGTTCGAATCCAGGCTCTGCCACTTGTCAGCTGTGTGACTTTGGGCAAGTCACTTCACTTCTCTGGGCCTCAGTTCCCTCATCTGCAAAATGGGGATGAAGACTGTGAGCCCCCCATGGGACAACCTGATCTCCTTGTAACCTCCCCAGTGCTTAGAATAGTGCTTTGCACATAGTAAGCGCTTAATAAATGCCATTATTATATTATTATTATTATTACTCTCTCTGCCTTAGACTATGAGCTCCATGTGTGACCTGATTATCTTGTATCTACTCCAGTGTACCCCAGTGCTTAGTTCAGTACCAGGCACATAATAAGCACTTAACAAATACCATTGTCATTAGTAGTAGTAGTAGTAGCAGTAGTAGTAGTAGTATTATTTCACGATGGGGAGAGTGGGGATCTGTCAGTTATGAAGGGGAAAGGTGGTCCAGGCAGGAGGAAGGATGCAAGAAAGATGACTTTGAGGCCCAGTGAGTAGGACAGTATTAGAAGGGTAAAACGTATAAAAATAATACTAATAATAATGATGGCATTTATTAAGCGCTTACTATGTGCAAAGCCAGTTCTAAGCACCGGGTAGGTTATAAAGTGATCAGATTGTCCCATGGGGGGCTCACAGTCTTAATCCCCATTTTACAGATGAGGTAACAGAGGCCCAGAGAATAATATAATAATAATAATAATAATAATAATAATAATAATAATGGCATTTATTAAGCGCTTACTATGTGCAAAGCACTGTTCTAAGCACTGGGGAGGTTACCAGGTGATCAGGTTGTCCCACATGGGACTCACACTCTTAATCCCCATTTTACAGATGGGGTAACCGAGGCACAGAGAAGTTAAGTGACTTGCCCAAAGTCACACAGCTGACAATTGGTGGAGTCGGGATGTGAACCCATGACCTCTGACTCCAAACCCGGGCTCTTGCCACTGAGCCACGCTGCTGACGTGTTACGGTGGGAGAGGAGCCGGGTTAGACTGGGAGGAGAGAGATGACTGATGTTCTTAAAGCTGTTGGTCGGGAGTTTCTTCTTGTCATGGAGATGGGCGGACAAGCGTTGGAGGTTAGGACTGGGTTGGTGCGATTCCCCTGCCTCTCCTTGACCCCACCCGCTTTGGATAGGGATAGGGGAGAGTTTGCAGGACTGTACCAGCAGTTTCTTTCAACTTTTGGGTAACGGTCCCCTTCCCTTCATGGTCCACATGAGGGTCCCCCGGGGGTCACCCAGTTTCCCCGGCCCTGTTCTTCCCTCCCCTCTCACAAAGCACTGGTGGCCCCAGATTGGGGCTGACACGGGCCTCCCCCCAGCTGACCATCCCTCAGCTCAGAACACCATTCCCACTGCTCGAACCAGGCTGATGGCAGAGGCGGTCTCCTGCTCAGCCAGAGCCAGGAAATTCCTCTGGGAAACTGGGCGAAGCCCCATCCTGGGGGCTGGGGAAATCCCCAAGATGAAGGCCGGAACCTCAAAGAGCTAGAACAGTATTTAGAGTCCAGGGAGGGAGGGAGAGGCCTCAATGTCCCCAGCCAGAGTCACCTGAAGCCAGGCAGTGAGTCAATTGTGTTTATTGAGCACTTACTTTGTGCGGAGCACTGTACTAAACCCCTCTTCCTAGGCCTTTGGTCAGCCCTGGGGGCCATCCCCCAATTCTGCTCTGGCTAATGAATGTGCAGAATTGGCTTCTATCATCAAGACAAGACATGCCCAAGAGAGTAAAAGGTGCCAAAGCAAAAATTTAAAAAAAAAAATCAAATTATAGTGGTTATGGTCGTGCGGTCTTCTAGCCACCCCCTGGCAGCCTCCCCCTGCCTGGTAATGGCACACGTTGGCTTGGACCGGATTGGGCAGGCGCCAGATAGATTTCACTCAGAAGCCAATTTCCTGCAGGCACCGAAGCAGCTGAGGCTCTCGTCTCGCCGGGTTTAAGAGAAAAGCGGTTCAGAGCTGAGCCCCCCGCCCTCATCAGCCGTTAAAGATGGGGTGTCTCCCGCAGCCAACTCCACCAACCCCCCGAGCAGGGGTACGGGAAGGAGGCCAGGCATACCCGTGAACCAGCTTGGCAGGAGGCAACCAAGCAACAGCCTTTTTTAAACTTTTGGGCTCGGTCCAAGAATCTACTAGTCCCATGGGCAGGAACTGGCCCAGCCCAATGGCAAGCAGTGAAGTCCCAGGATCAGCTGGGTCAGAAACTCCGAGCTACCAGTAATGACAAGAATAATATTAATAAGAATAATCCCCTCAGCCATGTACTCTGGTCTTCTCTTCCTCTGTTGAATAAGGGCAGGGTCTTTGTTTCCCCCAGCCCAGGGCAGATAACAATAATAATAATAATAATAATAATAATAATAATAATATTACTAGTGTTTGCTAAGTGTTTATCTTGTGACTCAGATGTGAGACAGATGCCCTCCTGGGACAGCCCAAGAGACCAGGGCCAAGAGATGATCTGAGGAGTTTGGTTTTCAAGAGAGGTGTGAGGTTTGGGGGACAGTGCTGTGTCCAAGGGCTGGAAGTTCTGCTTGATGACGGTATGTTCCATCCCCCTGATGCCAGCTGCAAGTAAAGGAGGGCGTACCAAACAAAAGCAGGGGATTGTATCTACTTCCTCTATTGGTGCTTTCCCAAAAGTGCCACGCAATGTTCCTCACAGAGTAAGCACCCAATAAATCCCACCGACGGCTTGATCCTGCCGATTCCCTTTGAGGAACAGTTGTGGCATTCCCAGACCATCCCTCCTGGACAGTAATAAGAGAGGCTGGTATTCCTAGGGCCCATCCATGAGCGTTGAACCCCTCGTAAGCTCCTTGTGGGCAGTGAACTCACGCAGTGTGCACCGTCGTGCGCTCCCTGGCAAAACAGCCATCTCGGGGGAGAGTGGAGGAGGCAGTGAGGGGCCAGTCCTAGCCTGTGGGCACCCTCATTGGGTCCAGTCTGAGCTGTTTCCTGGTTTGGGGTGGGCCTCTCTCAAAGATTGGGGGCTGGAGTGCTGGGGAATTTCAACAGGAGCGAGGGTTCTGTCTCCCTAAAAGCAACCGGGGCCCTGCCGCTGAAGCAAGAATGGAGGGGTGCAGCCCCTGCCCCAGAAATCCTCCCCCAGGCCCGTGGCCACCGTGAGTGGTGAGCATCCCCACGGAGAGCCCCACAACCCACCCTTCCCACGCCCCCACTCACCCCACCTCTCCTCCACCCGCCACGCGCGCCATTTCCTACGGGCACATGCGGAGCAGAGTCCCTTGACCTGCCTGTTGGCTGATAGCGTTGCAGAGGAGGGTAATTAAGCAATAATTGATATTCCGGGCAGGTCTGCACAAAGCAATCAAGTGCTCTTGAGAGCCGAACGAGGCTGAGGCATTTAGCTCAAGCACAGACGGCGTTTGCTGCACATCAGCTTCTCCGCATCCACGTGCGCCACTGCCGAGCTGGGCGGAAACCTGGCTTTCTTCCCCCCTTTTTAGGTTTATTCTAGAATCTGGGGAGAGGGCAGGGGACTCGGAATTGACCTCTCACCCGGGGATTTGTCATGAGGGCAGAGGTGGGGAGGAGGTGGAGACGGAAGGGGAGAGGACTTAAGGAGTGAGAGCTTTGAGGAAAGACCAGACTTGGGGTTGTTGGGAAGAGGGGAATCTCCAGTCCCAACTCAGAAGATTTAAGTGGCCTGGGGTGAGCGAGTCTGGGGTCTGGCCTGAAACATGGCCTCACCCCAAAGTGGAATCGGTCTATTGGTGGAATTTATTAAGCGCTTTCTGTCTGTGGAGCTCTGAACTAAATGATTGGAAGAATGCAGTGCTCTACACATAGTAAGAGCTCAGTGAATATCGTTGATTGATTGACTAGAGTTGGTAGCCATGATCGCTGCCCACAAAGACCTTACAATCCAGCTAGAAGCTTGTGTGGCGATAGTGATATTGTTCACAGCAGCCACGGCTCAGTCTCTGGTACAATTTCAAAACGAGCCTGAGGGTACGGGCCCGTCTTCCTGTTTTGACATGGACCCAATCAAATAATCAATGGCATTTACTGGGTGTAGAACACTGTACTAAGCGCTTGGGAGAGTAGAATATAACAGAGTTGTTAAGACATTCCCTGCCCACAATGAGCTTACGGTATAGAGGGGGTGCTTAGAACAGTGCTTTCCACATAGTAAACGCTTAATAAATGCCATTATTATTATTATTATTATTATTATCATTATTATTATTATTATCTGGGAGGAGTTGGGTAGTCGGGAGAGGGCAAGTTCCTCTGGGGTTGGCCATCCACATGGCATGGATGCCCAAACTGGCATCATGCAGCTGAAAAGCTAAGAAGGGGAGGCACACGGGAGAAAGGAAGGGGAATTGGCATAGAAAATCCCAGTTGATACTCCCAACTTTTTAACAGCGGCTCTGTTCCCAGACTTAGAAGAAAGCTAGAGGTTTGGGTCGCAAATCAACCTGAAAGGACTGGAAAATACTAGACAACTGTTTCCATGGAGACAGCCAGCTGGGGGGATGTTGTTCTCAATGGTGTCTCCTGATTAGCCGGTGGCTCTGCATGATTGACAGTTGCTGCCCAGAGACTCTGCTGGCTGGGTCCTTTCCCACCTCCCCCGTCCTGCCACTCGCTTGTCTCTGGGGACAGGAATGAGGAGATGGGAAATCTGGGCACGTGATGGTGTTGGGATTCTTTGGGATGGGCTCAGAGCTGAGATTGGTGGTGTGGACAACCAGCAAATATTCTATGTGTTTTGTTAATGCTGTGCATCTAGCTTTACTTCTATTTATTCTGATGACTTGACACCTGTCCACATGTTTTGTTTTGTTGTCTGTCTCCCCCTTCTAGACTGTGAGCCCGTTGTTGGGTAGGGACCGTCTCTATATGTTGCCAACTTCTATTTCCCAAGCGCTTAGTCCAGTGCTCTGCACACAGTAAGCGCTCAATAGATATGATTGAATGAATGAATGAATGAACGACCCCAAGCACCGTGGGAAGCAAGTAGGTCCTGAGTAAGGCTTAACCCAATTGGGAATGATATCGGTTCCTGGCAGAGGGCAGCCTAGCGGAAAGCACCCAGGCCTGAAAGTTGGGAAAACTGGGTTCTAATCCTGGCACCACCACATGTCCATCTGTGACTTTGGGCAATTCACTTCACTTCTCTGGGCCTCAGTTACCTCATCTGTAAGACGGTGATTAAGACTGAACCCCCTGTGGGACACGGATGGGGTCCGAGCTGGTTACCTTGTATCTCCCCCAGTGCTTAGAACTGCCTGGCACGTAACAAGTACCATTTTACAAAAAAAAACCCGCACTTAAATGTTGAGAGAAGCTCTTGGTCAGCTCTCTAGGTAACCACATCCGTACCAGGTTCACTCTGCTTCAGGTTCCTTCCCCTCGGAGGACAAAATCCAGAAGGGGTCATGCCCTTCCCCACCAGAGGCTTAGAGATGGGGAGGTGGTGAGGCTGAGGGCCGCTGGAGCCACCATGAAACCTGACAGATAGAAGCAGGAGGCCAAGATCACTGGAGGATGTCTTCTGCCTGGGTTTCTTTCCTGCCCCCTGCTCCCTAGCAGCTGGCTTCAGGGCCACAAACCCAGCAGCCCCGCTGCCCGTTCCTTTGGCCGAAGGGCTCCGGCGCAGATCAGATGGTGAGGGGTTAAAGAAGAGGCTCGCCGAGTTCTTGACAAGCAATGACTCTGCATTTTCCCCTCCGTCAACCCCCTCCCCATCTCTCCCTTGCTGCTTCTCTCTTCTCCCTCAGCATGTGAGAGAGTGTGCCAGGACTTTAACTCTCGAGATTGCACCCTCCCACCCCTTTCCTCCCTAGAGGACTTTGGTTATGGGGAGAGGGGAAGGGGAAGATCAGGAGGGGAAAGGGGAAGGAGGAAGGGGTCCCCGGAGTCCAGTCCTCCGGCTCACCCCTCACGAGTTTTCAGCTACCAGGACCTCCACCCCCGGGGGCAAATCCACAGATTTCCAGATCCAACACCTGAGATAAATTATGGTGGTCTGGAAAGAAATGAGACTAGTGGTAAGTAAGAACTTAAGAACAGGATATGTATGGAACAGCGGGTTTCGGCTGCAGGTGGACATGTGGAAGAAGAGCCAGTGGATCAGTCAGTCAATGAATGGTATTTATTAAGCTCTTACTGTGTGCAGAGCGTTGTACACTTGGGTGAGGGCAATATAACAGAGTTGGTAGAAACATTCCCTGCCCACAATGAGTGGTCACCACTTTGCTGGCCGGGAAGACCTTTTTGTGGGTGGACAGATTTTTGCCTGGACTGAAGTACAAGGCACTGAGCAATAAGTGTTGCCTAGGCTTCTTGGAAATGGGCTGTACAAGACTAGAGTGAGGTGGAGTTTGTAGTTTGTTTGTTCTCTGGGGCCAAATTTCCAGACAAAGCCCCCGGAGAAAGGCTTCAGGAACTGATCTAATCACCAGCCCCCACAACATTAACGATGGGGACTGGTATTTTTTGAGCACTTTCATTCATTCTATCACATTTATTGAGCAGTTACTGTGTGCAGAGCACTGTACTGAGCGTTTGGAAAGTACAATTCGGCAACAAAGACAATCTCTCCCATACAAAGGGCACACTGTCTAGAAGGGGGAGCAGACAACAAAACAAAACAAGTAGACAGACATCAATAGCATCCAAATAGATAAATGAATTATAGATGTATACACATCATTAATAAAATAACTAGAATAATACACTTACCGTATGCAGCGTGCTGCACTAAGCACTTGGAAGCGCACAATATAACAGAGTTGGTAGACACATTCGTCCTCTAGACTGTAAGCTCGTGGTGGGCAGGGAGTGTGTCAGATTGTTAGAGGGTACTCTCCCCAGCGCTTAGTAGTGCTCTGCACATAGTAAGCCCTCAATAAATACAGCCGACTGGATGACTGACTGCTCACAACAAGTCAGAAGACGAGCTTACAGTCTAGAGGACGTCTTTATAAACCTTCTGAACTTCACTCCTCTCTCCTTCTCTCCCCTCCTGCTTCTCTCTCTCTCTTTCCCTGTCCATCCAACCGTCTCTCCCCTCCACCCCCTCTCCCTGTCCATCCGTCCATTTTTTTCCCTCTCCCTCCCTCTCCCCATCCCCTCCTCCTCCCCCAGGAACGTTCTGCATCATTTCACTGTGCACGTGTGTGGCCGGAATCAACTTCGAGCTGTCACGCTACCCTCGCTACCTGTACGGACTCCCGGATGACATCAGCCACGGCTACGGCTGGTCCATGTTCTGCGCCTGGGGGGGCCTGGGGCTCACCCTCATCTCGGGCTTCTTCTGCACCTTGGCCCCCTCTGTCCAACCTGTCCCCAGGACCAACTGTCCGAAATCCAGACCGGAGAATGGGACAGTATGCTAAAACCACACAAACCAATGCATATATATATATATATATATATAGATATATATATAAAATATACATATATATAAAACTCACCCAAAAGCAAGCTGAGGCCAGTGCCGAGGTAGCGATGTGTCTGCTCAGATGCCCTCATCTCCACAAGACTTGGTGTCACACCCCTCTTCGCCGAGATGGAGCAAGCTTTTCTGTACCATGGTTCTTCCACCCAATCCTGACCTCTTGGCCTCATGGTTTTCTGAAGGCCGAGCCCACGAATCCATTGCGTCTTGACTAGCCGGGATGTTGGGGGTGGGTGAGGTTTCACGGGGGAGGGACTGGGAGGGACCCAGGGCCACGGCGCCGGCTCAAAAAGTGAAACAAAAATCGCTCTGCCGGTCCAAGGAGGGAAGGAAACGCAGCTCGCCCAATGCCGGAACCACTGAGCTGCACGCCCAACTCTCCTAATGAGTCGGGTACCCGCTCGGCTGACCTCGATACCCTCTTCCTCCTTGCCGGGCCCATTCTCCTTTCCCTTCCGTCTCCCACTCGGATCCACCCGGGAGGTGGTGGGAAAGCAGAGGGATTGGGAAAGCCCTCTCTCCGACCGGCAAACGTGAGGACCGACCCGGCCGTCCGGTCGAGAGAGGCGACCCGCGCCGACGCAAGGACGCTCCTGCGGACGAGCTGACCGCCCGGTCTCATCTTCCAGCTGCCTTACATGCAGGCCAAACGCAGAGGCTGCCCTGCCCCAACCCAGGGCAGGCGGAGGGGCCCTGGGCAATGCTGTGATACATGTATGCGTATAACTTTCATTTTCCTCTCGCTTTTTTTTCTTACAAACTGAAACACTGCGATGTGACCATCCATCACCTGTGCTGTACTCGCGGCCTGAGACTGAGGCACCGAGGCACCAGAGTAGGGGGAGGGGGCAGAGCGGAGGGATGGCGACTCCCCTCCCAGTGTGGGTGGGGTGAGGGGGCTTCTCCCCCGGAGAGATGAGATGTGTAGCTACACAGATAGCTGTTTCCCTGGATGTTTGTTTTTACCGCGTCGTTTGGGTTTCGATAGATTGATTTGAAGAGCGGTGCAAAGTCAAGATGGCTGATTCAAGAGGAGAAACATAGGGGTGGCAGGGCGGGGCAAGGGGGTAGGGATGGCACATCTCTGAGGACTCAGTGGGAAGCGGCCTCCATTTCTGGACGTTCAAGAGAGAGAGGGGGTGCGCGTCTTGGGAGGGGTGGGGAGGAAGGAATGGCGCCTTTCGTTGACGTTGTTGTACTTGTGTATGCCAAATCAGACCCTTCCATGCCTTCCCATTGGAAACCACCCTCTTTCCCAGGATCCCTCCTTCCACGTGAGTGAACTCTCTGTACTGACAGAAGAAAATGGGTCCCAGACGGAGGACTCAAGTTTGTACGATATCACTATAAATCACCATAGGACTTTTGACTCTCTCCAACTTCCTCTTCCTCCCCATTCCTTTCCTCCTCCCATCCCTGACCCTCACCTCTTTGCCTGCCCTGGTCTTTCCTAACATTTACCGTTATGGATCCCGGAAAGTTTCCAATCAGCGGGCCCCCGCTGAGGGGGTCGGTCTACCAGCGCCTCGCAGGGCCAGATCTGCACATTTCTAGCCAGCAGAACCGGGAGGAAGAAGGGGCTGGGATGGAAGAGGCAGGGCCGGGCGTCCGTCACAGAGAGGAAGGACGGAACGGGTGTCTCTGAACGGTGGAGGAGAGAGCTCCTCACGGATCCACCAGCGGGGAAGAGGAGGAATTGTATGTTCACGTATTCACTTTGTTCATCAGTGGGGAAGGAGTACAAGTAGCATCTAAATTAAATCTCTTTAAAACGCTTGAAAACGGTGAGGGCGGTCCGGTGTCACGATGGCTTCTGACAGCTTTTTAGTTTAAAAGGAATGGATTTTCAGCCGAATTGACAGAGAATAGAACGAAGCCAACTGAACGGGTCTCGCGTCCTCCCCGCCCCTTGCAAACAGCCACCAGCTCTCCTGATTCACTGAACGAGAAACGAGTCAAGTCTGAGACTTAAGCTCGGAGACTCAAGCCCGTGTCCCTCCTTAATTCTATATTCCATCAGCAGCACCCCAAACTTTAGGGGGCCGTTCTGGGAGCTAACACCAAGATGACAGCTGGGGAGGCCCAAGGAGGTTGGTCTTGGCTGTTGCGGCTGTGGAGGGTCTAATGACCTTGGGCGGGGGGTCGGTCAGTCAAGCAACACTGTTGGAAATTACACCCAGAGCACATGGCGGCCCTTGCCTCTACTTGAGCTCACAGTTTCTGGCCAGAAAACAGGATCAACTTGCGGTTGCTTGTGATTCTCGATTCCTGGTGGTGTCTTATCTCTCCTTGCCTTCCGTTGGGTTCTGAGCGATTAATTTGCAGATTGTCAGGGACCTAGGGAGAAAGGAAATGGAGTGAGCCTCTTGGGTAGTTGTGACTTGTTGGTTGGTAGAGTTGAGGGTTTTCTGGAGAAATTTCCTTCTCACCAGAGGCACAAGTTCCTCCGGGGGCATCCAGAATGGTCGTCGGGTATGAGAGTTGGAAGTCTGAAGGTCTTCAGTGCCCTGCTATCTCTACCCAGAAATTTCATTTTCCAATTGCTCTCCAGCCGACCAGGTTATGTCTTTGGTTCTGACCAGAAATTGAAAGGAACACTTTTCAGACTCTCAAAGCTAAGATCCAAGTATAAGCAGCAGCAGGAACAGGGATCCCCAAACTTCATCTCCTGAAGCTCTCAGCACACATGAGGCGAAAACTGAGCCTATTTGACAGGAGACGGAGGGGAGGGAGCTTAGGCGGAGGAGGTTTGTTAGTGCAAGGGGGTGCACTCAGATTTTTCCTCTTGAGTCCCAGTGACTCAGGAGGATTGTAAGCTTGTTGTGGGTAGGGAATGTGTCTCCCAACTTTGTTGTGTTGTACTCTCCTGAGAGCTTAGTACGGTGCTCTGCACATGGTAAGTGCTCAATAAATACCACTGATGATGATGATGAAGAGAAAGATCTCCTCAGATCCCAGAACCAATACTTTGGTACACTCAGAAAATTCAAGATGATGGCCCCAGTCTTCCTGCAGATGGGAAGCTCTGGTTTATAGGACAAAGCCCCCAACTAGCAGCTGAACAACCCATGCTGAGACCCAGTCCTGCCTCTGACTTGCTTCTGATCCTGGTCACCTCTTCCGGACCTGGTTCCCTCAGCTGTGAAAGATTGCTTGACCCTTCCAGCCAAGGCTTGAATTTGTCTAGGGGTACAATCTTCAGGAACAAAGGTCATCCAGCCCATCCCCCTGCCTCTAAGCGGGATTCTCTAAAATTATCCTGTTGGAGAGGGGGGGTCTTTCTACATTTAGGGCTCTCTAGAGAAAAAGATTTCACTCGGTAAACCCTGAGAGAATAGGAAAGTTCTTCCTTATGCCTACCTTTCTCCTGTCTTGCTACAATCTGTTCATTTCATGACCAAAAGCATTGTCTGAATATTGCCAAGGTGAGGCACGTGAACTGTATTACAGCACCCAAAGACAGGAGGTTTGATAAGCCAAGTCTTTCTTTTCCACTGCTATTGGACATTTTTGGTCCTTCACCCTGGAATGCTTGGGTCTCTCTGTGATGGCCAAGGGCCTCATCGATAAATCTTGTCTAGTTAATGTTATCATTTATCTGGCATTCATTATGAAGAATCTGATGTGCAGCGAACAAACAAAAGAGCATCTATTTACAGGCCCATGAAATAGTGCTACAGTCCCTTGAATTTCCATAGCTCCTTCCATCTTGAGAACACAGAGCACTTCCTCCCATTCCCGTTCACGACTCTCAGGGTGGGGATGGCATTATTCTCCCTACAGGACTGGGGGGGAAAGGAACCAAGGCCCCGAGAAGTCTTGCCCAAGGCTCCAGGGAGTGGACCAGGACTCAGATTAGGGCACCGGGACTCCTGACTCCTAGTCTGGGGCTCTACCCTCTAGACCAACCTGCCTCCCATCCTACTTAATCTCTGCCACCTTTCATATCACCTGCTCTGGACTCCCCTTTCGGCCCTATTCAAAACTGTCTCTAGATCTCCAGAGGCTGCTGTTTTTTCATAGCAGCCAAAGGGAAACCTCTTAGTTTCTTCCTTCCTCTGGCGTCGATGATTTCCCAAAAGATCTCGGCTGCTTTGCCTGTCGACACCTCCCTCTCCAGTTGCTACAGTGACCGAGCGTGGCTTACTACCTCTGCTGCTGCGTAGAGAGTGAGTCTTCCAGACTCACATAAGCTCACTGTGGGCAGGGAGTGTATCAACTCATTCCGTTCTATTTTACTCTCCCAAGTGTTTAATACAGTGTGCTGCACACAGTAAGCGCTCAATAAATACCTCTGATTGAGTGGTCAATTTAGCAGAAACATTCCCGAAGGATGGGAAAGAGCCCGGTGGTAGACCAGGAGTCATTTTCAGAGTCGGTCTCATCTGAAGCCTAGCTGGGATAGTCCCAGTAGTTTCTCAGGACAGTTAACGGCCGACAGGCGGATCACACCATTTTAATCGCTTTATACAGTACTCTGCACACCGTAAGCCCTCAGTAAATACCACTGGTGGGTTTCCATTCGGTTTTATTTCAGGGGATCGGGGCTGACCATCACATCTCGAAGATCAAAAAGGATTTCGGTCAATGCCATCATTGATATCGGCCCTCCGGCTGAAGATCAAGGAACTTCTAAGCCTGAGCAGGAAATCCAGCGTAGGTTTTCCACCCTTTGCAACTTGAAATCAGGCTGGGCATCTCCTGAGCAATGCCTCTTTTCGGTCTGTCTCTCTGTCGGCCTCTGTCAGGCCCAATTCCAACCCTTCCTCGTTAACGTTCCACTCTCACAAGCCCCTTCTCCTCTTCATCCTGGGCTTACTGTTCTTGATTTTCTGGAACGGGCAGAGTGGGTACATTGCACCGATTGGAGATCGATCTCCAAACTCAAATCTATCTGAAATAGTCTTCAACCCACCCAAGCTTCCAACTAGCCAAAAAAGCCCCCCCGCCCGCCGAAAAGGAAACGGAATTATATCCTCAAAGCCAAATAACATTTTCTTGAGCAGAGGGTGGTGGAGTGGATATCAAAGCTTTCATTATAGGGTTCGTAATAAAATCAGAGTCATTGGTTGGCATTTATGTCGGAGGATACTATTACCAGCACTACCAACAGAAGAAAAGTTCAGATGCCCGATATAGACGTTCTCCATTTTGGTCTCCGCAATTTCCAGCTCTTCATGTCTTTCTTCCCGGGACTGTTTGATCTTCTACAAATTTCTCTCTCTGTTCTGCTGCAAGAGCAAATCTCAGGGCTTTGAAGAGATTTTGCCGCAGCACCTGAAAATCCGCTTCTGACAATTAGAGATCCTTGGGCAGCCTTGTTAGAAACGGACTCTTTGACTCTTGACGGTCGGAAACGCCTCGTGCATATAGATCACCAGAGATGGACTAGTCACCTTTCTCTCTGTCCAGTGGGTTCAGTGGAAAAGCGGGCGAACCCAGACTCTGGATTGTTTAGTCCGTGGTCTGTAACCGGGGTGCAGGCGTTGGTATCCGTCCCTCGATTTGAGTGTAGGGGTGAAAAGGAGGATTTTATGGGGCTTGGGGGAAGCAAGCAGGATAAGGTTGGAGAGTGGCAGTCAGGATGGCATCAGAGAGCCCATCATCACCGATCTGGGGGTCTTTTCAGCCCTGTTCGGAAGCTCTCTGTGGATGGGAAGGAAGAAGTTGGGGAGTCCAGCCCATATCAATGGGCAATGGTGATGGCCTCCATCCCCATCTAGCAGAGGAAGAGAACCTTTGTGGGTTTCCCTGCTCCCTCTGCGACCTGCGGGGGAAAGAAACCCCAACGACAGTGCTAGAAGCACTAAGTTGGGGGAAGCAGACTCTCTTCTTTCAAAATTCCAGTATTTCTGCCCTCGTGCATCTAAGGATGATGGAAGGTTGACTAGAGCACTAGCAAACATGGCAGGTACAACCCAGGCCCGTAACCCTCAGAGGTCACCATTCCCAAAGTCACCCCGAACTGAGGTCAGTGTTGACCAGTCTCCTGGAGAGGAAAGAAAGGCAGAGAGAGCCTGAGTGATGCAGACAAAGCCACCTCACTTCTAGTTGCGTCAGTGGTCCACATGGAAAGAGCCTGGAGAGCTCGACTTTGGATCCTGAGGTTTGGCACCTTTTGAATTGAATTCCAAACCAAAGGGCAGAAGGGCTGTGGGGGAGACTCACTAAGTCACTCGGACCCTGGAAATCCTAATTCCTCTTCTCTGGCGACTCGCTTATGGCTTTCCCCACCAGTGCCTCTTTCCTCCGCTCCACGATAGGGAGAGTGACACCATTTTATTTCCCACGGCTTTCATCAGGGTGACATTTAAAAATGAGGGTGAAGAAATGTACGGATTTAAACCCCCCAAAATGGGAAAAAAAAATTTGAGTCCTGAAGCTGGAGGCCCCACCTTGTCTTCCCTGATGAAACTGGGCCAAAAGGGACTTAGGAAGGTCATCTAGTCCAGCCCCCTGCCTTCAGGCAGGAGTCACTATTCTAGAGAGGTGAGTCTCACCAAAGTTTTCACTACCTCCAGAGGAAAATCTGCATGCTGAGGGCCAAATGTTCCAGGATTGAACTCTTACTATCAGGACATCTTTCCTGCAGTTTCAACCCATCCCTCTTGCTCTGAACTCCGCAACAATAGCGAATATCTGGTCACCACCTCTTATTCACCCACTCTTGATATACATGAGATGGAATAGCTATCAGTTATCTGAGTAGAAGCTTGAAAGAAATGCCACAGTGGTTCTTAGAGACGAGGAGGAAGAGATCCTTCTTTCTACTTGAGAGCCCTCAACAGACGGATAGTCGGGTCTGTTGAGGAGGATTTGAACACAGAGGTTGCAAACTCCTTGAGAGCTGAGGCATTGTCTTTTACTTCATGAAAGAATATTCCCTCCGCACCCAGTATGGTGCTTGGCCCGCAGCAGACGCTCGGTGAACACTGCTAACGGTGATGGCGGAGGCGGCGAGGAGGACTTCGGGAGTTGCCAATTTTGGGAGAGTCGGTTCCTCTTTCAGACCCGCTGGGACGTGTGTTGTAAGTTCAACTCGTGTAACGAATCTGTTCTAAGGGAATGCAGGTCCGTAACATATTGCAGAGTGGAAGTTTCACTGTTTCATTTTACTCTCCCAAGTGCTTAGTACGGTGCTCTGCACATAGGAAGTACTCTGCGTATAATAAGTGCTCAATAAATACCACTGATTGATCGATTGGAACTGGGGGACGTCCCAAACCTCACTGAGTATCGATACATAAAGGATGGGTCGGGGCCGAAGAGATTGGCAAAACGAAGCTCAGAGCATCATGGGAGCTCTGGGGCAGCTACCCAACCACCACCCCGACAGGAGTAAAAATTACAGCTAATGATTGTTAATCATAATAATAATAATAATAATGATGATGGTACTTGTTAAGCACTTACTATGTGCAAAGCACTGTTCTAAGCACTGGAAAATAATAATAATAATGGCATTTATTATGCACTTACTATGTACAAAGCACCGTTCTAAGCGCTGGGGTGGTTACAAGGTGATCAGGTTGTCCCATGGGGGGCTCTCAGTCTTAATCCCCATTATACAGAAGAGGTAACTGAGGCCCAGAGAAGTGAAGTGACTTGCCCAAAGTCACCCAGCTGACAATTGGTGGAGTCGGGATTTGAACCCCTGACCTCTGACTCCAAAGCCCGGGTTCTTTCCACTGAGCCACACTGCTTCTTGTTAGCCCTGGTATTCTAAGGTGGTCCCTGTACTCCCCTATTCCTCCCTCCCTGCCCACCTCTGTCTCTTCTCCTCTTCTACCTGCTTAGCTTTTCCTTCCACTTTTTGGGTCGGTTGTAGATTATTAATTTTTTTTCCCTCCTGGTTGTTGGGTGGGCGTGCTCGGGTGTTTGTGTACGCACGCGTGTGTGGGTGGGTGTGAGCCTGTATAGGTGTGAGTGTGACCGTGTTTCACGTCATGAGAAGAGCTTTCTCCGCCAGTCCCTTTTCATACCATCCACCTCCCCCCACCCGCACCCCAAGTGTGACTGTTTTTGCTATTCCAGATGTCTAAAAATGTACAAAAAATGTAAAAAAAAAAAACCAATCAGAATGGAAAAGGAAAATGAACCCAGGGGAGAGTGATCGAGACAGCCCTCTCCCTGCTCCGCCAATAAATGTAAAGATGCAGCATCAGCTTTCAGAGGGATTCGGGGTGGGGGCCAGCCCCCACAGTTGCCTCACATTCCCCCCCATCATACACCCCCTTTTTGGATTTCCCTTTTTGAGATCAAAGTTGCAGAGAAAATCGCTAACACTGAATCTTCTTCCAGTCGCCTCTTGAGAAGTCGCTGACTTCAGACAGGGGATCCAAGACGGGCGAGACTTTCAAAAATCAGAGAGTAAAAATGAAGTCAAAGCAGGGGACAGAGTTCTGTTGGTGGACGTTCGGTTTGGTGAAGGCCGAGGGATTCCGGGTTGACATCCCCAGCTGCCAGGGGAGGACCTGTGGGCGGGGGTTTCTTCCCCCCAGCTGCTCTCTGCTTCCTATGTGGGGTGACCGGAATCGCTCTCAGGGGCGGTGTTGCCCCCCGGCCGAATGTTACTGTACCGGGCCCCCGGGCCCCGGCCTGCTGCTGCTGTTTGTAATGGAACAGCCCCTTTCTTACTGCACTGACACCCCATAAGACTGTTCCCCCTCCCTGCCAGTCCCTCCCCATCCCATCTGTCCTCAGGCCCGGCCTTCGGGCCAGGGGCCCGCGTAGGCCCAGGTCGAAGCCTTTCATCCAAATTCCCATTCCCAGAGGCCTCTCAGTCTCAATTTGCTGCCCTTCCGCCGGTCACACCCGGCTCGGGCCCTCCCTGGTTACCCGCTGGAGAGAGATCCGATGGACGTCCGGGGTTCTCCCTTTGCCAACGCGCTGCAGTCCTTATCCCTCCCTCGTCCTCCTCCTCCCGCCTGCCCTTGCTTCCAGTCAGCGGGAGGCGGCCTTCCTCTCAGCGGTTCCCCCTCCCACGGCCTCCGACGGCCTTTGAGTGGGAACACCCAACTTAAAGGCCAAGGATAAAATAGATATCCATGGGAATGGGAGACTCAGTCGGGCACTGGAAGAAGCAGGGGCTACTTAGCGCCAAGAGATTCAGAGCCGCTGTAAGCCCGTACCCTCCGGGATTCAGGGCGGGCGAAGCAGCGGGAATATGCCGGTCAAAGGTCAGAGTAGAAGTGGCGCCCAACCAGTCCGTTCCCACAGTATTTCCGAAAGGCTCTGTGACAAAGTGTTTACCCACGACGCGACTGGTTTCGGCCAACGCTCCCCGTGTCCTGTGCCCAGGCCAGCCGGTCTGGTGAGTACGTTTTATCGCCTGGTGGACATGTCAACCACCTCTGTTGCATTGCCCTCTCCCAAGCACTGAGCAGAGTGCTCGACACACAGTAAGCGCTGGATAAATACCACCGATAGATTGGCCGGGAAGCCGAGGTTGGCCAGAGTCTCGTGTCCGGAACGTCGGTCGCCTCTCCCCGGATTTCCCGCTCGACCAACAGACAATCGGTTTCCCTTCCCTTCCCAGCGCTCTCCGATTGGGTAGAGGGAGCGTGGCCTGTCCTGAGGGAGTCAGACATCTTTGCCGCCCCTGGAGACAGTGGTTCCTGTGGTAATTGGTGCTAAAATGAGTTGAAATCTTATGTTAATGCGTTCCGATATGATGTGAATAACCGTGTTGTTTCATTTTGCAAAGAATGCTACATCTTATCAGATCTATTGTACTGTCTGTTCCTTCTCGTAATGAATTAATTACAGGAAAGGTGATCAGAACTAGATTTTAAATGATTGTGCTATTCTGAAAAGTGAATTTAACGGGGGAGGGAGCGGGTGGGAGTGGGGGTCGGGGGTGGGCGGGGAGGGGGGACCAAAAAGGGAAATTGCCAAGTTCCTGTGACTCTGAAAGGACTAAAGAAGCAGAGAGCATTTTGGGGCTTCACCGAAAAACGGGCTGCATCTTGGAATTTTCGTTTTCAATTGGCAGGACTACTATCTTTCCATCGATTGAAGAAAAAGAGTGTCTGGTAATTAATTAAATGACTTGTTCATGGAAAAAATTAAAATAAATAAACTGTCAGTTGTGGAATGTAAACTGATTAAACAATTAAATAAAAAAGATCATGTTGTGTGTTTTGAGCCGATGTGTTTGCTTGTGCGGGTGGGAGGGGACGGTCAGTAATGTCTGGGGGCCTGGGCAACCCCCTGGGGTTTTGGAGGGGAAACGGTATATTAGACGAATAAGGGAGGGAACCCCAATCTTTTCTATTTAACTGATGGGTCAATCACAGGTAGTTGTTAAGCAGGAAGTCCTTGTAGCACACCATACTAAACATTTGGGAACATGCAAAAGAGTTTGTGGTTATGAACCTTGCCCTCAGGAAGCTTATGGCTTACAGAGGGAGAAAGACATTCAAATAAATTACAGGTAGGGAGTCAATGGCCCAGTAGACAACAGTTTTTAAAATAGGAAAGATGTGTTCAATGTGAGAAAACATCGGGCTGATGTAGAGTCTCTAGGACCAAGGGTTAGTCTCCCTCCTAATCATAAATAATAATAATAAATATAAATAATATTAAATAATAATAATGGTGGTATTTGTTAAGTGCTTACTATGTGCAAAGCAGTGTTCTAAGCACTGGGGGGATATAAGGTGATCAGGTTGTCCCACGTGGGGCTCACAGTCTTCATCCCCATTTTACAGATGAGCGGATTGAGGCCCAGAGAAGTGAAGTGACTTGCCCAAAGTCACACAGCTGACAATTGGCGGAGCGGGGATTTGAACCCGTGACCTCTGACTCCAAAGCCCATACTCTTTCCACTGAGCCATGCTGCTTCTCTAATAATAATACTATAAATAATAATAGTGGTATTTGCTTAGCGCTTACTGCATGCCAAGCACTGGTCTAAGCACTGGGATAGATATAAGGTATTGAGGTTGCCCCATGTGGGGCTCACAGTCTTATTCCCCATTTTACAGATGAGGGAACTGAGGCACAGAGAAGTGAAGTGACTTGCCCAAAGTCACACAGCTGACAATTGGCGGAGTGGGGATTTGAACCCACGACTTCTGACTTCAAAGCCCATACTCTTTCCACCGAGCCACACTGCTTCTCTAATAATAATGCTATAGATAATAATAGCTGTATTTGCTTAGTGCTTACTTGTTCCAAGCATTGTTCCAAGCACTGGGATAGATACTGTATTTATTTATTTATTTATTTATTTTATTTGTACATATTTATTCTATTTTATTTTGTTAATATGTTTTGTTTCATTGTCTGTCTCCCACTTCTAGACTGTGAGCCCACTGTTGGGTAGGGACCGTCTCTATATGTTGCCAACTTGTACTTCCCAAGTGCTTAGTACAGTGCTCTGCACACAGTAAGCTCTCAATAAATACGATTGAATGAATGAATGAGATACAAGGTATTGAGGTTGTCCCACATGGGGCTCACAGTCTTATTCCCCATTTTACAGATGAGGGAACTGAGGCACAGAGAAGTGAAGTGACTTCACCAAAGTCACACAGCTGACAATTGGCGGAGTGGGGATTTGAACCCGTGACCTCTGACTTCAAAGCCCGTACTCTTTCCACCGAGCCACACTGCTTCTCTAATAATAATACTATAAATAATAGTGGTATTTGCTTAGCGCTTACTTGTGCCAAGCACTGGTCTAAGCACTGGGATAGATACAAGGTATTGAGGTTGTCCCACGTGGGGCTTACAGTCTTAATTCCCATTTTACAGATGAGGGAACTGAGGCCCAGAGAAGTGAAGTGACTTGCCCAAAGTCACACAGCTGACAATTGGCAGAGCTGGGATTCAAACCCATGACCCTTGAAGCACAGAGAAGCACAGAGAAGCGTATATATGTTTGTACGTATTTATTACTCTATTTATTTATTTATTTTACTTGTACATATCTATTCTATTTATTTTATTTTGTTAATATGTTTTGTTTTGTTCTCTGTCTCTAGACTGTGAGCCCACTGTCGGGTAGGGACCGTCTCTAGATGTTGCCAACTTGGACTTCCCAAGCGCTTAGTACAGTGCTCTGCACACAGTAAGCGCTCAATAAATACGATTGATTGATTGATTGATTGATTGAAGTGATTTGCCCAAAGTCACACAGCTGACAAGGGGCGGAGCCGGGATTAGAACCAAGGACCTGTGATTCCCAAGCCCGGGCTCTTTTCCACTAAGCCACGCTGTGACCGAGGGGGTAACTGAGGCACAGAGAACTTTAGTGACTTGTCCAGGGTTGCACAGCAGGCAAGGCTGGGATTAGAAGCCAGGATCTCTGGCTCCCAGGATCACGCTCTATCCACTAGGCCCGGCTGATTCCTAAGGGGGTGGTTGAATGAGGGTGGGAGGGACAGCAATGATCGGATGGGAGCAGGTAGAGGTAGGGAAGAGCCATGAGGAACGCTTTGGGATGCTGAGAAGCCTCTAGCCAGGGTCCCCTGCATTTCCCCTGGCGAGAGACCCTCCTCACCCTTGTCATCTGGGATGGCAAAGAGCAAAGGCTGTCGTCCGGAGAATCAATCAATCAATCATCAATCGTATTTATTGAGCGCTTACTGTGTGCAGAGCACTGTACTAAGCCCTTGGGAAGTACAAGTCGGCAACACATAGATACAGTCCCTACCCAACAGCAGGCTCACAGTCTAGAAGGGGGAGATGGAGAACAAAACCAAACATACTAACAAAATAAAATAAATAGAATAGATTGACGTGGCCGTGAACGTGGGGAAACCAAGGCAGGAAGATATTCCCAGCAGAAATGTGCTCTGCTCCTCTCGGGTTTTGTGCGGCTCTCTTTGGAGGGGGCTCGGAGAGATGAGGGGCCTGGCTGGATGGGTTTCCCGGAGTCGGTGGGCCGGGTGGTGGGTGGAGGGTGGCAGTGAGCCCGTCTTCTAGACTGTGAGCCCGTTGTTGGGTAGGGACCGTCTCTATATGTTGTCAACTTTCCTTCCCAAGCGCTTAGTCCAGTGCTCTGCACACAGTAAGCGCTCAATAAATACGATTGAACGAATGAATGAATCGTCACAGACCGCCTGCCTGCAGGTGTGAGGAGGGAGCACCGCAGCATTCGATCCACTAGCGGTGGTACCATCGTCTTCAGCGGAAACTGAAAACATCAAAGCACAAACGGAAGGATCGGAGGTTGAGACCCCCGAGATCCACAGGGATGAGAAGCCGTGTGGCAGGTGAGATCGGACTGGGGGATGGGGAGAATGAGAGCGGAGTGAGGCAGAATGGGCCAAGACCCGGCCTCCAGGCCTGCTGAGACACCGGTCAGTCAGACCCCGGTCCGGTCCGGTCCGAGCCCCCCGGGGTGGGCCTCAGGCAGCCCTCCTCCGTTCGAGATGTTTCGAGTCACATCCAAAAGGGAACACGCCTTCCAACTCAGTTGTATCGCACCCTCCCAAGTGCTTAGTATGGTGCTCTGCACACAGTAAGCGCTCAAGAAATACCTTTGATGATTCAGTACCTCCCTGTGTGTGCTTGGCAATGCCCACTTGGGAGAGTACAATGCAAAAACCTTAATAATAATAATGGCATTTATTAAGTGCTTACTATGTGCAAAGCACTGTTCTAAGCGCTGGGGAGGTTACAAGGAGATCAGGTTGTCCCACAGGGGGCTCACAGTCTTCATCCCCATTTTCCAGATGAGGGAACTGAGGCCCAGAGAAGTGAAGTGACTTGCCCAAAGTCACACAGCTGACAAGCGGTGGAGCCGGGATTTGAACCCATGACCTCTGACTCCAAAGCCCGGGCTCTTTTCCACTGAGCCACAATAGCATTTATTAAGCGCTTACTATGTGCAAAGCACTGTTCTAAGCGCTGGGGAGGTTACAAGGTGATCAGGTTGTCCCACGGGGGGGCTCACAGTCTTCATCCCCATTTTACAGATGAGGGAACTGAGGCCCAGAGAAGTGAAGTGACTTGCCCAAAGTCACCCAGCTGACAAGCGGTGGAGCCAGGATTTGAACCCATGACCTCTGACTCCAAAGCCCGGGCTCTTTTCCACTGAGCCACGATAGCATTTATTAAGCGCTTACTATGTGCAAAGCACTGTTCTAAGCGCTGGGGAGGTTACAAGGTGATCAGGTTGTCCCACGGGGGGGCTCACAGTCTTCATCCCCATTTTACAGATGAGGGAACTGAGGTACAGAGAAGTTAAGTGACTTGCCCAAAGTCACCCAGCTGACAAGCGGTGGAGCCGGGATTTGAACCCATGACCTCTGACTCCAAAGCCCGGGCTCTTTTCCACTGAGCCACGATAGCATTTATTAAGCGCTTACTGTGTGCAAAGCACTGGGGAGGTTACAAGGTGATCGGGTTGTCCCACGGGGGGCTCACAGTCTTCATCCCCAGTTTACAGATGAGGGAACCGAGGCCCAGAGAAGTGAAGCGACTTGTCCAAAGTCACACAGCTGGCAATTGGCAGAGCCAGGATGGGAACCCATGACTTCGGACTCCAAAGCCCGTGCTCTTTCCACTGAGCCACGCTGCCTTGATAGGGGTCTCCACTCAAACAACCTTGCTGTATTTCTTCGCCTGGACTCCGAGGATCGACGGAGCCGCCACTGCCCATACCTGGACACCATCAACAGGAGCGTCTTGGACTTTGATTTTGAGAAACTATGCTCCATCTCCCTCTCGCACATCAATGTCTATGCCTGCCTGGTGTGTGGCAAGTACTTCCAGGGTAAGCCTGGGCCCGATGGGCTCAGCCCCCCACTCCCTCCCGGCCCGTCCAGCCATAAGTCGGTCCCAGATCGTCTGCTTCGGGAATTCCCTTTGCCTCCGGACTGGATTCACTCCACTCTCTTTGACTTGGTTTCACTGGCTTTGACTGAGAGCTTTCTGTTTTCCTACCCACTGTGCTGAACCCTGGAGTAGATGTTTGTTTGTACCTATTTATTACTCCATTTATTTATTTATTTTACTTGTACATATCTATTCTATTTTATTTTGTTAGTATGTTTGGTTTTGTTCTCTGTCTCCCCCTTTTATCAATCAATCAATCAATCAATCGTATTTATTGAGCGCTTACTATGTGCAGAGCACTGTACTAAGCGCTTGGGAAGTACAAATTGGCATCACATAGAGACAGTCCCTACCCAACAGTGGGCTCACAGTCTAAAAGGGGGAGACAGAGAACAGAACCAAACATACCAACAAAATAAAATAAGTAGGATAGAAATGTACAAGTAAAATAAATAAATAAATAAATAAATAAATAGAGTAATAAATATGTACAACCATATATACATATATACAGGTGCTGTGGGGAAGGGAAGGAGGTAAGACGGGGGGATGGAGAGGGGGACGAGGGGGAGAGGAAAGAAGGGGCTCAGTCTGGGAAGGCCTCCTGGAGGAGGTGAGCTCTCAGCAGGGCCTTTTAGACTGTGAGCCCACTTTTGGGTAGGGACTGTCTCTATATGTTGCCAATTTGTACTTCCCAAGCGCTTAGTACAGTGCTCTGCACACAGTAAGCGCTCAATAAATACGATTGATGATGATTTTATTGATTAGTATGGAGGCTAATCCCCTCTCAGGGTGGCACCTGGAGAGTTTCCAGTTCTCTACCAGTCTCGACTATGGGAGGGAGAGTCAAGCAGAGGCATTTCCTTTCTTCGCTTGGCCAGTGGCTAGCGAGTGGAAGGCAATCTGCTACAAGTGAAAACTCCCCTGTGCTGGGCAGCAGCAGCGTGGGAGAGAGTGGAGGGCTGAGGCTCATACTGCAGGGAAGGAGACAAGGGTAAACCGCATCCGTGTTTTAATGAAGAAAACATCACCGGAACAATTGCGGATGGAGGTGGGGCGTTCTGGGAGAGATGCGTCCATGGCACCGCAATGGGTCGGAGACGACGCAATGGCATAAGACATTCCTTTATCCATTCAATTGAATTTATTGAGCACTTATTGTGTGCAGAGCACTCATCATCATCAATCGTATTTATTGAGCACTTACTATGTGCAGAGCACTGTACTAAGTGCTTGGGAAGTACAAATTGGCAACATATAGAGACAGTCCCTACCCAACAGTGAGCTCACAGTCTAAAAGAGTGGGCTCACAGTCTCAAAGAGTGGGCTCACAGTCTAAAAGAGTGGGCTTACAGTCTAAAAGCACTAGGGAAGTACAAGTCGGCAACATATAGAGGTGGTCCCTACCCAGCAGCGGGCTCACAGTCTAGAAGGGGGAGACAGACAACAAAACAAAACATATTAACCAAATAAAATAAATAGAATAAATATGTGCAAATAAAATAAATAGAGTAACAGATACGTACAAACATATATACATATATACAGGTGCTGTGGGGAGGGGAAGGAGGTAAGGCGGGGGGATGGGGAGGGGGAAGACATGGAAGATGAATATTACAATAATAATATTGTAATAATATTAATAATAATATTGCAAATATTATTCAAATAGTCTTCAAGGTCTTCAAATATTACTCTATTTTATTTGTACATATTTATTCCATTCATTTTGTTAATATGTTTTGTTTTGTTCTCTGTCTCCCCCTACTAGACTGTGAGCCCGCTGTTGGGTAGGGGCCGTCTCTATATGTTGCCAACTTGTACTTCCCAAGCGCTTAGTACAGTGCTCTGCACACAGTAAGCGCTCAATAAATACGATTGAATGAATGAATGAATTAGTGGCTGGTATTATTTTTAACTTCAGAGATAAAGATTCATAGACGGTCAGCCCAACAGTGCCTCGATCTATCAGTGGAATTTACTGAGCGCTCACTTTGTGCAGATCACTTTACTAAGCACTTGGGAGAGTGCCTTAGAGTTGGTAGACACACTCCCTGCCCTCAAGGATTTTAAAATCTAGTTGGGGGGAGACAGATATTAAAATAAATTATAGAGGGGAATGAACTTGATACCAGGATCAGATATCATTGTTTAAGGTCGCACTTGGGCCTTGAGTTTTGGGAGAGAACGTGATTTCTCTGCCTAATATAACTCTCTCAAATGTTCATCAGGCCTATCGTCCCTCATAATTGGTTCCCATCGTCCTCCGTTTCTTGTTAGGGTGTTTTGATTGAATTTGGGCATTTTCATTATTGTCTATATTTTTATTGCATGCTGTTTGCTTCGCTGTCTTTGGCAATTCTAGTAATAAGGTTACTGGTAATCAGAGACAGAGTTGAAAAAGCAGTAATTAGATCATGAAAGGACAACCACACCACTGTCTGTGCAGGAGGGAATGATCCCGTCCTCCCCGAAGCAAACTCATGCTGGAGACTGAAGCAGGTCACCCCACAGGTGGTCACTAAGCCTGCCTCATTGCCTTCCTGCCTTCCTTTCTTCCTCTTCCTTTTCCTCCTTCTCCTCCTCTTTCTCTTCCTCTTCCTCCTCTTTTCTCCACCCCCCCCATCCTCCTTCACCACCTCCTCTTTCTCCTCTTCCTCCTCCCTTGCCATGTCAGTCGAGGGTCTGAGAATCAGAGCTCATGGGAGAGTCCAATCAACTGGAGGGTATCTCAGCCTACTTCTTGGGACCATCTCCATATAGCCCTGACTCCTAACCCTGGCATGGCTAATGGAAAGATCCTGTGAGTCAGAGGGCCTGGGTTCTCATCCCTGCTCTGCTACTTGGAGAGGGAGAGAGGAAGAGGGAGACAGAGAGAAGGGAGAGAGAGAGAGAGAGAGAGAGAGAGAGAGAGAGAGGAAGAGAGAGAGATGGGAGAGAGATAGGGAAGAGAAGGAGAAACAGGGAGAGAGAAAAGGGAGAGGGAGACAGACAGAGAGACAGAGAAGTGAGAGAAAGATGGAAAAGGGGGAGGAAGAGAGAGAGAAGGGAGAAAGGGAAGAGGGGAGGGAGAGAGAGACAGAGAGAGAGCAAGAGAGAGAAGGGAGGGAAGAGGGAGAGATACAGAGAGACAGAGAAGGGAGAGAGAGAGGGAAGAGAGGGTGGGGAGAGAGAGAAAGGAGAGAATGGGGAAGAGAAGGAAAGGGAGAGAGACAGAGAGAGAAAAGGGAGAGGGGGGAGAGGGAGAGATACAGAGACAGAGAGAGGGAAGAGAGGGAGGGGAGAGAGAGACAGAGAGAAGGGAGAGGGTGGGAAGAGAAGGACAGGGAGAGAGACAGAGAGACAGAGAGAAAAAAGGGGGAGAGGGAGAGAGAAAGAGAAAGAAAAAAGGGGAAGGCGAAGGGGAAGAGGGAGAGATACAGAGGGACAGATAAGGGAGAGAGAGAAGGGAGGAAGTGGGAAGAGAAGGGGAGGGAGAGAGATAGAGAGAGAGAAAAAAGGGAGAGAGAAAAGGGGGAGAGGGAGAGATACAGAGAGACAGAGAAGGGAGAGAGAGGGAAGAGGGAGGGGAGAGAGAGAAGGGAGAGAGTGGGAACAGAAGGAGAGGGAGACAGAGAGAGAGAAAAGAGGGAGAGAGAAAAGGGGAGAGGGAGAGAGACAGAGAAGGGAGAGAGGGAGAGGAAAGAGAGGGAGGGGAGAAAGAGAGGAGGGAGACAGTGGGAAGAGAAGGGGAGAGAGAGAGAGAGAGAAAGAGGGGGGGAGAGAGACAGAGAAGGGGGAGAGGGAGAGGAAAGGGGGGGAGAAAGAGAGGAGGGAGACAGTGGGAAGAGAAGGAGGGAGAGAGAGAGGGAGAGAGAGAGGGAGAGAGACAGAGAAGGGGGAGAGGGAGAGGAAAGAGGGAGGGGAGAAAGAGAGGAGGGAGACAGTGGGAAGAGAAGGAGGGAGAGAGAGGGGGAGAGGTAAAGAGAGAGAGACAGAGAGAGAGAAAGAGAGAGAAAGAGAGAAAGAAAAGCAGGGGAGCCCGCCCTCGCCCTGGCCCTGGCCCTGTGTCCTCTCCACAGTCCGGTCTTTAGCGCCACCTGGTGGCCCTTCCTTCTTCCGACCTAGCAGGGCCCGCTCGGGGGGCAGGGCGGCCTAAATAGAGGAGCAGCCCGGGGGGCAAGGGATTATTTATTATTATTATTATTATTATTATTATTATTATTATTATTGTTGTTGTTGTTGTTGTTGTTGTTGTTGTTGTTATTGTTATTATTATTATTGTTGTTATTAATTTTGGTATTAAGCGCTTACTATATGCCAAGCACTGTTCTAAGCACTGTGGGAGATACAAGGTAATCAGGTTGTCCCACGAGGGACTTACAGTCCTCATTGAGAAGCAGCGTGGCTCCGTGGAAAGAGCAAGGGGCTTGGGGGGCAGCGGTCATGGGTTCATCCCCATTTTCCAGATGAGGTCACTGAGGCCCAGAGAAGTGAAGTGACTTGCCCAAAGTCACTCGGCTGACAAGTGGCATTAAAACCGGGATTAAAACCCACGACCTCTGACTCCCAAGCTGTTTCTGCTAAGCCATGTTGCCTCTATAATAATGGTATTTGTAAAGCACTTACAATGCCCATCTGATACTCTGAGCGCCTTCCTGGGGCAGGGCTGCCGCAACATTGTGCCTGTGTGTATATAAGTATATGTGTTTGTACATATTTATTATTCTATTTATTTATTTATTTGTTTTATTTGTACATATTTATTCTAATTATTTTATTTTGTTAATATGCTTTGAGTTGTTCTCTGTCTCCCCCTTCTAGAGTGCAAGCCCACTGTTGGGTAGGGACCGTCTCTAGATGTTGCCAACTTGGACTTCCCAAGCGCTTGGTGCGGTGGTCTGCACACAGTAAGTGCTCAATAAATACGACTGAATATGTTTGTACATATTTATTACCCTATTTATTTATTTATTTTACTTGTACATATTTATTCTAATTATTTTATTTTGTTAATATGTTTTGTTTTGTTCTCTGTCTCCCCCTTCTAGACTGTGAGCCCCCTGTTGGGTAGGGACCGTCTCTAGATGTTGCCAACTTGGACTTCCCAAGCGCTTAGTCCAGTGCTCTGCACACAGTAAGCGCTCAATAAATATGATTGAATGAATGAATGAATGAATAATAATAATGATGGCATTTATTAAGCGCTTACTATGTGCAAAGCACTCTTCTAAGCGCTGGGCAGGTTACAAGGTGATCAGGTTGTTCCACGGGGGGCTCACAGTCTTCATCCCCATTTGACAGATGAGGGAACTGAGGCCCAGAAAAGTGAAGTCACTTGCCCAAAGTCACACAGCTGACAATTGGCGAAGCCGGGATATGAACCCATGACCTCTGACTCCAAAGCCCGGGCTCTTTCCACTGAGCCACGCTGCTTACTATGTGCCAAACACTGTTCTAAGCGCTGGTAGATACAGGGTAATCAGGTTGTCCCACGTGGGGCTCACGCATTTAATCCCCATTTTACAGATGAGGTCACTGAGGCCCAGAGAAGTGAAGTGACTTGCCCAAAGTCACACAGCTGACAATTGGCGGAGTCGGGATTAGAACCCAGGACCTTCTTCTGACTCCTGGCCCAGGCTCTTTCCACTAAACCACGCTGCGGGTATTTACTGAACACTCTCTGGGAGCAATGCACCGTTGGAAGCGCTTGGCAAAGCACAACAAACTCCTTCCCCTCCCCAAAGCACCTGTATATATGTTTGTGCAGATTTATTACTCTTTATTTATTTATTTATTTATTTTACTTGTACATATTTATTCCATTTATTTTATTTTGTTAATATGTTTTGTTTTGTTGTCTGTCTCCCCTTTCTAGACTGTGAGCCTGCTTTTGGGTAGGGATTGGAAGCACTTGGCAAAGCACAACAAACTCCTTCCCCTCCCCAAAGCACCTGTATATATGTTTGTACAGATTTATTACTCTATTTATTTATTTATTTTACTTGTACATATTTATTCCATTTATTTTATTTTGTTAATATGTTTTGTTTTGTTGTCTGTCTCTCCTTTCTAGACTGTGAGCCTGCTTTTGGGTAGGGATTGGAAGCGCTTGGCAAAGCACAACAAACTCCTTCCCCTCCCCAAAGCACCTGTATATATGTTTGTACAGATTTATTACTCTACTTATTTATTTTACTTGTACATATTTATTCTGTTTATTTTATTTTGTTAATATGTTTTGTTTTGTTGTCTGTCTCCCCCTTCTAGACTGTGAGCCCGTTGTTGGGTAGGGGCCGTCTCTATATGTTGCCAACTTGTACTTCCCAAGCGCTTAGTACAGTGCTCTGCACATAGTAAGCGCTCAATAAATATGATTGATGATGACGATGAGCCTGCTTTTGGGTAGGGCCCGTCTCTATATGTTGCCACTTTGCACTTCCCAAGCGCTTAGTACAGCGCTCTGCACCCAGTAAGCGCTCAATAAATACGATTGAATGAATGAATGAACAAACATTCCCTGCCCACAAGGAACTATAACATTCTAACGAGGGAGAAGGTCTTAAATATATTTAGAAATAGGGAAATCGGAATGAATTATGTGTGTTGTATTCGAAACGCAGAGTGAAAACATTGATTTGAGCAGGACTGAATGCAAATCGATGGAAACACAGGAGGTAAAAGCTGCTAAAAGGAGCTCGAAATCATAAAACCTAACACTGCCCACCCTCTGCGATGAAAAATGGGGAGGAAGAAAGGACAGGAATTTTTCCAGACTCCAAAATAAATCCCCTAACAGAGCCTAAATAAATCTGAGTTTGTGTCTCCTCTGAAAATGGTCACGCCTTTGTGTGTCAGCGTGTGAGTCCGTGAATGTGCGTGTCTGTGTCCCCGCAGGAGGTGTAAACTTTAATTTAGAAAATTCCCCTCAATCAATCCATTTTAATTAATTTGACCATTAAAAAGGAAGGCGCCTACTAAAGGAGCTGCGCTAATTTAATTGCAAGTGGGTCAGTCGGTGTCTTCTGGGCTGCGAGCCCGTTGTTGGGTCGGGACTGCATCTGTTGCCAAATTGTAATAATATTTATTCATTCGTTCAATCGTATTTATTGAGCGCTTACTGTGTGCGGAGCACTGTACTAAGCGCTTGGGAAGTACAGGTTGGCAACATATAGAGATGGTCCCTACTCGACAGTGGGCTCACAGTCTAGAAGGGGGAGACAGAGAACAAAACAAAACATATTAACAAAATAAAATAAATAGAATAAACATGTACAAATAAAATAAAATAATAACGATGGTATTTGTTAAGCGCTTACTATGTGCCAAGCACTGTTCTAAGCGCTGGCACTGTTCTAAGCACAATTGTCAGCTGTGTGACTTTGGGCAAGTCACTTAACTTCTCTGGGCCTCAGTTCCCTCATCTGTAAAATGGGGATGAAGACTCTGAGCTCCCCATAGGACAACCTGATCACCTTGTAACCTCTCCAGCGCATAGAACAGTGCTTGGCACATAGTAAGCGCTTAATAAATGCCATCATAATTTGCACATGGTAAGCGCTTAATAAATGCCATCATTATAATTTGCACATAGTAAGTGCTTAATAAATGCCATCATTATTATTTGCACATAGTAAGCGCTTAATAAATGCCATCATTATAATTTGCACATAGTAAGTGCTTAATAAATGGTATCATTATTAGTTGCACATAGTAAGTGCTTAATAAATGCCATCATTATTAGTTGCACATAGTAAGCGCTTAATAAATGCCATCATTATAATTTGCACATGGTAAATGCTTAATAAATGCCATCATTATAATTTGCACATAGTAGGCACTTAATAGATGCCATCATTATTATTTGCACATAGTAAGTGCTTAATAAATGCCATCATTACTAGTTGCACATAATAAGCGCTTAATAAATGCCATCATTATAATTTGCACATGGTAAATGCTTAATAAATGCCATCATTATAATTTGCACATAGTAGGCACTTAATAGATGCCATCATTATTATTTGCACATAGTAAGTGCTTAATAGATGCCATCATTATTATTTGCACATAGGAAGCGCTTAATAGATGCCATCATTATTATTTGCACATAGTAAGCGCTTAATAGATGCCATCATTATTATTTGCACATAGTAAGCACTTAATAAATGTCATTATTATTATTATTATTACAAATATGATGGAAGGAAGGAAGGAAGGAAGGAAGGAAGGAAGGAAGGAAGGAATGAGTGAGTGAATGAATGAATGAGTGAGTGAGTGAGTGAATGTCCAATGCAGATGCCATCATTATTATTCAGGTCCTTTTAGACTGTGAGCCCACTGTTGGGTAGGGACTGTCTCTATATGTTGCCAATTTGTACTTCCCAAGCGCTTAGTACAGTGCTCTGCACATAGTAAGCGCTCAATAAATATGATTGATGATGATGATGATTATTTGCACATAGTAAGCACTTAATAAATGTCATCATTATTATTATTATTCTTACAAATATGATGGAAGGAAGGAAGGAAGGAAGGAATGAGTGAATGAATGAGTGAGTGAGTGAGTTAGTGAGTGAGTGAATGTCCAATGCAGATGCCATCATTATTATTTGCACATAGTAAGCGCTTAATAAATGTCATTATTATTATTATTATTGTTATTATTACAAATATGATGGAAGGAAGGAAGGAAGGAGTGAATGAATGAATGAGTGAGTGAGTGAGTGAGTGAATGTGCAATGCAGATGCCATCGTTATTATTTGCACATAGAAAGTGCTTAATAAATGTCATTATTATTATTATTATTATTATTATTATAAATATGATGGAAGGAAGGAAGGAAGGAATGAGTGAATGAATGAGTGAATGAATGAGTGAATGAATGAGTGAGTGAATGTCCAATGCAGATGCCATCATTATTATTTGCACCTAGTAAGCGCTTAATTAATGTCATCATCATTATTATTATTATTATTATTACAAATATAATTGAAGGAAGGAAGGAATGAGTGAATGAATGAATGAATGAATGAATGAGTGAGTGAGTGAGTGAGTGAATGTCCAATGCAGATGCCATCACTATTATTTGCACATAGTAAGCGCTTAATAAATGTCATTATTATTATTATTATTACAAATATGATGGAAGGAAGGAAGGAAGGAAGGAATGAGTGAATGAATGAATGAGTGAGTGAGTGAATGTCCAATGCAGATGCCATCATTATTATTTGCACATAGTAAGCGCTTAATAAATGTCATTATTATTATTATTATTATTACAAATATGATTGAAGGAAGGAAGGAAGGAATGAGTGAATAAATGAGTGAGTGAGTGAATGTCCAATGCAGATGCCATCATTATTATGTGCACATAGTAAGCGCTTAATAAATGTCATTATTATTATTATTATTATTACAAATATGATTGAAGGAAGGAAGGAAGGAATGAGTGAATAAATGAGTGAGTGAGTGAATGTCCAATGCAGATGCCATCATTATTATGTGCACATAGTAAGCGCTTAATAAATGTCATTATTATTATTATTATTACAAATATGATTGAAGGAAGGAAGGAAGGAATGAGTGAATAAATGAGTGAGTGAGTGAATGTCCAATGCAGATGCCATCATTATTATGTGCACATAGTAAGCGCTTAATAAATGTCATTATTATTATTATTATTATTACAAATATGATTGAAGGAAGGAATGAGAGTGAGTGAACGAATGAGTGAGTGAGTGACTGTCCAATGCAGGCCGGTTTCCCAGAATTCCGTCTGGCCACGCAGCCCGCGGCTGGTCAGGCCTAAGGCGCAGAGATTCCTTCCCTCCCCCCCCTCCTTCCCCCCCCCCCAGATGGTACGGCCCACGGCGCCCCCTCCTCCCGCTGCTCATGGTTCGCTCCGATCGCCTTTTCTCCAGTTGGGGGGGAACCGGAAGGGCGGCGGAACTTCCGTGCGGGGGCGCGGTGTTTCCCGGCGGAAGAGCTGAACCGGAAGCCGGAAGGCGGGAACCGGAAGCGCGTGTGGAGCCGGCGGCCGGGCGTGAGTCGGACCGGTTGGGACGGGGGACGGTCATTCATTCATTCAGCCGTATTTATTGAGCGCTTACTGTGTGCAGAGCACTGTGCTGAGCGCTTGGGAAGGACAAGTTGGCAACATCTAGAGACGGTCCCTATTCATTCATTCATTCATTCAGCTGTATTTATTGAGCGCTTACTGTGTGCAGAGCACTGTACTGAGCGCTTGGGAAGGGCAAGTTGGCAACATCTAGAGAGGGTCCCTATTCATTCATTCAGCTGTATTTATTGAGCGCTTACTGTGTGAGAGCACTGTACTGAGCGCTTGGGAAGGACAAGTTGGCAACATCTAGAGACTGTCCCTATTCATTCAGTCGTATTTATTGAGCGCTGACTGTGTGCAGAGCACTGTACTGAGCGCTTGGGAAGGACAAGTCGGCAACATCTAGAGACGGTCCCTATTCATTCATTCATTCATTCAGCTGTATTTATTGAGCGCTTACTGTGTGCAGAGCACTGTACTGAGCGCTTGGGAAGGGCAAGTTGGCAACATCTAGAGAGGGTCCCTATTCATTCATTCAGCTGTATTTATTGAGCGCTTACTGTGTGCAGAGCACTGTACTAAGCGCTTGGGAAGGACAAGTTGGCAACATCTAGAGAGGGTCCCTATTCATTCATTCAGCTGTATTTATTGAGCGCTTACTGTGTGCAGAGCACTGTACTAAGCGCTTGGGAAGGACAAGTTGGCAACATCTAGAGAGGGTCCCTATTCATTCATTCAGCTGTATTTATTGAGCGCTTACTGTGTGCAGAGCACTGGACTAAGCGCTTGGGAAGGACAAGTTGGCAACCTATAGAGACGGTCCCTATTCATTCATTCATTCAGCCGTATTTATTGAGCGCTTACTGTGTGCAGAGCACTGGACTAAGCGCTTGGGAAGGACAAGTTGGCAACATATAGAGACGGTCCCTATTCATTTAATCATTCAGTCGTATTTATTGAGCGCTTACTGTGTGCAGAGCACTGTACTGAGCGCTTGGGAAGGACAAGTTGGCAACATCTAGAGATGGTCCCTATTCATTCATTCAGCTGTATTTATTGAGCGCTTACTGTGTGCAGAGCACTGTACTGAGCGCTTGGGAAGGGCAAGTTGGCAACATCTAGAGAGGGTCCCTATTCATTCATTCAGCTGTATTTATTGAGCGCTGACTGTGTGCAGAGCACTGTACTGAGCGCTTGGGAAGGACAAGTTGGCAACATCTAGAGACGGTCCCTATTCATTCATTCAGCTGTATTTATTGAGCGCTTACTGTGTGCAGAGCACTGTACTGAGCGCTTGGGAAGGGCAAGTTGGCAACATCTAGAGAGGGTCCCTATTCATTCATTCAGCTGTATTTATTGAGCGCTTACCGTGTGCAGAGCACTGGACTAAGCGCTTGGGAAGGACAAGTTGGCAACCTATAGAGACGGTCCCTGTTCATTCATTCATTCAGCCGTATTTATTGAGCATTTACTGTGTGCAGAGCACTGGACTAAGCGCTTGGGAAGGACAAGTTGGCAATATCTAGAGACGGTCCCCATTCATTCATTCAGCCATATTTATTGAGCGCTTACTGTGTGCAGAGCACTGGACTAAGCGCTTGGGAAGGACAAGTTGGCAACATCTAGAGACGGTCCCCATTCATTCATTCATTCAGTCGTGTTTATTGAGCGCTTACTGTGTGCAGAGCACTGTACTGAGCGCTTGGGAAGGACAAGTTGGCAACATCTAGAGACGGTCCCTATTCATTTATTCATTCAGCCGTATTTATTGAGCGCTGACTGTGCAGAGCACTGGACTAAGCGCTTGGGAAGCACAAGTTGGCAACATCTAGAGACGGTCCCTATTCATTCAGTTGTATTTACTGAGCGCTTACTGTGTGCAGAGCACTGGACTAAGCGCTTGGGAAGTCCAAGTTGGCAACATCTAGAGACGGTCCCTATTCATTCAATCATTCAATCATATTTATTGAGCGCTTACTGTGTGCAGAGCACTGGACTAAGTACTTGGGAAGTACAAGTTGGCAGCATATAGAGACGGTCCCTACCCAACGGCGGGCTCACAGGCTAGAAGGGGGAGACGGACAACAAAACAAAACATATTCACAAAATAAAATAAGTAGAATAAATATGTACAATCAATCAATCAATCGTATTGAGCGCTTACTGTGTGCAGAGCACAGTACTATGCGCTTGGGAAGTACAAGATGGCAACGTATAGAGGCGGTCCCTACCCAACAGTGGGCTCACAGTCTGAAAGGGGGAGACAGAGAACAAAACCAAACATACTAACAAAATAAAATAAATAGAATAGATATGTACAAGTAAAATAAATGAATAAATAAATAGAGTAATAAATATGTACAGACATATATACATATATACAGGTGCTGTGAGGAAGGGAAGGAGGTAAGATGAGGGGGATGGAGAGGGGGACGAGGGGGAGAGGAAGGAAGGGGCTCAGTGTGGGAAGGCCTCCTGGAGGAGGTGAGCTCTCAGTAGGGCCTTGAAGGGAGGAAGAGAGCTAGCTTGGCTGATGCGCGGAGGGAGGGCATTCCTCCCCAGGCCTCCCCAACAACAGATTCGCAGTCTAGAATGTTGCCAACTTGTACTTCCCAAGCGCTTAGTACAGTGCTCTGCACACAGTAAGCGCTCAATAAATACGATTGATTGATTAGAATGCTACTACACTCAGTGAGGCTGGGTAGAAAGGGACACAACGCAACACATGCACACCCAGCACCCCCCTCCCCGCTCCAGTGTCTTGATGTTTCTGCAAAAATAACCCTAACTCTCCCGGTTTCCGACCAAATAATAATAATAATAATAATGATGATGGCATTTATTAAGCGCTTACTATGTGTAAAGCATTGTTCTAAGCGCTGGGGAGGTTACAGGGTGATCAGGTTGTCCCATGGTGGGGGACTCACAGTCTTCATCCCCATTTTCCAGATGAGGTAACTGAGGCCCAGAGAAGTGAAGTGACTTGCCCAAAGTCACCCAGCTGACAAGTGGCGGAGCCGGGATTTGAACCCATGACCCAGACTCCAAAGCCCGGGCTCTTTTCCACTGAGCCACGCTGCTTCTCTAATCAAATCAATTGCATGTGGCATCAGGCTGAAGATTCCTCCCGGTGGTCTAAATGACTTAATGTCCCTTCCAGAGTCTCTAATAATAATAATAATAATAATGGTGATGGTGAAATTAATAATAAGGACAATAATAATAATGGTGAAATTAATAAGGATAATAATAATGAAATTAATAAGGATAAAAATAATAATGGTGCTTGTTAAGTCGTAATAATATTGATGGGGTGGACCCGAGAGACACAACTGGAGTCTGGAGGTCTGACAAGGAACCTTTCTGACCGGATGCGTTTCATTATTTCATCCTTTCATTATTTCATCCTTTCATTGTTTCATCCTTTCATTATTTCATCATTTCATTATTTCATCATTCACAGGAATGCCCTCCCTCTGCCCATCCGTCAAGCTACCTCTCTTCCTCCCTTCAAGGCCCTACTGAGAGCTCACCTCCTCCAGGAGGCCTTCCCACACTGAGCCTCTCCCCCTCGTCCCCCTCTCCATCCCCCCATCTTACCTCCCTCCCTTCCCCACAGCACCTGTATATATGTATATATGTTTGTGCATATTTATTACTCTATTTATCTTACTTGCACATATCTATTCTATTTTATTTTGTTAGTATGTTTGGTTTTGTTCTCTGTCTCCCCCTTCTAGACCGTGAGCCCGCTGTTGGGTAGGGACCGTCTCTATGTGTTGCCGACTTGTCCTTCCCAAGCGCTTAGTCCAGTGCTCTGCACACAGTAAGCGCTCAATAAATACGATCGATTGATTGATTGACCCGAGGGACACGACTGGAGTCTGGAGGTCTGACAAGGAACCTTTCTGACCGGATGCGTTTCATTATTTGTAGCCGATCGTCTCGGGGAGCCTGGATCAGTGGCCTTCCCTCCTGCCCGGGCTGTTGGGCATCAGAAGGTGCCGAGAGGAAGATGGCTCAGCTGGCCAGATCCCTGCGGAACCACTGGAAGAAAACCACAGCAGGGATCTGCCTCCTGTCCTGGGGAGGCCATTGGCTCTACGGAAAACACTGGTAATTTCAGACTTTTCTCAGGAACCAACTGGCAGCTGTAGACCATCAGCTCGTCCCTCCAGACTGCAAGCTCGTTGAGGGCAGGGAATATGTCTGGTGTTGCATTGTACTCTCCCAAGGGCTTAGTACAATGCTGTGCACAAAGACAACTGACTGAATGAATGAATGAATTTTAGACGGTGAGCCCACTGTCGGGTAGGGACTGTCTCTATATGTTGCCAACTTGTACTTCCCAAGCGCTTAGTCCAGTGCTCTGCACACAGGAAGCGCTCAATAAATACGATTGACGATGATGAATACAGCGCCTGGCACATAGTAAGCACTTAAATGCTATATAAAAGCAAAATTATTAGGCAGTTACTGTGTGCAGAACACTGTCGACTGTAAGCTGTATATATGTTTGTGCATATTTATTACTCTATTTTACTTGTACATATCTATGCTATTTATTTTATTTTGTTAGTATGTTTGGTTTTGTTATCTGTCTCCCCCTTTTAGACTGTGAGCCCACTGTTGGGTAGGGACCGTCTCTATATGTTGCCAACTTGGACTTCCCAAGCGCTTAGTCCAGTGCTCTGCACACAGGAAGCGCTCAATAAATACGATTGATGATGATGAATACAGCGCCTGGCACATAGTAAGCACTTAAATGCTATATAAAAGCAAAATTATTAGGCAGTTACTGTGTGCAGAACACTGTCGACTGTAAGCTGTATATATGTTTGTGCATATTTATTACTCTATTTTACTTGTACATATCTATGCTATTTATTTTATTTTGTTAGTATGTTTGGTTTTGTTCTCTGTCTCCCCCTTTTCGACTGTGAGCCCACTGTTGGGTAGGGGCTGTCTCTATATGTTGCCAACTTGGACTTCCCAAGCGCGTAGTACAGTGCTCTGCACACAGTAAGCGCTCAATAAATACGATTGATGATGATGAATACAGCACCTGGCACATAGTAAGCACTTAAATGCTATATAAAAGCAAAATTATTAGGCAGTCACTGTGTGCAGAACACTGTCAACTGTCAACTGTATATATGTTTGTACATATTTATTACTCTATTTATTTATTTATTTTACTTGTACATATCTATGCTATTTTATTTTGTTAGTATGTTTGGTTTTGTTCTCTGTCTCCCCCTTTTAGACTGTGAGCCCACTGTTGGGTAGGGACTGTCTCTATATGTTGCCAACTTGGACTTCCCAAGCGCTTAGTCCAGTGCTCTGCACACAGGAAGCGCTCAATAAATGCGATTGATTGTTTGATTGATTGATTAAGCTACAGTCTACAGTTCACTGGGGCGAACCCCAGTGTGGGTAGGGGACACGTCCACCCAATTTGTTCTCTGCTTTTCTCATTCATCAGTCGTATTTACTGAGCGCCCACTGACTAGGTCGAGGTTATCTGTCTACAAGCCTGTCTCCAAACAATGAAATTCGCCAGTGCCCTGCTATGGGACAAGGAAGATTCAGATGCTGGTGGTATCAAATATTTCTTTTCGCATCCGATATTTAAGAGACATCTGCAAGACTGTGTTGAAAATGCAGTTTGAGACTTTTTCCCCTTGGCTGGGTCATCACAGCACTATGTTAGGAAATATAGGGACTGTCTTTATGTGTTGCCAATTTGTACTTCCCAAGCGCTTAGTACAGTGCTCTGCACATAGTAAGCGCTCAATAAATACGATTGATGATGATGATGGTGATGTGGACAGTGTTAACAGTCATGTGAAAACGTTTAGTACATATTTACTATTCTTTTCATTTTGTTAATGATGTGCATCTAGCTTTAATTCTATTTGTTCTGATGATTTTGACACCTGTCTACATGTTTTGTTTTGTCGTCCGTCTCCCCCTTCTAGACTGTGAGCCCGTTGTTGGGTAGGAACCGTCTCTCTATGTTGCCGACTTGGACTTCCCAAGCGCTTAGTACAGTGCCCTGCACACAGTAAGCGCTCAATAAATACGATTGAATGAATGAATGAATGCAGAGCACTGTAATAATAATAATAATGGCATTTATTAAGCGCTTACTATGTGCAAAGCACTGTTCTAAGCGTTGGGGAAGTTACAAGGTGATCAGGTTGTCCCACGGGTGGCTCACAGTCTTCATCCCCATTTTACAGATGAGGGAAATGAGGCACAGAGAAGTGAAGTGACTTGCCCAAAGTCACCCAGCTGACAGTTGGCGGAGCCGGGATTTGAACCCATGGCCTCTGACTCCAAAGCCCATTCTCTTTCCACTGAGCCGCGCTGCTTCTCTACTCACTCGGGAGAGTACAACGCAACAATAAGCAAACATATTCCCTGCCCACCATGAGCTTACAATCTAGTGTTCTGCACACAGTAACTGCGTAATAATTTTGCTTTTATATAGTATTTAAGTGCTTACTATGTGCCAGGCACTGTATTCATTCATTCATTCAGTTGTCTGTGTGCAGAGCATTGTACTAAGCCCTTGGGAGAGTACAGTGCAGCAACAAACAGACATATTCCCTGCCCTCAACGAGCTTGCAGCCTGGAGGGACGAGTTGATGGTCTACAGTTGACACTCGGCAGAGTCGGGATTAGAACCCATGACCTCTGACTCCAAAGCCCGGGCTCTTTCCACTGAGCCACGCTGCTTCTGTAATGTAGACAGGTGTCAAACTCGTCAAAACAAATCGAATTTAAGCTCTGAGGGCCACCATGGGGGGATCGGCTGCCCCCCGAGCCGAGCAGTGATGGGATTTCTTAAGCGCTTACTAGGAGAGAAGCAGCGTGGCTCATTGGAAAGAGCCCGGGCTTTAGAGTCAGAGGTCATGGGTTCTAATCCTGGCACCACCACTTGTCAGCCGGGTGACTTTGGGCAAGTCACTTCACTTCTCTGGGCCTCAGTTACCTCACCTGGAAAATGGGGGTGAAGACTGTGAGTTTATGGTCTACAGTGTTCTGCACACAGCAAGTGTGCAATAATTTCGTTTTTATGTGGTATTTAATAATGATGGCGTTTATTAAGCACTTAGTATGTGCAAAGCACTGTTCTAAGCGCTGGGGAGGTTACAAGGTGATCAGGTTGTCCCACGGGGGCCCACAGTCTTCATCCGCATTTCACAGATGAGGGAACTGAGGCCCAGAAAAGTGAAGTGACTTGCCCAAAGTCACACAGCTGACAATTGGCAGAGCTGGGATTTGAACCCATGACCTCTGACTCCAAAGCCCGGGCTCTTTTCCACTGAGCCACGCTGCTTCTCTATTAGGTGCTATTTGTTTAATTGTAGGTTTTTCTCCCTCCACCGCCCCCCCTCCCAATAATCAGTGGTATTTATTGAGTGCCTTCAATAGAAGCAGCGTGGCTCAGTGGAAAGAGCATGGGCTTTGGAGTCAGAGGTCATGGGTTCGAATCCCGGCTCCACCACATGTCTGCTGTGTGACCTTGGGCAAGCCACTTCTCTGAGCCTCAGTTACCTCATCTGTAAAATGAGGATTAAGACTGTGAGCCCCCCGTGGGACAACCTGATCACCTTGTATCCCCCCCAGTGCTTAGAACAGTGCTTTGCACATAGTAAGTGCTTAACAAATATTATTATTCTTATTATTATTATTATCATTCAATATGTAGAGATCACTGAACTCCGCGCTTGGGAGTGAACAGTAGGATTAATAGACGTGATCCCTCTAGATTGCAAACTCGTTGCGGGCAGGGATGGTGGCTGCTAATCTTATTCTACTTTCCTAAGGGCTCAGTTGCAGTGCTTCGTGTGGGCGGGGAATACATCTGCTAATTCTGTTGTATTGTGCTCTCCCAGGCGCTTAGTACAGTGCTCTGCACATAGTGCTCAAGTAATATGATTGATCGATTGATTTGCCCATAAGTGATACTCAATCTCAGTCGATTAGTGGCATAAATTGAGCACATATTATATGTAGAGCCCCGTACTAAGTGTTTAAGAGAGTTTATTATAACACTTTCCCTGTCACAAAGAGCTGAGAGTCTAGACTGTGAGCCCACTGTTGGGTAGGGACTGTCTCTCTATGTTGCCAACTTGTACTTCCCAAGCGCTTAGTACAGTGCTCTGCACACAGTAAGCGCTCAGTAAATACGATTGATTGATTGATGGAGGGCGAGACAGACCTTGAGATAAATTAGGGATATGTACATAAGTGGTAAGGGGCTGTGGGTGGGGCACATATAGAGAAGCAGCGTGGCTCAGTGGAAAGAGCCTGGGCTTTGAAGTCAGAGGTCATGGGTTCAAATCCCGGCTCTGCCACTTAGCTGTGTGACTTGGGGCAAGTTACTTCACTTCTCTGGGCCTCAGTTCCCTCATCTGCAAAATGGGGATTAAGACTGTGAACTCCCTTGTGGGACAACCTGATCACCTTGTAACCTCCCCAGCGCTTAGAACTGCACATAGCAAGTGCTTAAGAAATACCATCATTATTATTATATCGAGTGCCTAAAGAATTCAGATCCTAGAGCATAGATAATAATAATAATGGCATTTGTTAGGGGCGCAAAGTACTGTTCTTAGTGCTGGCACGGTGATCAGGTTGTCCCACGGGGGGCTCACAGTCTTCATCCCCATTTTCCAGATGAGGGAACTGAGGCCCGGAGAGGTGAAGTGACGCAGAAGGGAGAGGGAGCCGGAGAGAAAAGGAGTTCATTGGGGAAGGGGGAGATGTGATTTTAATAAAGCTTTGAAGGTGGGAAGAATAGCGCCTTTCGGATACGAAGTGGGAAGGAATTCCAGGCCGGAGAGAGGATGCGGTGGAAGAGGCGGCGGGGAGATTAATGAGGTTGAGGTACAATGAGTAGGTTGGCGTCAGGTGAGCAACGTGTGCGGACGTTAAAAAATCAGCGAGGTAGGGTAGGAGGGGGTGAGTTAATTGAGTTTTAAAGTGAGTTTTAAAGCCAGTAGCAAGGAGCTTCTTGTTGATGCAGAGGTGGGTGGGCAACCATTGGAGGTTCTTGAGAGGGGAGTCGAGGGCTGATCTTGTTTTGCAGAAAAACGCCCCGATCAGCAGAGTGAAGTGTGGACTGGAGGAGGGAGAGACAGTAGGCCGGGAGTCAGCGAGGAGGCTGATAATTAATAATAATAATAATAATGGCATTTATTAAGCGCTTGCTATATGCAAAGCACCGTTCTAAGCGCCGGGGAGGTTACAAGGTGATCAGGTTGTCCCACGGAGGGCTCACACTCTTCATCCCCATTTTCCAGAAGAGGGAACTGAGGCCCAGAGAAGTGAAGTGACTTGCCCCAAGTCACACCAGCCAAGTGGCGGAGCCGGGATTTGAACCCCCGACCTCTGACTCCAAAGCCCGGGCTCTTTCCACTGAGCCACGCTGCTTCTCATGACGCAGTAGTCAAGGCTGGGGAGGAGAAGGGATAGCGGTTTGGGTGGAGAGGAGGGGCGATCTTAGCGACGGTACAAAAGTAGAACCGAAAGGATTTGGTCACAGATTGAATATGTGGGTTGAACAAGAGATAATAATAATAATAATAGTAGTAATAATAATAATAATAATAATAATAATGGCATTTGTTAAGTGCTTACTATGTGCAAAGCACTGTTCTAAGCGCTGGGGAGGATACAAGGTGATCAGGTTGTCCCATGGGGGGCTCACAGTCTTAATCCTCATTTTCCAGATGAGGGAACTGAGGCACAGAGAAGTGAAGTGACTTGCCCAAAGTCGCACAGCTGACAAGTCACGGAGCCGGGATTTGAACCCATGATGAATCAAGGATAATGTCAAGGTTACCGTCCTGTTAGAGATCCGGAGGATAGCGGTGTCACCTGCGGGGAGAGGAAAGATGCCAAATAGGATCAATGGCCAGTGATCCCTGCCCTCAAGCAACTCTTGACTTAGATTGAGAAGCAGCGTGGATCAGTGGAAAGAGCCCGGGCTTTGGAGTCAGAGGTCGTGGGTTCGAATTCCGACTCTGCCACATGTCTGCTGTGACCTTGGGTAAGTCACTTCACGTCTCTGAGCCTCAGTGACCTCATCTGTAAAATGGGGATTCATTCATTCATTCATTTAATCGTATTTATTGAGCGCTTACTGTGTGCAGAGCACTGGACTAAGCTCTTGGGAAGTACAAGTTGGCAACATATTCATTCATTCAATCGTATTTATTGAGCGCTTACTGTGTGCAGAGCACTGTGCTAAGCTCTTGGGAAGTACAAGTTGGCAACATATTCAGTTGTATTTATTGAGTGCTTACTGTGTGCAGAGCACTGGACTAAGCTCTTGGGAAGTGCAAGTTGGCAACATATTCATTCATTCAATCGTATTTATTGAGCACTTACTGTGTGCAGAGCACTGTGCTAAGCTCTTGGGAAGTACAAGTTGGCAACATATTCAATCGTATTTATTGAGCACTTACTGTGTGCAGAGCACTGGACTAAGCTCTTGGGAAGTACAAGTTGGCAACATATTCATTCAATCATATTTATTTAGCGCTTACTGTGTGCAGAGCACTGTACTAGGCGCTTGGGAAGTACAAGTTGGCAACATATAGAGACGGTCCCCACCCAACAGTGGGCTCACAGTCTAGAAGGGGGAGACAGACAACAAAACAAAACATATTAACAAAATAAAATAAATAGAATAAATATGTACAAATAAAATAGAGTAATAAATACATACAAACATATAGCCCCCCATGGGACAACCTGATCACCTTGTAACCTCCCCAGCGCTTAGAACAGTGCTTTGCACGTAGTAAGCACTTAATAAATGCCATTATTATTAGTATTATTATTATTTGTTAGCGACGGGCTCATGAAAGGACTTGCCTATGCAGTGGAATGGATTGAAAGGAATTCCAAGTGGGTTACACTTTCTTTGGCTCCATGGAACCTGTTCCAGACAAGAATGTCAATAGCAACAGGAGCAACAACACTCATCTTGGAGATAGGTTTTTTCGGGTTTTTTTTCTTCCCCATTGGTGGCCTAAATCTCAGACCAGCTGCGGAAAAGATTTAAGAAGATTTACATTTTCATCCTCATTTTCCAGATTCCTGTTAACTCAGTTTTTCCTCACGAATACATTCAGCTGACTGGTTGGGGAATCGTCGCCGTGACAGGGGATTTGGTCCACTCTTAATTTTTCCCCAAGCTTTGCTCCTTGGAATTCGGATTAGCTAGATCGGGACTTAAGAGTTCCCTTCAATGAAAGCAACAGCTGTGCTCTTTTTTTTTAGAAAAAAAGTCTCTGTTAAGCGCTTACTATGTTCCAGACACTGTCCTAAGCGCTGGGGTAGGTACAAGAGAAGCATAGAGGTATAGAGAAGCAGCATGGCTCAGTGGAAAGAGCACGAGCTTTGGAGTCAAGGGTCACGGGTTCGAATCCCGGCTCCACCAATTGTCAGCTGTGTGACTTTGGGCAAGTCACTTCACTTCCCTGGGCCTCAGTTCCCTTATCTGTAAAATGGGGATTAAGACAGTGAGCCCCCCCCCCCCGTAATATGTTTGGTTTTGTTCTCTGTCTCCCCCTTCCAGACTGTGAGCCCACTGTTGGGTAGAGACTGTCTGTATATGTTGCCAACTTGTACTTCCCAAGCGCTTAGTACAGTGCTCTGCACACAGTAATTGCTTAATCATCATCATCATCAATCGTATTTATTGAGCGCTCAATAAATACGATTGATTGATTGGGACAATCTGATCTCCTTGTAACCTCCCCAGCGCTTAGAACAGTGCTTTGCACATAGTAAGCGCTTAATAAATGCCATTATTATTATTAGGGAAGGGACTTGCCCTAGGTCACAGGGCCGACAAGCGGCAGCGGCCCAAAGTCAAACACCCTCACAAACAGACCAGTGCCGGCACTTTGACCTTGGGCAAGTCGCTTCATTTCTCTGTGCCTCACTTTCCTCATCCATAAAATGGGGATTCAATGCCTGTCCCCCTTCCCCCCTTAGACTGTGTCGGACAGGGACGCTGCCCAACCAAACTCGTACCTGCCCCAGGGCTTAGAACAGTGCTTGGCATGTAGTGAGCACTGAACGTATGCATATATGTTTGTACATATTTATTACTCTATTTGTTTTACTTGTACCTATCTATTCTATTTATTTTATTTTGTTAGTATGTTTGGTTTTGTTCTCTGTCTCCCCCTTTTAGACTGTGAGCCCACTGTTGGGTAGGGACCGTCTCTAGATGTTGCCAACTTGTACTTCCCAAGCGCTTAGTACAGTGCCCTGCACACAGTAAGTGCTCAATTCATTCAATCACATTTATTGAGTGCTTACTATGTGCAGAGCACTGTACTAAGCGCTTGGGAAGTACAAGTTGGCAACGTATAGAGACGGTCCCTACCCAACAGTGGGCTCACAGTCTAGAAGGGGGAGACAGACAACAACAACAAAAAAAATTAACAAAATAAAATAAATAGTGGTGGTATAGCCCCAGTGGGAATTCCCCAACTTTGAGCCACTGCACCTCCCTTTCCCTGCCAACCACGGGGAAATGTGGGTGAGAAGAATATAAAAATCAATAAAGTACATCAGGACACAACAGGATATGATTCCTTTAAATTTGGAATAGTTACCAAATTTTAACACTTTAATAAGAGTACCTGCTCAGAGAAAAAAAATTTAAATACGAATTACATAGGCATTTAGAATAAAACAGCATCATAAGATACAAATTCCAGATTTCAAGAAGCTGCAGACCAGTCCATCAGGGGTATCTACTGAGTCCTTAACTCAGTGTAGAGCACTATATTAAGCACTTGGAAGAGTACAATACAACAGAGTTCCTTGTACACCAATTGCTTACAGTCTAGAGGGAGACAGTTACTCTGTCTTCCACTTTGTGCTGTAGAATTACTCCCAAATTTAAAATACTCAAACAGAAAAAAGAATGATCCAATAAATACGATTGATTGATTGATTGAACAGATCCTATTCGTATCATCATATTGTCACCCGGCTCCCCTCAGAGAAGCGTCGCTAAATGGCTTCCGGGATCATCTTTCTCCGCCTTTCGAAAGCAGGGATCCGCCGGTCCGAGTTGTCCACCCGACCTGCCGGACGCCCACTGAAGCTCTGCATTTTGGGGGCTCCTCAATCCCCAAGGCATGCCCCTCTTACCCCCCTCAAAACACCCACTTGCTTACTCTCACGTGCCCTTCCCGGGCCTCCCCCTCTCCATCCCCCACTGTTGGGTAGGGACCGTCTCTATATGTTGCCAACTTGTACTTCCCAAGCGCTTAGTACAGTGCTCTGCACACAGTAAGCGCTCAATAAATACAATTGATTGATTGATCCCCCACTGTTGGGTAGGGACCGTCTCTATATGTTGCCAACTTGTACTTCCCAAGCGCTTAGTACAGTGCTCTGCACACAGTAAGCGCTCAATAAATACGATTGATAGATTGATCCCCCCGCCTTACCTCCTTCCCTTCCCCACAGCACCTGTATATACGTATATAATAATAATAATGGCATTTATTAAGCACTTACTACATGCCAAGCACTGTTCTAAGTGCTGCGGAGGTTGCAAGGTGATCAGGTTGTCCCAAGGGGGCTCACAGTCTTAATCCCCATTTTACAGATGAGGGAACTGAGGCCCAGAGAAGTGAAGTGACTTGCCCCAAGTCACACAGCTGACAAGTGGCAGAGCCGGGATTTGAACCCATGACCTCTGACTCCAAAGCCCGGGCTCCTTCCACTTATCCATGCTGCTTCACTGCAGTGTGTTTGTACATATTTATTACTCTATTTATTTATTTTTCTTGTACATATTTATTCTATTTATTTTATTCTGTTAATATGTTTTGTTTCGTTGTCTGTCTCCCGCTTCTAGACTGTGAGCCCACTGTTGGGTAGGGACCATCTCTAGATGTTGCCAACTTGGACTTCCCAAGCACTTAGTACAGTGCTCTGCACCCAGTAAGCGCTCAATAAATACGATTGTGTGAATGAATGAATGGCAGACTGGACGTGGGGAGCTGAAAGGGGGGTGGTGGCGGGGGTCTGAAGGCCAAGTCTGCATGTTCCTGAGGGAAAAGCTGATGCGGCGGGGAATTATTTCTGTCAGGAACTGGATTGGGGAAACGTCTCTTTCAGGGAACGGGATGGATCAGTCAGCTATTAAATGCTTGGTTTGTCCCATTCCGTGCAGAGTTGTTATTGTAACAACTGCTTGATTATCTCGCTCTGCAGTGCTCCGGTGATAAATAAAACATGGGCCAGGGCTCAGGATGAATTCAGAGCAACCCCTCTCCCGGAGGATTAGACAATTTCAAGCCCTCGGAGCACCACGATTCGTCCGGGATTCGTACCGGTATCGAGCACGCCGGCCTCTAAACGTTTTCTGTCCGGGGTTCCCTTTTGGCACCCGTCCCCAACTTTAGGAAGCTCCTTGGACATCTAGACCGTGAGCCCACTGTTGGGTAGGGACCGTCTCTATATGTTGCCAACTTGGACTTCCCAAGCGCTTAGTCCAGTGCTCGGGACACAGTAAGCGCTCAATAAATACGATTAAATGAATGAATAAGAATTCACTAGGCAGTTGTAGCTTTGAATATTTATTGAGCGCTTACTGTGTGCAGAGCACTGTACTAAGTGCTTGGGAAGTAGAAGTACAAGCCTCCTGTGGCGCAGTGACCCCCCCCCCCCAAAGCACCTTGCGTTGGGGCAGTTCTCTGAGAACCTCAGTGCTGTCGAGCCGCAAAGCCTCCGAGTTGGAAGCTTGTACGGAGTCACAGCTGGACGCTGAGATCCCGCTTCTGGCTGGCCAGCGTCGGTCCAAACGCCATCGACAGCATAGGTGTCACCCTCCGCTCCTCTGCCACCGCTCACCTCCTCGCTGGGCCTCATTCTCGCCTGTCCCGCCGTCGACCCCGGGCCTGGAATTCGTTCAGTCGTATTTACTGAGCGCTTACTGTGTGCAGAGCACTGGACTAAGCGCTTGGGAAGTCCAAGTTGGCGACATATAGAGACAGTCCCTACCCAACAGCGGGCTCACAGGATGTGAGGATGTGGGAGGATGTGTCTGCCCTCCCTCCGCACATCCGCCAAGCTCGCTCTCATCCTCCCTTCAAAGCCCTCCTGAGAGCTCACCTCCTCCAGGAGGCCTTCCCACACTGAGCCCCCTTTTTCCTCTCCTCCTCCTCCCCATCCCCCCCACTCTGCCCTACCCCCTTCCCCTCCCACAGCACTTGTATATAATAATAATAATGATGGCATTTATTAAGCACTTACTCTGTGCAAAGCACTGTTCTAAGCGCCGGGGAGGTTACAAGGTGATCAGGTTGTCCCACAGGGGGCTCACAGTCTTCATCCCCATTTTACAGATGAGGGAACTGAGGCCCAGAGAAGTGAAGTGACTTGCCCAAAGTCACACAGCTGACAATCAGCAGAGCCGGGATTTGAACCCATGACCTCTGACTCCAAAGCCCGGGCTCTTTCCTCTGAGCCACGCTGCTTCTTTATATATATTTGTGCAGATTTATTTCTTTATTTTACTTGTACATATTTACTACTCTGATTTGTTAATGATGTGCATATAGCTGTAATTCTCTTTATTCTGTCGGTTTTGACGCCTGTCTCCATGTTTTGTTTCGTTGTCTGCCTCCCCCTTCTTGACTGTGAGCCCATTGTTGGGTAGGGACCGTCTCTGTATGTTGCCGACTTGGACTTCCCAAGCGTTTAATACAGTGCTCTGCACACAGTAAGAGCTCAATAAATACAACTGATTGATTGATTGACCGTCTATATGTTGCAAACTTGTACTTCCCAAGCTCTTAGTACAGTGCTGTGCACACAGTAAGCGCTCAATACGATTGATTTACTATGTGTGAAGCACTGTTCGAAGCGCTGGGGAGGTTACAAGGTGATCAGGTTGTCCCACGGGGCGCTCACAGTCCCCATTTTACAGGTGAGGTCACTGAGACACAGTGAAGTGACTTGCCCAAAGTCACACAGCTGTCAATTGACGGAGCCGGGATTTGAACCCACGACCTCTGACTCCAAAGCCCGGGCTCTTTCCCACTGAGCCACGCTGCTTCTCTAAGAAAGAAGCAGAAAGATCTGCCAAGAAAGATCGCTAAGGCTAAGAAAGATCGCGAGTCCCGCTGGGGATAGGGATTCTGGCCGATCTTGTAAAATCTTGTTTGTAAGTGCTCGGTACGTGTAAGCACTCGAGCGGTGCGATGAGTCTAATTAATTGCTATTAATTCAGAGTTCAGAGTTGCAGATTCCGTTTCGTTCTTACAGATTGAGTGTCTTTACCTCGGTTCCCCGTACCTCAGATCGTCCACTTATGAGTTCACGGAAATCCCAGTTGCCTAGGCCCCTCGGGGTAAAGGTTTTAGGTGGGAGAGGTGGCGGTTGTGGGGAGCAGGTAAGCAAAAATTGCCAAGAAATCATCCTCTTTATCCTGACAAATGTGTAGCATTTCAGACTGGAGAAGGAAAATGGAAACCTCCGGAAAGGCCCAACTGAATTTTGCCCCGAGGATTTCCGACCCCTAACTTTCCCCCGTCTGTCCAACGATCATTCGTTCATTCATTCAATCGTATTTATTGAGCGCTTACTGTGTGCAGAGCACTGGACTAAGCGCTTGGGAAGTACAAGTCGGCGACATATAGAGACGGTCCCTACCCAGCAGCGGGCTCACAGTCTAGAAGGGGGAGACAGGCAACAAAACAGAACATATTAACAAAATAAAATAAGTAGAATAAATATGTACAAGTAAAATTAAATAGAGTAATAATAAATAAATAGAGTAATAATATTCCCTGTGGAGTTCATACTCAGAGCTTGAACAATCTGGTTGGTACATTCCACCAGCTAGAAACAGGAGATGGAGCCTCCTGTGCAGTCTTCCACTTTTAAAAAAATCCTTGAAGTAGCCTCATTCTGACATTTTTCCGGACTGCAGGGGCCCGGGCTCGGTCCTGAAAAACAAACCTCTTTTCATTGGACTGCCTTTTGGATCCTGAGTCTGTTTTCAGTAGTTAACCTCCATTCTCTTTTCTTTCCTTCGGTAGCGATAACCTGCTAAGGAGAGCAGCCTGTCAAGAAGCCCAGGTAATTCCATTTAACGCGATAAAACGAGATTAAGCCCTCCCGCTCCCTTATCTCGGCGGTGCAGGACTTCCGAGATGGTCCTGGCAGGCCGTGGGCTCCGTGTGGAGCCTCTCAATCAGGGAATTAGGGGGGTTTCTCCCCTCCTCTGGCAGGGAGAACCTGGCCGGGAGCCAGCGATCAGCCGAACCAGCTCCCTCCCTCGCCCCTCACCCTTCCTTTTTTTAAAATAAAAATGGTGTTTGTTAAGCACTAACTAGGAGCCAGGCACTGCTCTAAACGCTGGGATAGATACAGGATAATCAGGTCGGACGCAATCTGTGTCCCACATGGGGGTCACAGCTTCAGCCCCATTTTACAGATGAGATAACCGAGGCACAGAGAAGCAAAGTGACTTGTCCGAGGTCACAGAGCAGTCATGCGGCGGAGCCGGAATTAGAACCCAGGTCCTTCTGACTCTCTGACCTCGCTTTTCGCTTTGATTTCTTGTTTTCTTTGTTTTTGTTGTTTTCATATCTGTAACTGAGGTGCCCCCTGGACCTGAGAGGGTGGTTCCTTTCAGTCCAGGGAAGTTTTAGGGAGGGTGGATTCGAGTTGGATTTTGAAGCTACGCCCTCCCTCCACCGACACTCCCATTCCTGTCTGCCCGAAACCTCATTCAACACATTTTTTGGCTCAGAACAACAGAGGGGAGGAACTAACTATGTGTCTGGGTTGGGAGCGGGGGAGAATAGGAAATCTTGGGATCATTGGCTGCTGTGAAATCTCTTTCATCTTTAAATGACCGGCACTCTCTGTTTTCCCTCATTGCGCCTTTCTGATGCTATTAGGTTAAGTCAGTACCACAAGGCCCAGACATGACCAAGTCAACCCGTGCCGATAGCCCCGTCTGGAGGATTTGCAGAGATTGGGAAAGTTGCCCAAAGCTACTCTCTCCCTAAAGCATTTCATTTCCCTTATCTTTACGGTCTCTCCCCAGTCTCAATCATCTGGGTTTTACAAAGGAGCGTCCTGAGGTCCAGAAAAAATGGGTGACTTTATCAAATGTCCCCTTGACTATTAGACTCCCCTGCGGGAGTGAGGGGAAGAGTACGTGGCGAAGACAGTCACCTTCAGGAGGATTGATGAGTCTGGGCCCTGCTACTTAAGGACTGCGAACGTTCGTTCATCCATTCAGTCGCATTTATTGAGCACTTACTGTGTGAAGAGCACTGCACTGAGCATGTGGGAGAGTACAGTGTGACAATAAACAGACACAATCCCTGCCCAAACCGAGCTTACAGTCTAGAGGGGGAGGCAGACATTAACAGAAATCAATAAATTACAGTAATGTGATGTAAGAATAATAATTGCGGTATTCGTTAAGCATTATTATGTGCCAATCAATCAATCAATTGTATTGAGCGCTTACTGTGTGCATAGCACTGTACTAAGCGCTTGGGAAGTACAAGTTGGCAGCATATAGAGACAGTCCCTACCCAACAGTGGGCTCACAGTCTAGAAGGGGGAGACAGAGAACAAAACCAAACATATTAACAAAATAAAATAAATAGAATAGATATGTACAAGTAAAATAAATAGCACTGGGATAGATACAAGGTAATTGGGTGGGGCACAGTCCCTGTCCCTCATGAGGTTCACAGTCTTAATTCCCATTTTACAGATGAGGGAACTGAGGCACAGAGAAGTGAAGTGACTTGCCCCAGATCACACTGCAAACGAGTGGCAGAGCTAGGATTAGAACCCAAGTCTTGTAACTGAGCCTATGGAGAGGAATGAGTTTCAGCGCTAGCAATCAGTTGTATTTATTGAGCGCTTACTGTGTGCAGAGCACTGTACTAAGCGCTTGGGAAGTACAAGTTGGCAACATATACAGTCCCTACCCAACAGTGGGCTCACAGTCTAAAAGAGGGAGACAGAGAACAAAACCAACCGTACTAACAAAATAAAATAAATAGAATAGATATGTACAAGTAAAATAAATAGAGTAATAAATATGTACAAACATATATACGTATATACAGGTGCTGTGAGGAAGGGAAGGAGGTAAGATGGGGGAAGGAGAGGGGGACGAGGGGGAGAGGAAGGAAGGGGCTCAGTCTGGGAAGGCCTCCTAGCCTTCGGTCGGATCGGTCGGCCCCTGCCAGTTGCGGTGCCCACCGTGGGCAGAGTGAAGCCAATGAGCCAAGCCCGAGAAGCAGCGTGGCCTCGTGGAGAGAGCCCAGGCTTGGCAGTCAGAGGATGTGGGTTCTAATCAATCAATCAATCAATCGTATTTATTGAGCGCTTACTATGTGCAGAGCACTGTACTAAGCGCTTGGGAAGTACAAATTGGCATCACATAGAGACAGTCCCTACCCAACAGTGGGCTCACAGTCTAAAACTAATAATGGTATTTGTTAAGCGCTTACTATGTGCAAAGCACCGTTCTAAGCGCTGGGGGGATTACAAGGTAATCAGGTTGTCCCATGGCAGGCTCACAGTCTTCATCCCCATTTTACAGATGAGGTAACTGAGGCCCAGAGAAGTGAAGTGACTTGCCCAAAGTCACAAAGCTGGCAATTGGCGGAGCTGGGATTTGAACCCATGACCTCTGACTCCAAAGCCCGGGCTCTTTCCACTGAGCCACGCTGCTCCACCAGATCCACCCCTCGTCTGCTTCATGACCTTGGACAAGCCACTCAACTTCCCTGGGCCACAGTTAGTGCATCTAAAATGGGGATGAAATCCTCCCCTCTCCTATGTAGGCTACGATCCTCAAGTGGGGCAGGGACCAACCTGATTATCTGGCATCCGATAAGTATTCTGGTATCCGATTACCCCCAGTGCTTAATGCAGTGCCCGTCGCACGGGAAGTGCTTAACAAGAACACTACTGCCATTGCTCCTTGTGACCTGGAGAAAACAGCTCCGATTGCAAGAACGGGGGACAGAATGTTAGCTTTAGAAAATTCTAAATCCTAAGTTCCCACCCGGGGAGTAGTTAGTGATTTCTCACTGTCGTAAAGTACCAGGGGATTATTGATTAGTCTCTTCGTCTTCCTTGCTTTCTCTTAGGAGACGATTATTGTAATAAAAACTAACGAATGCCGGCATGATCTCTTCCAGCTGGCTTTCAACTGAAGTTGAAGTGCCCCAAGGCGGAGTGTTCCCTCCCAACCTTTCCTCGACTTCGTCCCCCCTCATCGCACACAAACACACCCCAATTTCTGCACACGGTTTTAATTCCTGGGTTTTGAGATGGCTTTTGAAAGCCTCCGAGGGAGCGCGCGGAACCTGATCCCTTACGTTTCTCTGTCGGGGAGGCCCTGGCCCCGTGTCTCCTGATTCCTCTGGTTCCTTTGCGGCAAACCAGCCCTACAAAGAAGTATTACGTTCCTTCGATAACTCTGCTTTTTAAACATTCCACCACAAAGCACTTCATCGGGACTCAGCCGTCGGCTGATGAGGAGCTTCATGGGGAGGTTAGAAAAGAAGGCAGGGGTGTGGAATTGGCGTAGTGGGTAGAGCATAATAATAATAATAATGGCACTTGATAAGCGCTTACTATGTGCAAAACACTGTTCTAAGCACTGGGGGGGATACAAGGTGATCAGGTTGTCCCACGTGGGGCTCACAGTCTTAATCCCCATGGGCCTGGGATTCAGAAGGTCATGGGATCGTATTTATTGAGCGCTTACTGTGTGCAGGGCACTGTACTAAAAGCTTGGGAAGTTCAAATCAGCAGTAGAGACAATCCCTGCCCACAATGGGTTTACAGTGTAGAAGGGGGGGAACAGCATCAATATAAGTAAATAGAATTATAGATATATACGTATACACATCAAAACAAGTAAATGGGCATTAATATAAAAAATAGAATTTGAGATGTACATATACAAATAAGGGCTGTGGGGCAGGAAGAGGGGGTAGAACAAAGGGAGCGAGTCGAGGCGAAGGGGAGGGGAGATGAAGTGGGGGAGTGTGACTGACGGAAATCCCGGCTCCACCACTTGTCTGCTGTGTGGCCTTGGGCGAGTCCCTTCACTTCTCTGTACCTCAGTCCCCTCATCTGTAAAATGGGGATTAAGACTGTGAGCCACATGCGGGACAGGGACGGTCCAACCCGATTTGCTTGAATTCCACCGCAGTGCTTAGAACAGGGCCGGGCACCTAGTAAGTGCTTAAAAAATACCATAAAATAAAAGGTGGAGAAGAGAGACAGGTGAGGAATTGAGGAAATTGAGGAAAGGGCTTGTATGTCTAGGTCACCCAGCAGGCATTGGGCAAATCCAGGATTAGAACCCAGGTCCTCTGAATCCTAGGCCCACGCTACTCCTCAGTAGCTTCTAGAAATGTCCGTTCCCTAGACGAAGCTTTGGTAGCAAATGAGGCCACGGTATTCATGCATTCATTCAATCGTATTTATTGAGCGCTTACTGTGTGCAGAGCACTGTACTAAGCGCTTCGGAAGTACAAGTTGGCAACATATAGAGACGGTCCCTAACCAACGGTGGGCTCACAGTCTAGAAGGGGGTGACAGAGTAGTACGAGGAAGACGAAGACTGGAAAATGGAGTCAATGTTGGACAAGCTAGAATAGTTGGGAGGGTTTGTCTCCTCACACACTCCTATCAGTAGAAGCTCCTTTTTAAAGAAAAAGAAAAGAAAAAAGTATCTGTTAAACACTTATTATGTTTCCATCACTGTTCTAAGGGCTGGGGTAAATACAAGACAGGCCGTCTGTAGTCTTTGTCCCACGTGGGGCTCACAGTGTAATCGGAGGGAGGAGGCTTTAATCCCCATTGTACAGGTGAGGTAACTGAGGCCCAGAAAAGCGGAGTGACTTGCCCAAGTGGTGGGGCCGGGATTAGAACTTAGGTCCTCTGGTTCCCAGGCCGGGGATCTTTCCACTAGGCCACGATGTTTCCCCTGTTGTGGGCAGGGAACGTGTCACTGGGTTATTTTGTACATCACAAGCATCTAATACGGTGCACCACACCCGGTAGATGCTCATTAAGTGCTGCTGTTGCAGCTTGGCTCAATGGAAAGGGCCCTGGCTTTGGAGTCAGAGGTCAAGGGTTCAAATCCCGGCTCTGCCAGTTGTCAACTGGGTGACTCTGGGCAAGTCACTTAACTTCTCTGGGCCTCAGTTGCCTCATCTGTAAAATGGGGAATTAAGACTGTGAGCCCCCCGTGGGACATACTGATCACCTTGTATCCCCCAGCGCTTAGAACAGTGCTTTGCACATAGTAAGCGCTTAACTAATACCAATATTATTATTATTATTATTACTACTACTACTGTCTGTTATGCTGCGCTTCCTTAGAGATTTATTTGAGCTTGGCCATGCCCCTGAAGGTCTTCCCTGGAAGCACCTGGGAGACTAGATTGAAGATAGACAGGGATGCCAAGTTTTCTCCCAGCCTGATTTCCTGTGACGGGGGAGGACTTTGGAAATGTAGAACTGTTCCCAGAGAACGACTGATTGTTCATTCATTCAAGCGCAGGCCTTCTTTTATTCAGTTTTCTTCAGAAACAGATGAGCCTGCAGATAGCTGGGAAAGAGGGAAAAGCGCATGAATTTAGTATCTTGCAGAGCCCACGCTTCTCAAGTTAAAAGCATCCTAAAGGATTCGTTTGACTTTCTCCCCTCCCTCTCCTCCCACCCCGCCACCAATTCATATCAAGACGATGACTAGTTTGAGGGCCTATTTCCAAGTATTTTTATCCCCTGGCAGTCAAGAGGAACCAGGCAAAACAGAAATGAAAATAGGTTGGAAGAAATAGGGTTCTTTCCTTCTGGTGTGTCGCCCGGAGAAAGTAATTTTAAAAGTTCTCAGTCGGCCAAAAGGTGGGGAGAATTCCAAGGTTTATTGGAAGGACGCTTCCTTTACCGTACTCACGACTCTAATAAATTTGAAGAGCGTCTCATAATGAGAGGGCAGATAAAAATTGGGTAGGGCCCACATCACTTAGTTTTCTTTTTTGAAGAGGCAGGGGCCTCAAACAGAGGAACAGGAGATTTTGAAACAGGGGGCCGCTATTTAACGTTGATTCATTCATTCATTCAGTCGTGTTGAGCGCTTACTGTGTGCGGAGCACTGTACTACGCGCTTGGAAAGTACAATTTGGCAACAGATAGAGACAGTCCCTACCCTACAGCAGGCTCACAGTCTAGAAGGGGGAGACAGACAACAAAACAAAACAAGTAGACAGGTGTCGATACCGTCAAAATGAATCAATAGAATTATAGATATATACACATCAATAAAATAGAGTAATAAATGTGTACAAATATACACAAGTGCTATGGGGAAGGGAAGGGGGTAGGGCGGGGGGGGGAGGAGAGGGAAAAGGGGGCTTAGTGTGGGAAGGCTTCCTGGAGGAGGTGAGCTCTCAGGAGGGCTTTGAAGGGAGGAAGAGAGCTAGTTTGGCAGATTTGCAGAGGGAGGGCATTCCGGGCCAGGGGGAGGACGTGGGCCGGGGGTCGACGGCTGGTCAGGCGAGAACGAGGCCCAGTGAGGAGGTGAGCGGCAGAGGAGCGGAGGGTGCGGGCTGGGCTGGAGAAGGAGAGAAGGGAGGTGAGGTAGGAGGGGGCCAGGGGATGGACAGCCTTGAAGCCCAGGGTGAGGAGCTTCTGCCTGATGTGCAGATTGATTGGTAGCCACTGGAGATTTTTGAGGAGGGGAATGACATGCCCAGAGCTTTTCTGTAGAAAGATAATCCGGGCAGCAGGGTGAAGTATAGATTGAAAGCGGGGAGAGACAGGAGGAAGTGGTGAAGGTGACCGACACCCCATGTTTTGTTGGAATGGGAATAGAAGGAGAACATTTGGGTTGGGTTGGACAGGGTGTACAGATCCCCGCGGTGGGTTTGCTTTCTGAAAAATGGCTTTTCTAGCCCCTCGTAGCCGACTTTCATTATAGCTCTAACACCCCATGGGGTAGATTGGACATGAGCAATAATAATAATTGTGGTATCTGTTAAGCACTTACTGTGTAGCAGGCCCTGTATTAAGTGCTGTGGTAGATAATGATGGCATTTGTTAAGCGCGTACTATGTGCAAAGGGCTGGAGATGCCAGGTAATGGAGTTGAACACAGTCCCTGTTCCACACCGGGCTCAATCTTAATCCCCATTTTACAGATGAGGTAACTGAGGCCCCAAAAAGTGAAGTGACTTGCCTAAGGTCACCCAGCAGACAAGCGGGGAAGCCGGGATCGGAACCTAGGTCCTCCTGGCTCCCAGGCCCGGGCTGGATTCTGTCCACCAGGCCACTCTGCTTCCCATGTGGTGGCCCTGGTGGGAGGAGGAAGGCAGAGTGCTGCGGCAGAGTTGCCATCCTGAAACAGGAAGGCGCTTTACACTCCACGCACCTGGGAAATCAAAAGGGGCAAGACGAGGCCATTCCTCGTTTGTGGATCAGCGGCGGTGGGAAACAAGAGATAAGGGAGAGCCCTTGGATCCTGTCCTATCGTCACGGAGCAGGCCATGGATTAGGTAGAGGGGGGCCCTCGGGGAGACGGGCCGGCGTGAAAGCTGGGGACGAGAAGGGAAAACCAGGACCTGAGCGCTCTCAGAACCATCCCTGTTGCTTCTTGGATTTTAGGGGCCCAAAGTTCAGCCCAGAAAACGGGAGTCTGTGAGTGCTCTCTTTAGGACAGGAGTCCCGCTCAGGGAAAGAGGAAAATTGTTGGTAATAAAGAACTCGTCAAAAGAGGAGGAAAAGTCCCTTTTTAAGTCTTTTTTTTTTCCTACTTTCCTCTCTGTCCACGTGTAGGTATTTGGCAACCAGCTGGTTCCTC